>NC_030677.2:81208770-81551280 GCF_000004195.4 Xenopus tropicalis | reverse complement strand
ACTCTATGCGACGCTGGAAATGTTATCCTTTGTTTATCCTTTTCTCCTCCTTCATAATCTTCTATCACCAAGTTCTATTTCGGGTACCTCCTCGGTCACATCTCACTTCTGCACACTTACTCCAGGGGTGATCCTTCTATATTACCAAGAACTGAACTGGCCGGCCGATGCAGACCTGTACAGACAGCGCATGTGAAGGGAAGAAGTGCAGCGGATCCTCTCTGACCCCAGCCACAGTCTTTTACATGCCCTACCATCAGGCAGGCCGTCCACAGGAGCATCCAGAACCCGCACCAGCGAAGATAACAGAGACAGTTTCTACCCCACAAGCCATCAGGCTTAAGAACTACTGACATCTGCCTCCCCAGTAACTACTGGAACCACTTTTTGCATAGTGTCACCTTTAAAGCAAAAGCCACTTTAACTCCTCACTGCCACAATTCAAATAATTCATTGCATTTTTTTTTTTATACCTTTAGCTTACTTTATTATATTAATATTGTAATATGTCTATGTAAAGTTGTGGATAGGAACACGTAGTCAAAAAAATTTATTACAGCAGGTGGGCAAACTACGGCCCGCGGGCCACATCCGGCCCCTTTGCCTTTTCTAATCGGCCGCCGCCGACGGCCAGAGTACTCATCACGCGAGACTTGGTTGTTCATTGGCATGCCGGAATTAAAAAGAAAGGGCCGCCCAGCCAGCCGGCCTCAGGCCGGCCGCGTCGGGGGTGCACGATAACATGTGCGCCCGCTGAGCCAAAAAAGTTTGCCCACCCCTGCAGTTTACTAAGTATTTATGCATGCTTCATTGTTATTTGTTAACAAAGATATTTGACAATAAAACCTTGAAAACATATATTAGTGACAGTAAACGTAATTTTTTCCTGGTGGTGGACCACAATACTGTTGGATATACTGCCAACAAAAAGAGTTACTTTTGAGGCCAGAATTTTTTTCATTGCAATGAATTCCTGGTCAATATTTATGGGTTAAATGGTATTTGTTGATCTTTCTGCGTACTTTTTTTTTTTTATCTTATTTAATGGAGGTCTACATTAATAAATATTGAAAGGGATCCTGTCCAAATTTTTATGTGTAGTTATATTTCTAAATTACACTCCGATTTACATAGCAAATAATCAACTCTTCTATATTAAAATTTTATTCTCTGAACAACAAATTTGTTTTTGTGTTTTTTTTTTTTTTTGCTTCTGTAAAATATTGGGCTGGCGGTAGGGCAGCCACCTCAATCGCATTGTGCTTGTCGACTAAGTTCGATGATGCTATTCTGAGTATGTACTGGGAGCTGCTATGTAGCTACCTTCTTTTGTTCTGCTGAGTGGCTGCTGGGCAGCAGCAGCAGCAGTAAATGTGACTTAAAAGTTATCAGAGCACAAGTCACATGGCCGTACACCCATGGGGAAATGAAGAATATGACGGCCCATGCTGAAATTTCAAAATAAAATATTAAAAAAAATCTGTTTGTGCTTTTAAAAAACAGATTTATCAATGCAGGAGGATTCTCGCGGAGAAATCTCTAACTTGGATGGATGCATTTTGAAAGAAACAGCATGTTTTTCCATGACAGTATTCCTTTAAGGAAGATCTTTTATAGCCAACAATACTGGTGGCTGTTACATTTTTTATAGAATTGTCTATCATAAGTGTTTTGTTGTTTTGGACTATAGTGTTGCCGATATACTTCCCATACAAGTAATGTCTTTATCATACTTACTATCGCTGGTAGTATTCCTCCATACAGTTCTTGGCTCTCCCATAGCTCCATTCTGAAAAGCTAAGAAGATTCTGAAGCTAATATTAATATGTACACCATATAAAATCAATTCCAGGACCATATTTTACATTACAGGCCATATTACATTGTAGTCACCTTATGTTACATATATACACATAATAATTGTACCAACTGTATATTGTACATATATATCTGACTGTGTGAGGTGCTAACATAGAGTAGAAATGATGGTCGATGGGAAAACATCTAGCAGACAAGCAGAAGTAAGGTGTAGTTGAGTGTGTTTGCCTGTTCTCCATATCATCTGCTTAAAGCTTTTAAGATACATGTTGAGGGGGTGGGCAGCCACAGATAAGAGCATTTTGATGCCTGAGTACAGTTAGCAAATCATGTTTAATTATTATTAAAAGATCAGATTTTTAAAAAGTCGTATCAAGAAATACAAAATATTGAACTAATCTGAATAAGAATAGGAAAAAGCTCAAAATCCTTGTTGCTTAGAATTTTCGTCCACGTATAAACAAAAAGAAAAACACTCATCAAAATCAAAAATTAAAAAAAAGATTATTGCGCAGTTGCCTAGGAAAGCTCCCATTGCTTCTATTCATGACATTAACAGTGCTTTTACCTGGCCAAAGTTTTGTAATTAGGTCTTTTGCTACGGGTTTTTAACACTTAGATAAATTAAAAATTGTCTGTGTGTTTTGTGCTGAAAGTACGGACCTCGAGAAACCAAAACAAAAATATGCAATGTTATAAATGGGCCCCATCAGTGCCTGCCTTGGGCATTGTGCACTTACGGATGCCCTTAAATTGTACATTAAATTCTTCTCCTAAGGAATTCCAATCCATAACTCACAGCCTCCCAGCCTCCTGTATCCTACCATTAATGTGTCGTGATCTAAGAAATATAGCGCTCATTGTTGCAGGCTGGTAAAACATAGTACGCAAGAAGAGGACGCGCCTTGCGGGCACAATTGCTGGGGGGCGAGGTGCAAAGCAAGTTGCCTTGTTCTGCCCTACCCCTAGTCTAAGTGCTCAGTCCTCCGTCCATGCTGCTTGTCTATCTCAAAATTCCGCGCCCTTCATTCTGTCAGTGGTGCGAGGTGCGGCTGGCTGGGTCTAGGCCACGGCCCATCACTTGCATTGTTGGTGTCCTTTTTTGAACAAGATTACAAGAACCTTGGGTGCTATCAACATCTCTGTCTTACTTTAAGTGGCACGAACACCACAAAGGCAATGCCTAGATGGATAAGTGACAGAACCCACAGAATAGCGCCCCTCTGTATTAAGAGCTAGTGTGAAGCGAAGACGTGAGAAAAAAAAAACACAAGGCTAGTGTGGCACAGATATTTACTGGTGACTACTTCAAGTAGAGGCTGCCGGAGAACTACCAGAAACTGAATGGAGTCGAGGGTCATAACTTTTGCGTGAGTGACGACGATAGAGAGGGTATGACTTAGCCCAAAACACTTTCTTATCAAACTCTTTTTCAACATAAAGAATGATAGTGTGTTTGCTTCAAGTGGACTAATTACATGGTAATATTAGTTTAACTAGGAGCAGTGCTTACAAAATGTGCTAACATGCATGCAATGTACTACTTGTTGAAACTTCTAAGGACCTTAGGCACAGCTTTGTGTATGGTGTGCCAGAAATGCAAGCTCTCCATTAAGGTCGGTGTGGATTAGTCATTCTTAAAAAAAAAAGAAAAAAACATTATTCAGCACTGGAGGCTGTGGTTGAACTCTAGGGGAAACATCTCCAACAGACCCATCGTGTTGGTGTATTGTATTTCTTTAGCAAAATGAGGGCTCATTATATGTATTAAATTGTGATCTGAACCAGAAATGTACTACAGTACATAAAGATATATTAAGCTTTCACAACATAAAAATAATGTATCTGCTACCTTATGATATGCGAGCGTTACATACACACATGCCATTACTGCACTTGAGCTAATAACTCAGTCACACCAACATTTGCAAACACATGTTACATGACGCGAGCAAGCGGAGTGCGCGCTGGCAGTTGAGTTCATAAATGTTTCATCTTTTTAAAAAATATGTATAACACGTCCTACCTAGTTGGTAGACACAGAGGCATCTGACTAAAATCTGCAACACAAGAGAGAAATACCACTCATACAATATATAAAGCAAAGCACTGCCTACCAAAAGAGGTAATCTACGTGATAAAGAATTAAATATGAATATCCAGATTTCCCCATAAGCCTCTGAATTCTGTACTACAAGACAGCCGAAACTGTAATGGCTGAAGTTGTATAACTGTAATGGTTTGAATCTGTATAGGCCAGCTAGTCATGAGATTTCATGCCCCCCTAACTGGTTACTCTTGTTGGTTTAAGCCATGCCATTGGTTCAAAAAATGTCAATGCTGACCAGCGGATTGAGGAGAGAGTGATGCTGTAGTAAGCGTTGTTTGTTGTGTCTGGGTATGTGACAAAACTGACTGCGTCGGCCAGATCTACTTCATGGGCTTTTGAGACTGTTGGCCTGAGGACTGGGCACTGCGCTAAGAGACTAGGGCCACAAAAGGTGATGTCACTCCTGTTGAGAACAGTTAGCTTGCCGTCTTGCCATAAAGGGATTGCTTGCTAATAAAGCTTGGTTAACTGTTACCTGCCAGGTGCTTCTATCGTTGCCCATAAACTGGTCCTGTGCTCTCGGACACCTCACACTGAATATGACAGCATGAAAACACTATTTAAACTATGTAAGTATGTAATGAAGTGCCTAGAAATAGGGCATGAAATGTGTCAGTATTTGTTGTTAATATGCACTGTATTTATGTTACAGGCTCTTTAATATATAATACATATGATTTTTGAATTTTTAAATTAATTTTGAAGACCCTTTGCCGACTGTATCTTGAACCCGGAAGGAAATGAGCGTCCCAACCAACTAACAACTCCTGACTAAACACCACATTTCCTATTGTGCTTGACAAGCAAAAGCTGGAAAGACATGCAGACACTTGCCCACAAAATAGTATATAATCAGTACGCACGGGCGACGATGTACCACCACCATTACTACCATCAACAAACAGAAGAGAAAGCAGACAAACCACCAACAGTTCAAGCAAGCAGATGTACCGCGTGTTGCGTTGAAAGTCTTGCCATATAAAAAAATAATGAAAGGACTGAGCCACTTTGCCAGTAGAATAATTCAGTTGCATGTACAAAAATAACATGGCTTTGGTCTTCTATGGACCAAATGTAATTTTGTTTTGTGCATGCATTGAATACAGATGATAAAATTCCCAAGTGCTGGTCTTCTTTATTTTACATCGAACATTTTTGTGAGAGAAATGCTGGGTTAGAGTGAAGGTGTGTCAGTGATTTTGCTGCCGCAGATTTCTCTCTTAATATACTGTATTAAGCTCCAGGGAAAGTATGTCAGCAGTGAAAGAGTGTTCTTATCACTGCCATTCGCGCTTTTGGAAAGCACAGCGTTAAAAAGGGCCCTGGACGTGAATAGGAAATGAGGCGGTGACGTCCGATTCAGCCAGTCCGTGATCGCATGTTTTGTAAAGCCTGGGCTAATATGGCCTCGTTAGGCTTTCAGGGGAAACTTTAAACATAGCTGTCTGCAAGAGTTACTCACTCTCTCACCTTCCTGGGGAACTGCCTGCATGCAGTAAGCGAGAAGCCAGACACAGTGAGTAACCAAACAAAACTACTGTTGTTTTTTTTAATAGAGTTGGATGCTAGATCGAGCTGCGGTGTGGTATAGTTAGAAGCGGACAGGCTAGGATTTATTTTTATGTTTTGTTTTCTGATATACTCCTGTGTGGCGGTTGATATGGTGAATAAAGACTGATTGCCGTCAGCTTAAAACATATATGCTGGGTGAGCTCTTGTGTTCTGAGACCGATCTGATCCCTGCAATCGTGCGCGTAGAAGCCGCCAAGAGACTGCCGACCCCCGTTTGGTCGGTATGCCTTACAATCTATATAATATCTATAAACCTCTATCTATCTAGATTCTGGAAAAATCAATCCGTCTGATCGACATCCTGCCAATTTGAGGCCAGATATTTGACGCGGTAGGCTCATTGGGGCGTCCCCATACATTGGCATAATTGGCAACTTCCTGCTTGTTTATAAAAAAATCATAATGCAAAAGAAAATGTGGGAGCTGAGTTTATGACCTCACCCACATCTTCGCGATTGACCTGGATGTCGCGAGCCGAGAGAGTTCCATTTCTAACGACTCTTTAGGCATCAACAGATTTTAACACACAGTACTAACAACACCTTAAACAAAAGATAAGGGTGATTGAAAACCAGCAGATTGTTTTGGCGGACACTTACTTTGCAATTCGCGAGTGACACCCAAAACCTGCTGGGAAGAGATGTATTGTGTAGAAGTTGTGTTTGATCAGTGTGTTCATACTAAAGCTATTGGATTTGAAAACAACTATATTGCTGTTTATTATGACACATGGTGTCATGTGACAGCTTGAGTTATAAAAAGCCTTCTTATTGTTTGATGCTTGAGAGCGCTGATTATAAAGGAAGGTCGCATACTGATGTTTTTCTGACCCAGTGGCAATTCATAGCCTCAGTTGCAGGTGTTCTTGTGAAAAGAGTAGTGTTATATAAGGCGTCAATGTGAAAAAAATACAAAAAAACATTAAATAAAGGGCAGTATACCCCCGTGTTAACCAGAAGTTCAGTGAAGAGAGGCGTGTGAGACTGAACATACTTTATGCCTATTGTTTTAATCATGGAAAATCTATGGGTTTTGTTAAACCAACAGGCAATAAGAATGTTCGACATTCTTTTTGAACAAGCTGTTATGATGCCCCTTTAACCAAACGCACACACACATTCAAAAAGGGATACTCTGCTCTGCTGTGCTAGTGTTCTCCATATGAAACACTACTTTAGACTTCACTAAACTATATCATTGTTATGTATATCTATGGCATGGATTCTGCGTCTCTTTATCATTAATATGTGATGTAGTAATATGGGGTTTGAATACAAAACTAGGAAACCAGTTGCAATTGCAATCTCCTGTACTGACAAATGTACAAGGGAGTATACAGAGTTTAGATATTTTAGAATCTACTTTACCTGCGATCATCAAATCTAGGTGGCAATTTCCAGTGGTCGTAATTAGTTTGTACAAGGAACCATCTATATTCACCAAGGAAGAGATGAAAAGAGAACATTGTTGATTTACATAACTAAGTAATATTTTATCCTTACATTAATATGGGTTAAAAAGAGACATCTGTTCTTTAATGTCAGCTCTCTAATGTACCATGTTAGCCATAGAATAAAACCAGAAAATATAAAGTAGTAGTACAGAAAGTTTGCATTTTTTTCATTTACTTAATTAGCAATAAAAGGTATCAGCAACTTTATATTTTCTGCTCCAGTGCAGAGCTGGACTTGGGTAACTGGGCCCCACCAGGTACCCGAGTCAAGGGCCACCACCCTCAAGTCTAATCCTGCTCCCTGACCCTTGTGGCTGAGTGGTTAGTACGTATTGCATGCAAGTGACAAATCTGATAGCAAAAATACACCATCTAAAACCTGTAAATCAATGGCAGGTGTCCCATTTACAACTGGAAGATCTTTCTTTGCTTCTTGTTAGTTGTGGTTTCAAAAAAACTTTAAAAAACCACAAAAATCAGAATGTTGATAAATGCCTTCCCAACTGTTCTGCTAATAACTAATAATTATAAGGAACTCACTTTCCTTTTCCATTATCCAGAAATCGAGCATCAACAAATCCATCCCTGTTTCGGGTTATAACCGTCCCTTCTCCTGATTTTGTACCAGCCAAAATAAAGAAAACCTGGGTGATGATTGGACCACTGGATAACTTGAGAAAAGCAGCTGTGGTAATTTGTGGCCTCATTCAAAGTCTAATAGAAAAAGAATGATTATAATTTGTGGTAATTATTGCAAAAGACAGTCTGAAAAATTACATTTGCAGCAAAGCAATGAACAGGAAGGGGTTTGTATCAAGTGGTGCTAAAGCAAAGTCACAGATGCCAACTCGGTAGATTCAGGTGCACCATAAACATACCATATTCCACCCAGACCATGCTGTGTTATGCCCCTGGCCATAAGATAAAGAACCTGCTTTATGTTTCTAAAGTGTATTGCAATATATTTGGGTGCATGTTAATGTCTGCAGACTAAAACTACTATCATTCAAATAATGACATTCATTTTGTCTTAGCACTTCCTGAGACTGACTCTGCTTTGGTGAGACTGCATTCACTTACCCTGACATTGTGAACAGACTGCAATTTGTTGTATGCAATTGTCACGTTTTTTCTTGTTACTTGTTATATTGACCGCTATCGCCTTTTCAGGAGGTGACAGTAGCTCCAGGGTCCACACAGCACATGTGTCAAATGGCACAGCAGCACTCACTTCACAACTTAAGGCAGAAAGGACTGACTGGCACTGAGTGCAACTATATAGAAGTGTACAGAGCAGTTCTGGATGCAAGTACCTTCAATGAAAGTGTTTTAGATGCAACTCACTGTGTGGAATAGCAAGGTTCCCATTGTGTCTGTGTTTTTTCAATCATGCCCTAACCTCCTCCCCCACACAAAATTCCAGCTGTTGGTAGTGGCTATTCATGGAGAGAGGGGCTAGTTTTAACTATAGCTTATATATATATGTCCACTTGATTATGCTACTATTCTTAAAATAAGGAATGGGCAATTCCTACTGCATGCTGATAAAACAATTCACATTTTGTAGAGGTTTGCTTGCATTAGAAACTTTCAAAGTTATTTTGCTGATTGCCAACAAGAATTTACCAGGCACTTATCACTAAAATATAGTTTTCCCCCAGCAAAAGTATAGGTAATAGAGCCCACGCTCTGCTAGAGGGAAACCATATTTTTTCACTAAATATTTGCCAGTACTAAGCCACCTGCACCAGGAGGACCCAGTGTGGGTTGCCATGTTGGTGCACAAGCATGCACAAAATGAGTGAATGCCACAACTTGCTCATTATGTTCATGCATGTGACATAAGCTTGGGAGGCGCATCCACCATTACATGTCAGCCGCATGTGCAAAATGAGCAAGCCAGAAGACTCCCTCATTTATGTGCATGCCCACTCCTGGTGCTCTGGTGAAGGTGACCTAGTATTGGCTGAGCTAAGAATAAACTATTGTTTTCTCTAACCACAGTGAGTGCTGGCTTTATTAGCCCACACCTCTGGAAGGGGAGACAATTAGGTTGGGGGTGACAGGTGCCCAAGAAGTTGTTATAAAATGCCAAGTTAATGTTCACTCAGTAGGGAGCATAACATTACTTGGTAAGTATGTGTATATGATTGACATGCTCAGTCTGTCTTTTTTATCTAATAGTAGTCATATACAGACTGACATTTTAGTTATCCATCCGATCAACTCTGGGCCAGTTAGGTGGGTATTGTGTGATCAGGGTTGGACTGGGCCGCCAGGACACCGGGAAAAATCCCGGTGGCCCCCGGCGGCCCAGTCCGACCCTTTCCGGCGTTCCTCCCCTGGACGCGTTAATTTTATACTCACTTGGGGAGGATGTCTGGTAGGGGCCCTGCCGGAGGGGTTAGGGGACACGGCTGGCGGGGGCACCTGCAGGGCCCCTGGGGCGGGAGCCCCGGTGGGCCCTGCACCCCCCAGTCCGACCCTGTGTGTGATTGGTCATTGATGGATTTTATGGGGAAGTAAGGAGAAGCCTCTCCTCAACTTTCTCATCTGCTTGATGTACCCTTGATCATCACCCCCAGAGGTGCATTAGTGAATTAAATTTTTAGTTAGGACAGATAGACTGCACCTGATAAGACTGCAGGATGATTGGTTGAAACTGTACCCCACCCAAGGTGCCATGCATGCCCAGATGGAAAAGAAGAAGCTCATAAGAAAACAATCTATAAATCTTAGTCTATGTTTTGTGATCCCTCTCCCTGTGCCTGGAGCAGTAGCATAATATCAATCCTTGTCTGCCAAGTTTGTGCCAGCTTGTGTGTTTGCAGCAGGAGGCAAAATTAGACTGGCAGACAGGTCTGGACTGGGAATCAAAATAGGGTCTGGCATTTCAAGTACACAAAGCCAAAACAGCATCCCTGCAACAGCCTATTCAACAATGAATGTATATGGCATCTTAGGCTGATGCCACACGAGGCGTAGGCTGAAATTTTCGTCAAGCAGAAAAACGCTTGCCGAAAATTCAGCCCTACGCCTGCTACTTGTGCCTGCACCCGAATGAATGGGATACGCTTGGGTGCAGGCACATGTAGCCGATATACGCATGAAAACGCGAGACTTTGCATTCCCTCGCGTTTTCATGCGTATATCGGCTACATGTGCCTGCACCGAGCGTGACGTATCCCATTCATTCGGTGCAGGCACAAGTAGCAGGCGTAGGGCTGAAATTTCGGCAAGCGGAAAAAACGCTTGCCGAAAATTTCAGCCCTACGCCTCGTGTGGCATCAGCCTAAGATGCCATATACATTCATTGTTGAATAGGCTGTTGCAGGGATGCTGTCTAATTTTGCCTCCTGCTGCAAACACACAAGCTGGCACAAAACTTAAAGCAGCCCCTCTGGCATCTGCCACAATCCATTGACTGACTACCATACAAGCAGCACCCCATGGTCTGCCACCCCCCCTACCCCACCTATCACTGGCCTGGAGGGTTTTGAGTAAAATCACACTTACATCTCTAACAAGCCAACTTAGGGGGGAACTCTTCTTTGTAAGAGCAAAGATTGCATTTTTCCACCAGCTTGTGTCATACTCTGCAGGGAAAAAGGATAAAATACAAATATGAAAATTGAAAATTAGAGAGTATTCCACTACAAACTTACAAACAATGTTTTCTAAATGTTATGAGAGTGTACTTAACCTTATGTGAGACGCGTGTGAGTAAGTGTTTTCTTAAAAAAAGTAGTGAGGCATTAGGGTATTGGATACCCCCCCTTAGATTACAGAGCAGTGTGCGCACTTGCACACTCGCACTTGCACACTCGCACACTCGCACTTGCACACTCGGGCACTTGCACTTGCGCACTCGCACACTCACACACTCACACTCGCACACTTACACACTCACACGTGCACACTCGCACGTGCACACTCACACTTTCACACTTTTCACACTTTCACACTTTCACACTTTCACACGTACACACTCACACTTGCACACTCACACTTGCACACTTGCACACTTGCACACTTGCACACTCACACTTGCACACTTGCACACTCACACTTGCACACTTGCACACTTGCACACTTGCACACACTTGCACACTTGCACACTTGCACACTTGCACACTTGCACACTCACACTTGCACAGCTGCGACACTTGCACACTCACACTTGCACACTCACACTTGCACACTTGCAACCACACTTGCACACTTGCACACTTTTGCACACTCACACTTGCACACTCACACTTGCACACTCACACACTTCGCACACTCACACACTTACACACTCACAACTTGCACACTGCACACTCACACTTGCACACTTGCACACTTGCACACTCACACTTGCACACTTGCATTGCACTCACACTTGCACACTTGCACACTCACACTTTGCACACTCGCACGTGCACACTTTCACACGTGCACACTTGCACACTTTCACACTTTCACACTTTGCACACTTTGCACACTCACACTTGCACACTTGCACACTTGCACACTTACACTGCACACTCACACTTGCACACTTGCACACTCACACTTGCACACTCACACTTGCACACTCGCACACACACTTGCACACACACTTGCACCACTTGCACACTTGCACACTTACACCACTGTCACACTTGCACACTCACACTTGCACACTCACACTTGGCAGCGTGCACACACTCGCACACTGACACACTTGCACACACACTCACACTTGCACACTTGCACACTCACACTTGCACACTCACACTTGCACACTCACACTTGCACACTCACACTTGCACACTCACACTTGCACACTTGCACACTCACACTTGCACACTTGCACACTTGCTTCACACTTGCACTTGCACACTTGTCACTACACTGCCACACTTCACACTTGCACACTTGCACACTTGCACTTCAGCATTGCCACTTGCACACTCACACTTGCACACTTGCACACTTGCACATGCACACTTGACCACACTCACACTTGCACACTCACACTTGCACACTCACACTTGCACACTTACTGCACACTCACACTTGCACACTCACACTTGCACACTTTGCACACTCACTTGCACACTCACACTTGCACACTCACACTTGCACACTTGCACACTCACATTGCCAGCACTTGGCACCACACTTGCACCACTTGACACACTTGCACAACGTTGCACACTCACACTTGCACACTTGCACACTCACACTTGCACACTTGCACACTTCACACTTGCACTTGCACACTCACACTTGCACACTCACACTTGCACACTTGAACACTTGCACACTTGCACACTTGCACACTCACACTTGCACACTCACACTTGCACACTCACACTTGCACACTCACACTTGCACACTCACACTTGCACACTCACACTTGCACACTCACACTTGCACACTCACACTTGCACACTCACACTTGCACACTCACACTTGCACACTTGCACACTTACACACGCACACTTGCACACTTGCACACTCACACTTGCACACTCACACTTGCACACTTTCACACTCACACTTGCACACTTGCACACTCACACTTGCACACTTGCACACTCACACTTGCACACTTGCACACTCACACTTGCACACTTGCACACTTGCACACTCACACTTGCACACTCACACTTGCACACTTGCACACTCACACTTGCACACTTGCACACTGCACACTTGCACACTTGCACACTTGCACACTTGCACACTCACACTTACACTTACACTTGCACACTTGCACACTCACACTTGCACACTTACACACTCACACTTGCACACTTGCACACTCACACTTGCACACTCACACTTGCACACACTTGCACACTCACACTTGCACACTTACACACTCACACTTGCACACTCACACTTGCACACTCACACTTGCACACTTGCACACTCACACTTGCACACTTACACACTCACACTTGCACACTCACACTTGCACACTTGCACACTTACACACTCACACTTGCACACTTGCACACTCACACTTGCACACTCACACTTGCACACTTACACACTCACACTTGCACACTTGCACACTCACACTTGCACACTTGCACACTCACACTTGCACACTTACACACTTACACACTCACACTTGCACACTCACACTTGCACACTTGCACACTCACACTTGCACACTTACACACTCACACTTGCAAACTTGCACACTTCACACTTGCACACTTGCACACCCACACTGCACACTTGCACACCCACACTTGCACACTTGCACACTCACACTTGCACACTTGCACACTCACACTTGCACACTCACACTTGCACACTTGCACACTCACACTTGCACACTTGCACACTCACACTTGCACACTTGCACACTTGCACACTTGCACACTTGCACACTTACACACTTACACACTCACACTTGCACACTTGCACACTCACACTTGCACACTTGCACACTCACACTTGCACACTTGCACACTCACACTTGCACACTCACACTTCACACTTGCACACTCACACTTGCACACTTGCACACTTGCACACTTGCACACTTGCACACTCACACTTGCACACTTGCACATCACACTTGCACACTCACACTGGCACACTCACACTTGCACACTCGCACTTGCACACTCACACTTGCACACTCACACTTGCACACTTACACCACTTCACACTTGCACACTCACACTTGCACACTTGCCACACTTACACACTCACACTTGCACACTCACACTTGCACACTTGCACACTTGCACACCACTTCACACTGCACACTCACACTTGCACACTTGCACACTTGCACACTCACACTTGCACACTCACACTTGCACACTTGCACACTCACACTTGCACACTTGCACACTTGCACACTCACACTTGCACACTTGCACACTGCACTTGCACACTCACACTTGCACACTTGCACACTTGCACTTGCACACTCACACTTGCACACTTGCACACTCACACTCACACTGCACACTTACACACTCACACTTGCACACTTGCACACTTACACTTGCACACTCACACTTGCACACTTGCACACCTCACACTTGCCACACTTGCACACTCACACTTGCACACTTGCACACTCACACTTGCACACTTGCACACTCACACTGCACCACTTGCACCACGTCACACTTGCACACTCACACTTGCACACTTGCACACTCACACTTGCACACTCACACTTGCACACTTCACACTGCACACTCACACTTGCACACTCACACTTGCACACTCACACTTGCACACTCACACTTGCCACACTTCATCACACTTGCACACTTGCACACTTGCACACTCACACTTGCACACTTGCACACCACACTTGCACACTTGCACTGCACACTCACACTTGCACACTTACACACTCACACTTGCACACTTGCACACTTGCACACTCACACACTCACACTTGCACACTCACACTTGCACACTAACACTTACACACTCACACTTGCACACTCACACTTGCACACTCACACTTGCACACTCACACTTGCACACTCACACTTGCACACTTGCACACTCACACTTGCACACTCACACTTGCACACTCACACTTGCACACTCACACTTGCACACTCACACTTGCACACTCACACTTGCACACTCACACTTGCACACTCACACTTGCACACTTGCACACTTACTCACACTTGCAAACTTGCACACTCACACTTGCACACTTACACACTCACACTTGCACACTTGCACACTCACACTTGCACACTTGCACACTCACACTTGCACACTTGCACACTTACACACTTACACACTTACACTTGCACACTCACACTTGCACACTCACACTTGCACACTTGCACACTCACACTTGCACACTTGCACACTCGCACTTGCACACTCGCACTTGCACACTCACACTTACACTTGCACACTTTGCACACTTGCACACTTGCACACTCACACTTGCACACTTGCACACTCACACTTGCACACTTGCACACTTGCACACTCACACTTGCCACACTTGCACACTTGCACACTTACACACTCACACTTGCACACTCACACTTGCACACTCACACTTGCACACTTGCACACTCACACTTGCACACTCACACTTGCACACTTGCACACTCGCACTTGCACACTCACACTTGCACACTCACACTTACACTTGCACACTTGCACACTTGCACACTTGCACACTTGCACACTTACACTTGCACACTTGCACACTGCACACTTACACTTGCACACTTGCACACTCACACTTGCACACTTGCACACTTACACACTTACACACTTACACACTTACACTTGCACACTTACACTTGCACACTTGCACACTTACACTTGCACACTTGCACTTGCACACTTGCACTTGCACACTTGCACTTGCACACTTGCACTTGCACACTTGCACACTTACACACTTACACTTGCACACTTGCCACACTTGCACACTCACACTTGCACACTCACACTTGCACACTTACACTTGCACACTCACACTTGCACACTCACACTTGCACACTCACACTTGCACACTCACACTTGCACACTCACACTTGCACACTCACACTTGCACACTTGCACACTTGCACACTTGCACACTTGCACACTTGCACACTTACACTTACACACTTGCACACTTACACTTGCACACTTGCCACACTTGCACACTTGCACACTTACACACTTACACTTGCACACTTGCACACTTGCACACTTGCACACTTGCACACTCACACTTGCACACTCACACTTGCACACTTGCACACTCACACTTGGCACACTTGCACACTCGCACTTGCACACTCACACTTGCACACTCACACTTACACTTGCACACTTGCACACTTACACTTGCACACTTACACTTGCACACTTGCACACTTACACTTGCACACTTGCACACTTGCACACTTGCACACTTGCACACTCACACTTGCACACTTACACTTTGCACACTTGCACACTCACACTTGCACACTCACACTTGCACACTCACACTTGCACACTCACACTTGCACACTTGCACACTTGCACACTCACACTTGCACACTCACACTTGCACACTTACACTTGCACACTTACACTTGCACACTTGCACACTCACACTTGCACACTCACACTTGCACACTTGCACACTTACACACTTACACACTCACACTTGCACACTTGCACACTTGCACACTTACACTTGCACACTTGCACACTTGCACTTGCACACTTGCACTTGCACACTTGCACTTGCACACTTGCACACTTACACACTTACACTTGCACACTTGCACACTTGCACACTCACACTTGCACACTTGCACACTTACACTTGCACACTTGCACTTGCACACTTGCACTTGCACACTTGCACTTGCACACTTGCACACTTACACACTTACACTTGCACACTTGCACACTTGCACACTCACACTTGCACACTTGCACACTTACACTTGCACACTTGCACGTGCACACTTGCACACTCACACTTGCACACTTACACTTGCACACTTGCACACTTGCACACTTGCACACTTGCACACTCACACTTGCACACTCACACTTGCACACTTACACTTGCACACTCACACTTGCACACTCACACTTGCACACTCACACTTGCACACTTGCACACTCACACTTGCACACTTGCACACTCGCACTTGCACACTCACACTTGCACACTCACACTTGCACACTTGCACACTTACACTTGCACACTTGCACACTTGCACTTGCACACTTGCACACTTGCACTTGCACACTTGCACTTGCACACTTGCACTTGCACACTTGCACACTTACACTTGCACACTTGCACACTTGCACACTTGCACACTTGCACACTCACACTTGCACACTCACACTTGCACACTTGCACACTTGCACACTTGCACACTTGCACACTCACACTTGCACACTCACACTTGCACACTTACACTGCACACTCACACTTGCACACTCACACTTGCACACTCACACTTGCACACTTGCACACTCACACTTGCACACTTGCACACTCGCACTTGCACACTCACACTTGCACACTCACACTTGCACACTTGCACACTTACACTTGCACACTTGCACACTTGCACACTTACACACTTACACTTGCACACTTGCACACTTGCACACTTACACACTTACACTTGCACACTTGCACACTCACACTTGCACACTTGCACACTTACACTTGCACACTTGCACACTTGCACTTGCACACTTACACTTTCACACTTGCACACTCACACTTGCACACTCACACTTGCACACTCACACTTGCACACTTGCACACTTGCACTTGCACACTTGCACACTCACACTTGCACACTCACACTTGCACACTCACACTTGCACACTCACACTTGCACACTCACACTTGCACACTCACACTTGCACACTCACACTTGCACACTCACACTTGCACACTCACACTTGCACACTTGCACACTCACACTTGCACACTCACACTTGCACACTTGCACACTCACACTTGCACACTCACACTTGCACACTCACACTTGCACACTCACACTTGCACACTCACACTTGCCACACTCACACTTGCACACTTGCACACTCACACTTGCACACTCACACTTGCACACTTGCACACTCACACTTGCACACTCACACTTGCACACTCACACTTGCACACTCACACTTGCACACTCACACTTGCACACTCACACTTGCACACTCACACTTGCACACTCACACTTGCACACTCGCACTTGCACACTTGCACTTGCACACTTGCACACTCACACTTGCACACGCACACTTGCACACTCACACTTGCACACTCACACTTGCACACTCGCACTTGCACACTCGCACTTGCACACTTGCACTTGCACACTTGCACACTCACACTTGCACACGCACACTTGCACACTCACACTTGCACACTCACACTTGCACACTCACACTTGCACACTTGCACACTCACACTTGCACACTCACACTTGCACACTTGCACACTCACACTTGCACACTCACACTTGCACACTCACACTTGCACACTCACACTTGCACACTCACACTTGCACACTCACACTTGCACACTTGCACTTGCACACTTGCACACTCACACTTGCACACTTGCACACTCACACTTGCACACGCACACTTGCACACTCACACTTGCACACTCACACTTGCACACTCACACTTGCACACTTGCACACTTGCACACTTACACACTCACACTGCACTTGCACACTTGCACACTTGCACACTCACACTTGCCACACTTGCACACTTGCACACTTGCACACTCACCACTTGCACACTTGCACACTCACACTTGCACACTTGCACACTTGCACACTCACACTTGCACACTCACACTTGCACACTCACACTTGCACACTTACACTTGCACACTTGCACACTCACACTTGCACACTTGCACACTTACACACTCACACTTGCACACTCACACTTGCACACTTGCACACTCACACTTGCACACTCACACTTGCACACTCACACTTGCCACACTTGCACACTCACACTTGCACACTCACACTTGCACACTCACACTTGCACACTTGCACACTCACACTTGCACACTTGCACACTTGCATACTCACACTTGCACACTCACACTTGCACACTTGCACACTTGCACACTCACACTTGCACACTTGCACACTTGCACACTTACACACTTACACACTTACACACTTACACACTCACACTTGCACACTTGCACACTTGCACTTGCACACTTGCACACTTGCACACTTGCACACTTGCACACTTACACACTTATTCTTGCACACTTGCACACTTGCACACTCACACTTGCACACTCACACTTGCACACTTGCACACTCACACTTGCCACACTTGCACGTGCACACTTGCACACTCACACTTGCACACTTACACTTGCACACTTGCAACACTTGCACACTTGCACACTTGCACACTTGCACACTTACACTTGCACACTTGCACACTTGCACTTGCCACACTTACACTTTCACACTTGCACACTCACACTTGCACACTCACACTTGCACACTTGCAACACTTGCACACTTGCACACTTGCCACACTTACACACTTAACACACTTACACACTTACACACTTACACTTGCACACTTGCACACTTGCACACTTGCACACTTGCACACTTGCACTTGCACACTTGCACACTTACACACTTACACACTTACACACTTACACTTGCACACTTGCACTGCACACTTGCACACTCACACTTGCACACTCACACTTGCACACTCACACTTGCACCACACTCGCACTTGCCCACTCACACTTGCACACTCACACTTGCACACTCACACTTGCACACTCAACTCACACTGCACACTCACACTGCACACTTGCACACTCACACTTGCACACTTGCACACTCACACTTGCACACTCACACTGCACACTTGCACACTCACACTTGACACTCACACTTGCACACCACACTTGCCAACACTTCACACTGCACACTTGCACACTCACACTTGCACACTTCACACTCACACTTGCACACTTGCACACTCACACTTGCACACTCACACTTTGCACACTTGCACACTTACACACTCACACTTGCACACTTGCACACTCACACTTGCCACACTTGCACACTCACACTTGCAACTTGCACACTCACACTTGCACACTCACACTTGCACACTACACTTGCACACTTGCACACTCACACTTGCACACTCACACTTGCACACTTGCACACTCCACTCTTGCACACTTGCACACTCACACTTGCACACTTGCACACTCACACTTGCACACTCACACTTGCACACTCACACTTGCACACTCACACTTGCACACTTGCACACTCACACTTGCACACGCACACTTGCACACTCACACTTGCACACTCACACTTGCACACTCACACTTGCACACTCACACTTTGCACACTTGCACACTCACACTTGCACACTTGCACACTTGCATACTCACACTTGCACACTTACACTTGCACACTTGCACACTTGCACACTTGCACACTCACACTTGCACACTTGCACACTTGCACACTCACACTTGCACACTCACACTTGCACACTCACACTTGCACACTTGCACACTCACACTTGCACACTTGCACACTTGCACACTCACACTTGCACACTCACACTTGCACACTCACACTTGCACACTTGCACACTCACCACTTGCACACTTGCACACTTGCATACTCACACTTGCACACTTACACTTGCACACTTGCACACTTGCACTTGCACACTTGCACACTTGCACACTTGCACACTTACACACTTATTCTTGCACACTTGCACACTTGCACACTCACACTTGCACACTCACACTTGCACACTTGCACACTCACACTTGCACACTCACACTTGACACTTGCACACTCACACTTGCACACTTGCACACTTGCACACTTGCACACTCACACTTGCACCACTTGCACACTCACACTTGCACACTTGCACACTCACACTTGCACACTCACACTTGCACACTCACACTTGCACACTTGCACACTCACACTTGCACACTTGCACACTTGCATACTCACACTTGCACACTCACACTTGCACACTTGCACACTTGCACACTCACACTTGCACACTTGCACACTTGCACACTTACACACTTACACACTTACACACTTACACACTCACACTTGCACACTTGCACACTTGCACACTTGCACACTTACACTTGCACACTTGCACACTTGCACACTTGCACACTTACACACTTATTCTTGCACACTTGCACACTTGCACACTCACACTTGCACACTCACACTTGCACACTTGCACACTCACACTTGCACACTTGCACGTGCACACTTGCACACTCACACTTGCACACTTACACTTGCACACTTGCACACTTGCACACTTGCACACTTGCACACTTGCACACTTGCACACTTACACTTGCACACTTGCACACTTGCACTTGCACACTTACACTTTCACACTTGCACACTCACACTTGCACACTCACACTTGCACACTTGCACACTTGCACACTTGCACACTTGCACACTTGCACACTTACACACTTACACACTTACACACTTACACTTGCACACTTGCACACTTGCACACTTGCACACTTGCACACTTGCACTGCACACTTGCACTTGCACACTTGCACACTTACACACTTACACACTTACACACTTACACTTGCACACTTGCACTTGCACACTTGCACACTCACACTTGCACACTCACACTTGCACACTCACACTTGCACACTCGCACTTGCACACTCGCACTTGCACACTCACACTTGCACACTCACACTTGCACACTCACACTTGCACACTCACACTCACACTTGCACACTCACACTTGCACACTTGCACACTCACACTTGCACACTTGCACACTCACACTTGCACACTCACCTTGCACACTTGCACACTCACACTTGCACACTCACACTTGCCACACTCACACTTGCACACTTGCACACTTGCACACTTGCACACTCACACTTGCACACTTGCACACTCACACTTGCACACTTGCACACTCACACTTGCACACTCACACTTGCACACTTGCACACTTACACACTCACACTTGCACACTTGCACACTCACACTTGCACACTTGCACACTCACACTTGCACACTTGCACACTCACACTTGCACACTCACACTTGCACACTTGCACACTTGCACACTCACACTTGCACACTCACACTTGCACACTTGCACACTCACTCTTGCACACTTGCACACTCACACTTGCACACTTGCACACTCACACTTGCACACTCACACTTGCACACTCACACTTGCACACTCACACTTGCACACTTGCACACTCACACTTGCACACGCACACTTGCACACTCACACTTGCACACTCACACTTGCACACTCACACTTGCACACTCACACTTGCACACTTGCACACTCACACTTGCACACTTGCACACTTGCACACTCACACTTGCACACTTACACTTGCACACTTGCACACTTGCACACTTGCACACTCACACTTGCACACTTGCACACTTGCACACTCACACTTGCACACTCACACTTGCACACTCACACTTGCACACTTGCACACTCACACTTGCACACTTGCACACTTGCACACTCACACTTGCACACTCACACTTGCACACTCACACTTGCACACTCACACTTGCACACTTGCACACTCACACTTGCACACTTGCACACTTGCACACTCACACTTGCACACTTACACTTGCACACTTGCACACTTGCACTTGCACACTTGCACACTTGCACACTTGCACACTTGCACACTTACACTTGCACACTTGCACACTTGCACACTCACACTTGCAACACTTGCACACTCCACACATTGCACACTCACACTTGCACACTTGCACACTCACACTTGCACACTTGCACACTTGCACACTTGCACACTCACACTTGCACACTTGCACACTCACAC
Source organism: Xenopus tropicalis (assembly GCF_000004195.4). Classification (NCBI taxonomy): domain Eukaryota; kingdom Metazoa; phylum Chordata; class Amphibia; order Anura; family Pipidae; genus Xenopus; species Xenopus tropicalis. The sequence goes on along the minus strand of NC_030677.2, from coordinate 81,528,912 downwards.
TTGCACACTTGCACACTCACACTTGCACACTCACACTTGCACACTCACACTTGCACACTTGCACACTCACACTTGCACACTCACACTTGCACACTTGCACACTCACACTTGCACACTTGCCACACTTGCACACTTGCACACTCACACTTGCACACTTGCACACTCACACTTGCACACTTGCACACTTGCACACTCACACTTGCACACTCACACTTGCACACTCACATTGCACACTTACACTTGCACACTTGCACACTCACACTTGCACACTTGCACACTTACACACTCACACTTGCACACTCACACTTGCACACTTGCACACTCACACTTGCACACTCACACTTGCACACTCACACTTGCACACTTGCACACTCACACTTGCACACTCACACTTGCACACTCACACTTGCACACTCACACTTGCACACTCACACTTGCACACTTGCACACTCACACTTGCACACTTGCACACTTGCATACTCACACTTGCACACTCACACTTGCACACTTGCACACTTGCACACTCACACTTGCACAACTTGCACACTTGCACACTTACACACTACACACTTACACACTTACACACTCACACTTGCACACTTGCACACTTTGCAACACTGCACACTTACACTTGCCACACTTGCACACTTGCACTTGGCACACTTGCACACTTGCACACTTGCACACTTACACACTATTCTTGCACACTTGCACACTTGCACACTTGCACACTTCACACTTGCACCTCCACTTGCACACTTGCCACCACACTTGCACACTTGCACGTGCACACTTGCACACTCACACTTGCACACTTACACTTGCACACTTGCACACTTGCACCACTTGCACACTTGCACACTTGCACACTTACACTTGCACACTTGCACACTTGCACTTGCACACTTAACACTTTCACACTTGCACACTCACACTTTGCACACTCACACTTGCACACTTGCACACTTGCACAACTTGCCACACTTGCACACTTGCACACTTACACACTTACACACTTACACACTTACACTTGCACACTTGCCACACTTGCACACTTGCACACTTGCACACTTGCACTTGCACACTTGCACACTTACACACTTACACACTTACACACTTACACTTGCACACTTGCACTTGCACACTTGCACACTCACACTTGCACACTCACACTTGCACACTCACACTTGCACACTCGCAACTTGCACACTCGCACTTGCACACTCACACTTGCACACTCACACTTTGCACACTCACACTTGCACACTCACACTCACACTTTGCACACTCACACTTGCACACTTGCACACTCACACTTGCACACTTGCACCACTCACACTTGCACACTCACACTTGCACACTTGCACACTCACACTTGCACACTCACACTTGCACACTCACACTTGCACACTCACACTTGCACACTCACACTTGCACACTCACACTTGCCACACTCACACTTGCACACTCACACTTGCACACTTGCACACTTGCACTTGCACACTTGCACACTCACACTTGCACACGCACACTTGCACACTCACACTGCACACTCACACTTGCACACTTGCACACTTACACACTCACACTTGCACACTCACACTTGCACACTTGCACACTCACACTTGCACACTTGCACACTTGCACACTCACACTTGCACACTTGCACACTCACACTTGCACACTTGCACACTTACACACTCACACTTGCACACTGCACTGCACACTTGCACACTTGCACTTGCACACTTGCACACTCACACTTGCACACTCACACTTGCACACTCACACTTGCACACTCACACTTGCACACTCACAACTTGCACACTCACACTTGCACACTCACACTTGCACACTCACACTTGCACACTCACACTTGCACACTTGCACTTGCACACTTGCACACTTGCACTTGCACACTTGCACACTCACACTTGCACACGCACACTTGGCACACTCACACTTGCACACTCACACTTGCACACTCACACTTGCCACACTTGGCACACTTACACACTCACACTTGCACTTGCACACTTGCACACTTGCACACTCACACTTGCCACACTTGCACACTTGCACACTCACACTTGCACACTTGCACACTCACACTTGCACACTTGCACACTTACACACTCACACTTGCACACTTGCACCACTTGCACACTTCACACTTGCACACTCACACTTGCACACTTGCACACTCACACTTGCACACTTACACACTCACACTTGCACACTCACACTTGCACACTTGCACACTTGCACACTCACACTTGCACACTCACACTTGCACACTCACACTTGCACACTTGCACACTCACACTTGCACACTCACACTTGCACACTTGCACACTCGCACACGCACACTTGCACACTCACACTTGCACACTCACACTTGCACACTTGCACACTCACACTTGCACACTCACACTTGCACACTCACACTTGCACACTTGCACACTTGCACACTTGCACACTCACACTTGCACACTCACACTTGCACACTTGCACACTCACACTTGCACACTTGCACACTCACACTTGCACACTCACACTTGCACACTCACACTTGCACACTCACACTTGCACACTTGCACACTTGCACACTCACACTTGCACACTCACACTTGCACACTCACACTTGCACACTCACACTTGCACACTCACACTTGCACACTTGCACACTCACACTTGCACACTTGCACACTTGCACACTCGCACACTCACACTTGCACACTTGCACACTTGCACACTCACACTTGCACACTCACACTTGCACACTCACACTTGCACACTCACACTCACACTTGCACACTCACACTTGCACACTTGCACACTCACACTTGCACACTCACACTTGCACACTCACACTTGCACACTCACACTTGCACACTCACACTCACACTTGCACACTCACACTTGCACACTCACACTTGCACACTCACACTTGCACACTCACACTTGCACACTTGCACACTTGACACTTGCACACTCACACTTGCACACTCACACTTGCACACTTGCACACTCACACTTGCACACTTGCACACTCACACTTGCACACTCACACTTGCACACTCACACTTGCACACTCACACTTGCACACTTGCACACTTGCACACTCACACTTGCACACTCACACTTGCACACTCACACTTGCACACTCACACTTGCACACTCACACTTGCACACTTACACACTCACACTTGCACACTTGCACACTCGCACTTGCACCACTTGCACACTTGCACACTTGCACTTGCACACTCACACTTGCACACTCACACTTGCACACTCACACTTGCCACACTCACACTTGCACACTCCACACTTGCACACTTGCACACTCACACTTGCACACTCACACTTGCACATCACACTTGCACCACTCACACTTGCACACTCGCACACTCACACTTGCACACTTGCACACTTGCACACTTGCACACTCACACTTGCACACTTGCACACTCACACTTGCACACTCACACTTGCACACTTGCACACTCACACTTGCACACTCACACTTGCACACTCACACTTGCACACTCACACTTGCACACTCACACTTGCCACTCACACTTGCACACTCACACTTGCACACTCACACTTGCACACTCACACTTGCACACTTGCACACTCACACTTGCACACTTGCACACTCACACTTGCACACTTGCACACTCACACTTGCACATCGCACACTCACACTTGCACACTCACACTTGCACACTCACACTTGCACACTCACACTTGCACACTCACACTTGCACACTTGCCACACTTGAACTTGCACCACTCACACTTGCACACTCACACTTGCCACACTTGCACACTCACACTTGCCACACTTGCACACTCACACTTGCACACTCACACTTGCACACTCACACTTGCCACACTCACACTTGCACACTTGCACACTTGCACACTTGCACACTCACACTTGCACACTTGCACACTCACACTTGCACACTCACACTTGCACACTTGCACACTATGCACACTTGCACACTCACACTTGCACACTCACACTTGCACACTTGCACACTCACACTTGCACACTCACACTTGCACACTCACACTTGCACACTCACACTTGCACACTCACACTTTGCACACTCACACTTGCACACTTGCACACTTGAACTTGCACACTCACACTTGCACACTTGCACACTCACACTTGCACACTCACACTTGCACACTTGCACACTCACACTTGCACACTCACACTTGCACACTCACACTTGCACACTGCACACTTTGCACACTTGCACACTTGCACACTCACACTTGCACACTCACACTTGCACACTTGCACACTCACTGCACACTTGCCACCACACTGCACACTTGCACCACTCACACTTGCACACTCACACTTGCACACTCCACACTCACACTTGCACACTCACACTTGCACACTCCACACTTGCACACTGACTGCACACTCACACTTTGCACACTTGCACACTCACACTTGCACACTCACACTTGCACACTTTGCACACTCACACTTGCACACTCACACTTGCACACTCACACTTGCACACTCACACTTGCACACTCACACTTGCACACTTGCACACTTGAACTTGCACACTTGCACACTGCACACTCACACACTTGCACACTTGCACACTGCACACTTGCACACTCACACTTGCACACTCACACTTGCACACTTGCACACTCACACTTGCACACTCACACTTGCACACTCACACTTGCACACTCACACTTGCACACTTGCACACTCACACTTGCACACTTGCACACTTGCACACTTGCACACTCACACTTGCACACTTGCACACTTGCACACTTGCACTTGCACACTCACACTTGCACACTCACACTTGCACACTCACACTTGCACACTCACACTTGCACACTCACACTTGCACACTTGCACACTCACACTTGCACACTTCACACTTGCACACTCACACTTGCACACTCACACTTGCACACTTGCACACTCACACTTGCACACTTGCACACTTGCACACTCACACTTGCACACTTGCACACTCACACTTGCACACTCACACTTGCACACTTGCACACTCACACTTGCACACTCACACTTGCACACTCACACTTGCACACTCACACTTGCACACTTGCACACTCACACTTGCACACTTGCACACTTGCACACTCACACTTGCACACTCACACTTGCACACTTGCACACTCACACTTGCACACTTGCACACTCACACTTGCACACTCACACTTGCACACTTGCACACTCACACTTGCACACTTGCACACTCACACTTGCACACTCACACTTGCACACTTGCACACTCACACTTGCACACTCACACTTGCACACTCACACTTGCACACTCACACTTGCACACTCACACTTGCACACTCACACTTGCACACTTGCACACTTGACACTTGCACACTCACACTTGCACACTCACACTTGCACACTTGCACACTCACACTTGCACACTCACACTTGCACACTTGCACACTCACACTTGCACACTCACACTTGCACACTCACACTTGCACACTCACACTTGCACACTCACACTCACACTTGCACACTCACACTTGCACACTCACACTTGCACACTCACACTTGCACACTTGCACACTCACACTTGCACACTTGCACACTCACACTTGCACACTCACACTTGCACACTTGCACACTCACACTTGCACACTCACACTTGCACACTCACACTTGCACACTCACACTTGCACACTCACACTTGCACACTCACACTTGCACACTTGCACACTTGAACTTGCACACTCACACTTGCACACTCACACTTGCACACTTGCACACTCACACTCACACTTTGCACACTCACACTTGCACACTCACACATTGCACACTCACACTTGCACACTTGCACACTCACACTTGCACACTCACACTTGCACACTCACACTTGCACACTCACACTTGCACACTCACATCACACTTGCACACTCACACTTGCACACTCACACTTGCACACTCCACTTGCACACTGCACACTCACACTTGCACACTTGCACACTCACACTTGCACACTCACACTTGCACACTTGCACACTTCACACTTGCAACTTTGCACACTCACACTTGCACCACTTCACACTTGCACACTCACACTTGCACACTCCACACTTGCACACTCACACTTGCACACTTGCACCACTTGCACACTTGCACACTCACACTTGCACACTCACACTTGCACACTCACACTTGCACACTTGCACACTCACACTTGCACACTCACACTTGCACACTCACACTTGCACACTCACACTTGCACACTTGCACACTCACACTTGCACACTTGCACACTTGCACACTCACACTTGCACACTTGCACACTCACACTTGCACACTTGCACACTCACACTTGCACACTCACACTTGCACACTCACACTTGCACACTCACACTTGCACACTCACACTCACACTTGCACACTCACACTTGCACACTCACACTTGCACACTTGCACACTCACACTTGCACACTTGCACACTCACACTTGCACACTCACACTTGCACACTTGCACACTCACACTTGCACACTTGCACACTCACACTTGCACACTCACACTTGCACACTTGCACACTCACACTTGCACACTCACACTTGCACACTCACACTTGCACACTCACACTTGCACACTCACACTTGCCTTGACACTTGCACACTCACACTTGCACACTCACACTTGCACACTTGCACACTCACACTTGCACACTCACACTTGCACACTTGCACACTCACACTTGCCACACTCACACTTGCACACTCACACTTGCACACTCACACTTGCACACTCACACTCACACTTGCACACTCACACTTGCACACTTGCACACTCACACTTGCACACTCACACTTGCACACTTGCACACTCACACTTGCACACTCACACTTGCACACTCACACTTTGCACACTCACACTCACACTTGCACACTCACACTTGCACACTGCACACTCACACTTGCACACTCACACTTGCACACTCACACTCACACTTGCACACTCCACACCTTGCACACTTGCACACTCACACTTGCACACTCACACTTGCACACTTGCACACTCACACTTGCCACACTTGCACACTTCACACTTGCACACTCACACTTGCACACTTGCACACTCACACTTGCACACTCACACTTGCACACTCACACTTGCACACTCACACTTGCACACTTGCACACTTGCACACTTGCACACTCACACTTGCACACTCACACTTGCACACTTGCACACTCACACTTGCACACTTGCACACTCACACTTGCACACTCACACTTGCACACTCACACTTGCACACTCACACTTGCACACTTGCACACTTGCACACTCACACTTGCACACTCACACTTGCACACTCACACTTGCACACTCACACTTGCACACTCACACTTGCACACTTGCACACTCACACTTGCACACTTGCACACTTGCACACTTGCACACTCACACTTGCACACTTGCACACTTGCACTTGCACACTCACACTTGCACACTTGCACACTTGCACACTCACACTTGCACACTCACACTTGCACACTTGCACACTCACACTTGCACACTTGCACACTTGCACTTGCACACTCACACTTGCACACTCACACTTGCACACTCACACTTGCCACCACTCACACTTGCACACTTGCACACTCACACTTGCACACTTACACACTCACACTTGCACACTTACACACTCACACACTCACACTTGCACACTTGCACACTCACCACATTGCACACTCACACTTGCACCACTCACACTTGCACACTCACACTTGCACACTCACACTTGCACACTCACACTTGCACACTTGCACACTCACACTTGCACACTCACACTTGCACCACTCACACTTGGCACACTCACACTTGCACACTCACACTTGCCACACTTGCACACTCACACTTGCACACTCACACTTGCACACTCACACTTGCACACTTGCACACTTGCACACTTGCACACTTGCACACTCGCACTTGCACACTCGCACTTGCACACTTTGCACACTTGCACTTGCACAACTCGCACTTGCACACTCGCACTTGCACACTCACACTTGCACACTCACACTTGCACACTCACCACTTGCCACACTTGCACACTCACACTTGCACACCACTCCACTTGCACACTTGCACACTTGCACACTTACACACTTACACACTTTTGCACACTTGCACACTTGCACACTTACACTTGCACACTTGCACACTTGCACTTTGCACACTTGCACTTGCACACTTGCACACTTACACACTTACACTTGCACACTTGCACACTTGCACACTCACACTTGCACACTCACACTTGCACACTTACACTTGCACACTTGCACACTTGCACACTTGCACACTTGCACACTTACACTTGCCACACTTGCACACTTGCACACGCACACTTGCACACTTGCACTTGCACACTTACACTTGCACACTTGCACACTTACACTTGCACACTTACACTTGCACACTTGCACACTTGCACACTTACACTTGCACACTTGCACACTTGCACACTTGCACACTTGCACACTTACACTTGCACACTTGCACACTTGCACACTTGCACTTGCACACTCACACTTGCACACTCACACTTGCACACTCACACTTGCACACTTGCACACGCACACTTGCACACTTGCACACGCACACTTGCACACTTACACACTCACACTTGCACACTCACACTTGCACACTCACACTTGCACACTCACACTTGCACACTTGCACACTCACACTTGCACACTTGCACACTCACACTTGCACACTTGCACACTCACACTTGCACACTTACACTTGCACACTTGCACACTTACACTTACACTTGCACACTTGCACACTTGCACACTTACACTTGCACACTTACACTTGCACACTTACACTTGCACACTTGCACACTTACACTTGCACACTTGCACACTTGCACACTTACACTTGCACACTTGAACACTTGCACACTTGCACACTTGCACACTTGCACTTGCACACTTGCACACTTACACTTGCACACTTGCACACTTACACTTGCACACTTACACTTGCACACTTGCACACTTACACTTGCACACTTGAACACTTGCACACTTGCCACACTTGCACACGCACACTTGCACACTTGCACACTTGCACACTTGCACACTTGCACACTTACACTTGCACACTTGCACACTTGCACACTTGCACACTTGCACACTTGCACACTTGCACACTTGCACACTTACACTTGCACACTTGCACACTTGCACACGCACACTTGCACACTTGCACACTTACACTTGCACACTTGCACACTTGCACACTTGCACACTTGCACACTTGCACTTGCACACTTGCACACTTGCACACTTACACTTGCACACTTACACTTGCACACTTACACTTACACTTACACTTGCACACTTGCACACTTGCACACTTGCACACGCACACTTGCACACTTGCACACGCACACTTGCACACTTGCACTTGCACACTTACACTTGCACACTTGCACACTTACACTTGCACACTTACACTTGCACACTTGCACACTTGCACACTTACACTTGCACACTTGCACACTTGCACACTTACACTTGCACACTTGCACACTTGCACACTTGCACACTCACACTTGCACACTTGCACACTCGCACTTGCACACTTGCACACTCGCACTTGCAACACTTGCACACTCGCACTTGCACACTTGCACACTCCACTGCACACTTGCACACTCACACTTGCACACTCACACTTGCACACTCACACTTGCACACTGCACACTTGCACACTCACACTTGCACACTGCACCTCACACTTGCACACTCACACTTGCACACTTGCACACTTGCACACTTGCACACTCACACTTGCACACTTGCACACTCGCACACTTGCACACTCACACTTGCACACTTACACTTGCACACTTGCACACTTGCACACTTACACTTGCACACTTACACTTACACTTACACTTGCACACTTGCACACTTGCACACTTACACTTGCACACTTACACTTACACTTGCAACACTTGCACACTTGCACACTTGCAACTTGCACACTTGCACACTTACACTTGCCACTTCACACTTGCACACTTGCAACACTTGCACACTTGCACACTTGCACACTTACACTTGCACACTTGCACTTGCACACTTGCACACTTACACTTGCACACTTGCACACTTACACTTGCACACTTACACTTGCACACTTGCACACTTACACTTGCACACTTGAACACTTGCACACTTGCACACTTGCACACTTGCACACTTACACTTGCACACTTGCACACTTACACTTGCACACTTACACTTGCACACTTGCACACTTGCACACTTACACTTACACTTGCACACTTGCACACTTGCACACTTGCACACTTGCACTTGCACACTTGCACACTTACACTTGCACACTTGCACACTTGCACACGCACACTTGCACACTTGCACACGCACACTTGCACACTTGCACACTTACACTTGCACACTTGCACACTTGCACACTTGCACACTTGCACACTTGCACTTGCACACTTGCACACTTGCACACTTACACTTGCACACTTACACTTGCACACTTACACTTACACTTGCACACTTGCACACTTGCACACTTGCACTTGCACACTTGCACACTTACACTTGCACACTTGCACACGCACACTTGCACACTTGCACACTTACACTTACACTTGCACACTTGCACACTTGCACACTTGCACACGCACACTTACACTTGCACACTTGCACACTTACACTTGCACACTTGCACACTTGCACACTTGCACTTGCACACTTGCACTTGCACTTGCACACTTGCGCACTTGCGCACTTGCGCACTTGCACTTGCACTTGCACACTTGCACACTTACACTTGCACACTTGCACACTTACACTTGCACACTTGCACACTTACACTTGCACACTTACACTTGCACACTTACACTTGCACACTTGCACACGCACACTTGCACACTTGCACACTTACACTTGCACACTTGCCACACTTGCACACTTGCACACTTGCACACTTGCACTTGCACACTTGCACACTTGCACACTTACACTTGCACACTTACACTTGCACACTTACACTTACACTTGCACACTTGCACACTTGCACACTTGCACTTGCACACTTGCACACTTACACTTGCACACTTGCACACGCACACTTGCACACTTGCACACTTACACTTACACTTGCACACTTGCACACTTGCACACTTGCACACGCACACTTACACTTGCACACTTGCACACTTACACTTGCACACTTGCACACTTGCACACTTGCACTTGCACACTTGCACTTGCACTTGCACACTTGCGCACTTGCGCACTTGCGCACTTGCACTTGCACTTGCACACTTGCACACTTACACTTGCACACTTGCACACTTACACTTGCACACTTGCACACTTACACTTGCACACTTACACTTGCACACTTGAACACTTGAACACTTGCACACTTGCACACTTGCACACTTGCACACTTACACTTGCACACTTGCACACTTGCACACTTACACTTGCACACTTACACTTACACTTACACTTGCACACTTGCACACTTGCACACTTGCACTTACACTTGCACACTTACACTTGCACACTTACACTTGCACACTTACACTTGCCACACTTGCACACTTGCACACTTACACTTGCACACTTGCACACTTGCACACTTGCACACTTGCACACTTGCACACTTGCACTTGCACACTTGCACACTTACACTTGCACACTTGCACACTTACACTTGCACACTTACACTTGCACACTTGCACTTGCACACTTGCACACTTACACTTGCACACTTGCACACTTGCACACTCACACTTGCCACACTTGCACACTCACACTTGCACACTTGCACACTCGCACACTTGCACACTTGCACACTTGCACACTCACACTTGCACACTTGCACACTCACACTTGCACACTCACACTTGCACACTTGCACACTCACACTTGCACACTTGCACACTCACACTTGCACACTCACACTTGCACACTTGCACACTCACACTTGCACACTTGCACACTCGCACTTGCACACTTGCACACTCGCACTTGCACACTTGCACACTCGCACTTGCACACTCACACTTGCACACTCACACTTGCACACTCACACTTGCACACTTGCACACTCACACTTGCACACTTGCACACTCACACTTGCACACTCACACTTGCACACTCACACTTGCACACTTACACACTCACACTTGCACACTCACACTTGCACACTTGCACACTCACACTTGCACACTCACACTTGCACACTTGCACACTCACACTTGCACACTTGCACACTTGCACACTCACACTTGCACACTTGCACACTTGCACACTCACACTTGCACACTTGCACACTTGCACACTCACACTTGCACACTTGCAACACTTACACACTCACACTTGCACACTTGCACACTCACACTTGCACACTTGCACACTCGCACTTGCACACTCACACTTGCACCACTTACACACTCACACTTGCACACTTGCACACTCACACTTGCACACTTGCACACTTGCACACTCACACTTGCACACTCACACTTGCACACTTGCACACTTGCACCACTCACACTTGCACACTCACACTGCACACTCACACTCTCACACTTGCACACTCACACTTGCACACTTGCACACTCACACTTGCACACTCACACTTGCACACTCACACTTGCCACACTCACACTTGCACACTCACACTTGACACTTGCACACTTGCACACTCACACTTGCACACTCACACTTGCACACTCACACTTGCACACTCACACTTGCACACTTGCACACTTTGCACACTTGCACACTCACACTTGCACACTTGCACACTCGCACACTTGCACACTCACACTTGCACACTTGCACACTCACACTTGCACACTTGCACACTCGCACTTGCGCACTTGCACACTTGCACTTGCACACTCACACTTGCACACTTGCACACTCACACTGCACACTTGCACACTCACACTGCACACTCCACACTTGCACACTTGCACACTCACACTGCACACTCACACTTGCACACTCACACTTGCACACTTGCACACTCACACTTGCACACTCACACTGCACACTCACCTGCACACTTGCACACTCACACTTGCACACTCACACTTGCACACTCACACTTGCACACTTGCACACTCACACTTGCACACTCACACTTGCACACTTGCACACTCACACTTGCACACTTGCACACTTGCACACTCACACTTGCACACTTGCACACTTACACACTCACACTTGCACACTCACACTTGCACACTTGCACACTCACACTTGCACACTTGCACACTCACACTTGCACACTCACACTTGCACACTTGCACACTCACACTTGCACACTCACACTTGCACACTTGCACACTCACACTTGCACACTTGCACACTTGCACACTTGCACGCCACACTCACACTTGCACACTCACACTTGCACACTTGCACACTCACACTTGCACACTTGCACACTTGCACACTCACACTTGCACACTTGCACACTCACACTTGCACACTTGCACACTCACACTTGCACACTTGCACACTCGCACTTGCACACTTGCACACTCGCACTTGCACACTTGCACACTTGCACTTGCACACTCACACTTGCACACTCACACTTGCACACTCACACTTGCACACTCACACTTGCACACTCACACTTGCACACTCACACTTGCACACTCACACTTGCACACTTGCACACTCGCACTTGCACACTTGCACACTCGCACTTGCACACTTGCACACTGCACTTGCACACTCACACTTGCACACTCGCACTTGCACACTCACACTTGCACACTCACACTTGCACACTCACACTTGCACACTTACACATTACACACTCACACTTGCACACTTGCACACTCACACTTGCACCACTTGCACACTCGCACTTGCACACTCGCACTTGCACACTTGCACACTCACACTTGCACACTCACACTTGCACACTCACACTTGCACACTCACACTTGCACACTCACACTTGCACACTCACACTTGCACACTCACACTTGCACACTCACACTTGCACACTCACACTCGCACACTTGCACACTCACACTTGCACACTTGCACACTCACACTTGCACACTTGCACACTCACACTTGCACACTCACACTCTCACACTTGCACACTCACACTTGCACACTTGCACACTCGCACTTGCACACTTGCACACTTGCACACTCGCACTTGCACACTTGCACACTTGCACTTGCACACTCACACTTGCACACTCGCACTTGCACACTCACACTTGCACACTCACACTTGCACACTTGCACACTCACACTTGCACACTTACACACTTACACACTCACACTTGCACACTTGCACACTCACACTTGCACACTTGCACACTTGCGCACTTGCACACTTGCACACTTGCACACTTGCACTTGCACACTCACACTTGCACACTCACACTTGCACACTTGCACACTCACACTTGCACACTCGCACTTGCGCACTTGCACACTTGCACACTTGCACTTGCACACTCACACTTGCACACTCACACTTGCACACTCACACTTGCACACTCACACTTGCACACTCACACTTGCACACTTGCACACTTGCACACTCACACTTGCACACTTGCACACTCACACTTGCACACTCACACTTGCACACTTGCACACTCACACTTGCACACTTGCACACTCACACTTGCACACTTGCACACTTGCACACTTGCACACTCACACTTGCACACTTGCACACTCACACTTGCACACTTGCACACTCACACTTGCACACTTGCACACTCGCACTTGCACACTTGCACTTGCACACTCGCACTTGCACACTCACACTTGCACACTCACACTTGCACACTTGCACACTCACACTTGCACACTTGCACACTCACACTTGCACACTTACACACTCACACTTGCACACTTGCACACTCACACTTGCACACTTGCACACTCACACTTGCACACTTGCACACTTGCACACTCACACTTGCACACTCACACTTGCACACTTGCACACTCGCACACTTGCACACTCACACTTGCACACTCACACTTGCACACTTGCACACTCACACTTGCACACTTGCACTTGCACACTCACACTTGCACACTCGCACTTGCACACTTGCACACTCACACTTGCACACTTGCACACTCACACTTGCACACTTGCACACTCACACTTGCACACTCACACTTGCACACTCACACTTGCACACTTGCACACTCGCACACTTGCACACTCACACTTGCACACTCACACTTGCACACTCACACTTGCACACTTGCACACTCACACTTGCACACTTGCACTTGCACACTCGCACTTGCACACTCGCACTTGCACACTCACACTTGCACACTTGCACACTCACACTTGCACACTTGCACACTCACACTTGCACACTCACACTTGCACACTTGCACACTCACACTTGCACACTCACACTTGCACACTCACACTTGCACACTCACACTTGCACACTCACACTTGCACACTCACACTTGCACACTCACACTTACACTTGCACACTCACACTTGCACACTTGCACACTCGCACTTGCACACTCGCACTTGCACACTTGCACACTCGCACTTGCACACTCACACTTGCACACTTGCACACTCACACTTGCACACTTGCACACTTGCACACTCACACTTGCACACTTGCACACTTACACACTCACACTTGCACACTTGCACACTCACACTTGCACACTCACACTTGCACACTTGCACACTCACACTTGCACACTCACACTTGCACACTTGCACACTCACACTTGCACACTTGCACACTTGCACACTCACACTTGCACACTTGCACACTCACACTTGCACACTTGCACACTCACACTTGCACACTCACACTTGCACACTTGCACACTCACACTTGCACACTCACACTTGCACACTCGCACTTGCACACTTGCACACTCACACTTGCACACTCACACTTGCACACTCACACTTGCACACTTCACACTTGCACACTCGCACTTGCACACTTGCACTTGCACACTCACACTTGCACACTCACACTTGCACACTCGCACTTGCACACTCACACTTGCACACTCACACTGCACACTTGCACACTCACACTTGCACACTCACACTTGCACACTTGCACACTCACACTTGCACACTTGCACACTCGCACTTGCACACTTGCACACTCGCACTTGCACACTTGCACACTCGCACTTGCACACTCACACTTGCACACTCACACTTGCACACTCACACTTGCACACTCGCACACTCACACTTGCACACTTGCACACTTGCACACTCACACTTGCACACTTGCACACTCACACTTGCACACTTGCACACTCACACTTGCACACTCACACTTGCACACTTGCACACTCACACTTGCACACTCACACTTGCACACTCACACTTGCACACTTGCACACTTACACACTCACACTTGCACACTTGCACACTCACACTTGCACACTCACACTTGCACACTCACACTTGCACACTTGCACACTTGCACACTCACACTTGCACACTTGCACACTCACACTTGCACACTCACACTTGCACACTCACACTTGCACACTTGCACACTCACACTTGCACACTCACACTTGCACACTCACACTTGCACACTTGCACACTCACACTTGCACACTCACACTTGCACACTCACACTTGCACACTTGCACACTTACACACTCACACTTGCACACTTGCACACTCACACTTGCACACTTGCACACTCACACTTGCACACTCACACTTGCACACTCACACTTGCACACTCACACTTGCACACTCACACTTGCACACTTGCACACTTGCACACTCACACTTGCACACTCACACTTGCACACTCACACACTCACACTTGCACACTCACACTTGCACACTCACACTTGCACACTTGCACACTCACACTTGCACACTCACACTTGCACACTTGCACACTCACACTTGCACACTCACACTTGCACACTTGCACACTTCGCACTTGCACACTTGCACACTCGCACTTGCACACTCACACTTGCACACTCACACTTGCACACTCACACTGCACACTTGCACACTCACACTTGCACACTCACACTTGCACACTTGCACACTCACACTTGCACACTCACACTTGCACACTTGCACACTCGCACACTGCACACTTGCACACTCACACTTGCACACTCACACTTGCACACTCGCACTTGCACACTCACACTTGCACACTTGCACACTTGCACACTCACACTTGCACACTCACACTTGCACACTTGCACACTTGCACACTCACACTTGCACACTCACACTTGCACACTCACACTTGCACACTTGCACACGCACACTTGCACACTTGCACACGCACACTTGCACACTTACACACTCACACTTGCACACTCACACTTGCACACTCACACTTGCACACTCACACTTGCACACTTGCACACTCACACTTGCACACTTGCACACTCACACTTGCACACTGCACACTCACACTTGCACACTTGCACACTCACACTTGCACACTCACACTTGCACACTTGCACACTCACACTTGCACACTTTACCACACTTGCACACTTGCACACTTACACACTCACACTTGCACACTCACACTTGCACACTTGCACACTCACACTTGCACACTTGCACACTCGCACTTGCACACTTGCACACTCGCACTTGCACACTCACACTTGCACACTTGCACACTCACACTTGCACACTTACACACTCACACTTGCACACTTGCACACTCACACTTGCACACTTGCACACTTGCACACTCACACTTGCACACTTGCACACTCACACTTGCACACTTGCACACTTGCACACTGCACACTTGCACACTTGCACACTTGCACACTCACACTTGCACACTTGCACACTTGCACACTCACACTTGCACACTTGCACACTTACACACTCACACTTGCACACTTGCACACTCACACTTGCACACTTGCACACTCACACTTGCACACTCACACTTGCACACTCACACTTGCACACTTGCACACTTGCACACTTGCACACTTGCACACTCACACTTGCACACTTGCACACTCACACTTGCACACTCGCACACTTGCACACTTACACTTGCACACTTGCACACTTGCACACTCACACTTGCACACTCACACTTGCACACTCACACTTGCACACTCACACTTGCACACTTGCACACGCACACTTGCACACTTGCACACGCACACTTGCACACTTGCACACTCACACTTGCACACTCACACTTGCACACTCACACTTGCACACTTGCACACTCACACTTGCACACTTGCACACTCACACTTGCACACTTGCACACTCACACTTGCACACTTGCACACTCACACTTGCACACTCACACTTGCACACTTGCACACTCACACTTGCACACTTACACACTTGCACACTTGCACACTTGCACACTCACACTTGCACACTCACACTTGCACACTTGCACACTCACACTTGCACACTTGCACACTCGCACTTGCACACTTGCACACTCGCACTTGCACACTCACACTTGCACACTTGCACACTCACACTTGCACACTTACACACTCACACTTGCACACTTGCACACTCACACTTGCACACTTGCACACTTGCACACTCACACTTGCACACTTGCACACTCACACTTGCACACTTGCACACTTGCACACTCACACTTGCACACTTGCACACTTGCACACTCACACTTGCACACTTGCACACTTGCACACTCACACTTGCACACTTGCACACTTGCACACTCACACTTGCACACTTGCACACTCACACTTGCACACTTGCACACTCACACTTGCACACTCACACTTGCACACTCACACTTGCACACTTGCACACTTGCACACTCACACTTGCACACTTGCACACTCACACTTGCACACTCGCACACTTGCACACTTACACTTGCACACTTGCACACTTGCACACTCACACTTGCACACTTGCACACTTGCACACTCACACTTGCACACTTGCACACTCGCACACTCACACTTGCACACTCGCACACGCACACTCGCACACGCACACTTGCACACTCACACTTGCACACTCACACTTGCACACTCACACTTGCACACTTGCACACTCACACTTGCACACTCACACTTGCACACGCACACTTGCACACTCACACTTGCACACTCACACTTGCACACTTGCACACTCACACTTGCACACTCACACTTGCACACTCACACTTGCACACTCACACTTGCACACTCACACTTGCACACTCACACTTGCACACTCACACTTGCACACTTGCACACTCACACACTTGCACACTTGCACACTCACACTTGCACACTTGCACACTTACACACTCACACTTGCACACTTGCACACTCACACACTGCACACTCACACTTGCACACTTGCACACTCACACTTGCACACTTGCGCACTCACACACTTGCGCACTCACACACTTGCGCACTCACACACTTGCACACTTACACACTCACACTTGCACACTTGCACACTTACACACTTGCACACTCACACTTGCACACTCACACTTGCACACTCACACTTGCACACTCACACTTGCACACTTGCACACTTGCACACTCACTCTTGCACACTTGCACACTCACACTTGCACACTTGCACACTCACACTTGCACACTCACACTTGCACACTCACACTTGCACACTTGCACACTTGCACACTTGCACACTTGCACACTTACACACTCACACTTGCACACTTGCACACTCACACTTGCACACTTGCACACTCACACTTGCACACTTGCACACTCACACTTGCACACTCACACTTGCACACTCACACTTGCACACTTGCACACTCACACTTGCACACTCACACTTGCACACTTGCACACTCACTCTTGCACACTTGCACACTCACACTTGCACACTTGCACACTCACACTTGCACACTCACACTTGCACACTCACACTTGCACACTCACACTTGCACACTCACACTTGCACACTTGCACACTCACACACTTGCACACTTGCACACTCACACTTGCACACTTGCACACTTGCACACTCACACTTGCACACTCACACTTGCACACTCACACTTGCACACTTGCACACTCACACTTGCACACTTGCGCACTCACACACTTGCACACTTACACACTCACACTTGCACACTTGCACACTTGCACACTCACACTTGCACACTCACACTTGCACACTCACACTTGCACACTCACACTTGCACACTTGCACACTTGCACACTTGCACACTTGCACACTTGCACACTTACACACTCACACTTGCACACTTGCACACTTGCACACTCACACTTGCACACTTGCACACTCACACTTGCACACTTGCACACTCACACTTGCACACTCACACTTGCACACTCACACTTGCACACTTGCACACTCACACTTGCACACTCACACTTGCACACTCACACTTGCACACTTGCACACTCACTCTTGCACACTTGCACACTCACACTTGCACACTTGCACACTTGCACACTCACACTTGCACACTTGCACACTCACACACTTGCACACTTGCACACTCACACACTTGCACACTTGCACACTCACACTTGCACACTTACACACTCACACTTGCACTCACACTTGCACACTCACACTTGCACACTCACACTTGCCACTCACACTTGCACACTCACACTTGCACACTTGCACACTTGCACACTTGCACACTTGCACACTTGCACACTTGCACACTTACACACTCACACTTGCACACTCACACTTGCCACACTTGCACACTCACACTTGCACACTCACACTTGCACACTCACACTTGCACACTTGCACACTCACACTTGCACACTCACACTTGCACACTTGCACACTCGCACACGCACACTTGCACACTCACACTTGCACACTCACACTTGCACACTTGCACACTCACACTTGCACACTCACACTTGCACACTTGAACTTGCACACTCACACTTGCACACTCACACTTGCACACTTGCACACTCACACTTGCACACTTGCACACTCACACTTGCACACTCAACTTGCACACTCACACTTGCACACTCACACTTGCACACTCACACTTGCACACTTGCACACTCACACTTGCACACTCACACTTGCACACTCACACTTGCACACTCACACCTTGCACACTCACACTTGCACACTCGCACACTCACACTTGCACACTTGCACACTTGCACACTCACACTTGCACACTTGCACACTCACACTTGCACACTCACACTTGCACACTTGCACACTCACACTTGCACACTCACACTTGCACACTCACACTTGCACACTTACACTTGCACACTTGCACACTTGCACACTCGCACACTCGCACTTGCACACTTGCACACTTGCACTTGCACACTCACACTTGCACACTCACACTTGCACACTCACACTTGCACACTTGCACACTCACACCTTGCACACTTGCCACACTTGCACACTCGCACACTCGCACACTCGCACTTGCACACTTGCACACTTGCACTTGCACACTCGCACTTGCACACTCGCACTTGCACACTCACACTTGCACACTCACACTTGCACACTCACACTTGCACACTCACACTTGCACACTCACACTTGCACACTTGCACACTCACACTTGCACACTCACACTTGCACACTCACACTTGCACACTTGCACACTCACACTTGCACACTTGCACACTTGCACACTTGCACACTTGCACACTCGCACTTGCACACTCGCACTTGCACACTCGCACACTCACACTTGCACACTCGCACACTCACACTTGCACACTTACACACTTACACACTCACACTTGCACACTCACACTTGCACACTTGCACACTTGCACTTGCACACTCGCACTTGCACACTCGCACTTGCACACTCACACTTGCACACTCACACTTGCACACTCACACTTGCACACTCACACTTACACTTGCACACTCACACTTGCACACTCACACTTGCACACTCACACTTGCACACTCACACTTGCACACTCGCACACTCACACTTGCACACTTGCACACTTGCACACTCACACTTGCACACTTGCACACTCACACTTGCACACTCACACTTGCACACTTGCACACTCACACTTGCACACTCACACTTGCACACTCACACTTGCACACTCACACTTGCACACTCCACTTGCACACTTGCACACTCCACTTGCACACTCACACTTGCACACTTGCACACTCACACTTGCACACTCACACTTGCACACTCACACTTGCACACTCACACTTGCACACTCACACTTGCACACTTGCACACTCACACTTGCACACTCACACTTGCACACTCACACTTGCACACTTGCACACTCACACTTGCACACTTGCACACTTGCACACTCACACTTGCACACTTGCACTTGCACACTCACACTTGCACACTCACACTTGCACACTCACACTTGCACACTCACACTTGCACACTTCCACTTGCACACTCACACTTGCACACTTGCACACTTACACACTCACACTCGCACACTTACACACTCACACACTCACACTTGCACACTCACACTTGCACACTCACACTTGCACACTCACACTTGCACACTCACACTCACACTTGCACACTCACACTTGCACACTCACACTTGCACACTCACACTTGCACACTTGCACACTCACACTTGCACACTTGCACACTCACACTTGCACACTCACACTTGCACACTCACACTTGCACACTTCCACTTGCACACTCACACTTGCACACTTGCACACTTACACACTCACACTTGCACACTTACACACTCCCACACTCACACTTGCACACTCACACTTGCACACTCACACTTGCACACTCACACTTGCACACTTGCACACTCACACTTGCACACTTGCACACTTGCACACTTGCACACTCGCACACTTGCACACTCACACTTGCACACTCACACTTGCACACTTGCACACTCACACTTGCACACTTGCACACTCACACTTGCACACTTGCACACTCGCACTTGCGCACTTGCACACTTGCACACTCACACTTGCACACTCACACTTGCACACTTGCACACTCACACTTGCACACTCACACTTGCACACTCACACTTGCACACTCACACTTGCACACTTGCACACTTGCACACTCACACTTGCACACTCACACTTGCACACTCACACTTGCACACTCACACTTGCACACTCACACTTGCACACTTGCACACTCACACTTGCACACTTGCACACTCACACTTGCACACTCACACTTGCACACTCACACTTGCACACTCACACTTGCACACTCACACTTGCACACTTGCACACTCACACTTGCACACTTGCACACTCACACTTGCACACTCACACTTGCACACTCACACTTGCACACTTGCACACTTGCACACTTGCACTTGCACACTCACACTTGCCACTCACACTGCACACTCACACTTGCACACTCACACTTGCACACTTGCACACTCACACTTGCACACTTGCACACTCACACTTGCACTCACACTTGCACACTCACACTTGCACACTCACACTTGCACACTCACACTTGCACACTCACACTTGCACACTCACACTTGCACACTCACACTGACTCACACTTGCACACTTGCACCACACTCACACTTGCACACTCACACTTGCACCACTTGCACACTCACACTTGCACACTT
This sequence comes from Xenopus tropicalis, assembly GCF_000004195.4. Lineage (NCBI taxonomy): Eukaryota > Metazoa > Chordata > Amphibia > Anura > Pipidae > Xenopus > Xenopus tropicalis. Next base: position 81,505,175 of record NC_030677.2, on the reverse strand, counting down.
GCACACTTGCACACTCGCACACTTGCACACTCACACTTGCACACTTGCACACTCACACTTGCACACTTGCACACTTGCACACTTGCACACTCGCACACTTGCACACTCACACTTGCACACTCACACTTGCACACTTGCACACTCACACTTGCACACTTGCACACGCACACTTGCACACTTGCACACTCGCACTTGCGCACTTGCACACTTGCACACTCACACTTGCACACTCACACTTGCACACTTGCACACTCACACTTGCACACTCACACTTGCCACACTCACACTTGCACACTCACACTTGCCACACTCACACTTTGCACACTTGCACACTTGCACACTCACACTTGCACACTCACACTTGCACACTCACACTTGCACACTCACACTTGCACACTTGCACACTTGCACACTTGCACACTCACACTTGCACACTTGCACACTCGCACACTTGCACACTCACACTTGCACACTTGCACACTCACACTTGCACACTTGCACACTCGCACTTGCGCACTTGCACACTTGCACACTTGCACTTGCACACTCACACTTGCACACTCACACTTGCACACTTGCACACTCACACTTGCACACTCACACTTGCACACTTGCACACTCACACTTGCACACTCACACTTGCACACTCACACTTGCACACTCACACTTGCACACTTGCACACTCACACTTGCACACTCACACTTGCACACTCACACTTGCACACTTGCACACTCACACTTGCACACTCACACTTGCACACTCACACTTGCACACTCACACTTGCACACTTGCACACTCACACTTGCACACTTGCACACTTGCACACTTGCACACTTGCACACTTGCACACTCGCACTTGCACACTTGCACACTCGCACTTGCACACTTACACACTCACACTTGCACACTCACACTTGCACACTTGCACACTCACACTTGCACACTTGCACACACACTTGCACACTTGCACACTCACACTTGCACACTTGCACACTTGCACACTTGCACTTGCACACTTGCACACTTGCACACTCACACTTGCACACTTGCACACTCACACTTGCACACTTGCACACTCACACTTGCACACTTGCACACTCGCACTTGCACACTTGCACACTCGCACTTGCACACTCACACTTGCACACTCACACTTGCACACTTGCACACTCACACTTGCACACTTGCACACTTGCACTTGCACACTTGCACACTTGCACTTGCACACTCACACTTGCACACTCACACTTGCACACTCACACTTGCACACTTGCACACTTGCACACTCACACTTGCACACTTGCACTTGCACACTCACACTTGCACACTCACACTTGCACACTCACACTTGCACACTTGCACACTTGCACACTTGCACACTCACACTTGCACACTCACACTTGCACACTCACACTTGCACACTCACACTTGCACACTCACACTTGCACACTTGCACACTCACACTTGCACACTCACACTTGCACACTCACACTTGCACACTTGCACACTCACACTTGCACACTTGCACACTCACACTTGCACACTCACACTTGCACACTTGCACACTTGCACACTCGCACTTGCACACTTGCACACTCGCACTTGCACACTCACACTTGCACACTCACACTTGCACACTTGCACACTCACACTTGCACACTCACACTTGCACACTCACACTTGCACACTCACACTTGCACACTCACACTTGCACACTCACACTTGCACACTTACACACTCACACTTGCACACTTGCACACTCACACTTGCACACGCACACTTGCACACTCACACTTGCACACTCACACTTGCACACTCACACTTGCACACTTGCACACTTACACACTCACACTTGCACACTTGCACACTCACACTTGCACACTCACACTTGCACACTTGCACACTTGCACACTTGCACACTTGCACACTCACACTTGCACACTCACACTTGCACACTCACACTTGCACACTCACACTTGCACACTCACACTTGCACACTTGCACACTCACACTTGCACACTCACACTTGCACACTCACACTTGCACACTCACACTTGCACACTTGCACACTCACACTTGCACACTTGCACACTCACACTTGCACACTCACACTTGCACACTTGCACACTCGCACTTGCACACTTGCACACTCACACTTGCACACTCACACTTGCACACTCACACTTGCACACTCACACTTGCACACTCACACTTGCACACTCACACTTGCACACTTGCACACTTACACACTCACACTTGCACACTTGCACACTCACACTTGCACACTCACACTTGCACACTTGCACACTCACACTTGCACACTCACACTTGCACACTTGCACACTCACACTTGCACACTTGCACACTCACACTTGCACACTTGCACACTCACACTTGCACACTTGCACACTCGCACTTGCACACTTGCACACTGCACTTGCACACTTGCACTTGCACACTCACACTTGCACACTCACACTTGCACACTTGCACACTCGCACTTGCACACTTGCACTTGCACACTCACACTTGCACACTCACACTTGCACACTCACACTTGCACACTTGCACACTCACACTTGCACACTCACACTTGCACACTTGCACACTTGCACACTCACACTTGCACACTCACACTTGCACACTCACACTTGCACACTCACACTTGCACACTTGCACACTCACACTTGCACACTCACACTTGCACACTCACACTTGCACACTTGCACACTCACACTTGCACACTTGCACACTCACACTTGCACACTCACACTTGCACACTTGCACACTCGCACTTGCACACTCGCACTTGCACACTCGCACTTGCACACTCACACTTGCACACTCACACTTGCACACTTGCACACTTACACACTCACACTTGCACACTTGCACACTCACACTTGCACACTCACACTTGCACACTTGCACACTCACACTTGCACACTCACACTTGCACACTCACACTTGCACACTTGCACACTCACACTTGCACACTTGCACACTCACACTGCACACTTGCACACTTACACACTCACACTTGCACACTTGCACACTCACACTTGCACACTTGCACACTTGCACACTTGCACACTCACACTTGCACACTCACACTTGCACACTCACACTTGCACACTCACACTTGCACACTTGCACACTCACACTTGCACACTCACACTTGCACACTCACACTTGCACACTTGCACACTTGCACTTGCACACTCACACTTGCACACTCACACTTGCACACTTGCACACTTGCACACTCACACTTGCACACTTGCACACTCGCACTTGCACACTTGCACACTTGCACTTGCACACTCACACTTGCACACTCACACTTGCACACTCACACTTGCACACTCACACTTGCACACTCACACTTGCACACTCACACTTGCACACTTGCACACTCACACTTGCACACTTGCACACTCACACTTGCACACTCACACTTGCACACTTGCACACTCACACTTGCACACTTGCACACTCACACTTGCACACTTGCACACTTGCACACTCACACTTGCACACTTGCACACTCACACTTGCACACTTGCACACTCACACTTGCACACTTGCACACTCGCACTTGCACACTTGCACACTTGCACTTGCACACTCACACTTGCACACTCACACTTGCACACTCACACTTGCACACTTGCACACTCGCACACTCGCACTTGCACACTTGCACTTGCACACTCACACTTGCACACTCACACTTGCACACTTGCACACTCACACTTGCACACTTGCACACTTGCACACTTGCACACTCACACTTGCACACTCACACTTGCACACTCACACTTGCACACTTGCACACTCACACTTGCACACTCACACTTGCACACTCACACTTGCACACTTGCACACTCACACTTGCACACTTGCACACTCGCACTTGCACACTCACACTTGCACACTTGCACACTCACACTTGCACACTTGCACACTCGCACTTGCACACTCACACTTGCACACTCACACTTGCACACTCACACTTGCACACTCACACTTGCACACTCACACTTGCACACTCACACTTGCACACTTGCACACTTACACACTCACACTTGCACACTTGCACACTCACACTTGCACACTTGCACACTCACACTTGCACACTCACACTTGCACACTCACACTTGCACACTTGCACACTCACACTTGCACACTTGCACACTCACACTTGCACACTTGCACACTTACACACTCACACTTGCACACTTGCACACTCACACTTGCACACTCACACTTGCACACTCACACTTGCACACTCACACTTGCACACTTGCACACTTACACACTCACACTTGCACACTTGCACACTCACACTTGCACACTCACACTTGCACACTCACACTTGCACACTCACACTTGCACACTTGCACACTCACACTTGCACACTCACACTTGCACACTCACACTTGCACACTTGCACACTCACACTTGCACACTCACACTTGCACACTTGCACACTCACACTTGCACACTCACACTTGCACACTTGCACACTCACACTTGCACACTCACACTTGCACACTCACACTTGCACACTTGCACACTCACACTTGCACACTCACACTTGCACACTTGCACACTCACACTTGCACACTCACACTTGCACACTTGCACACTCACACTTGCACACTCACACTTGCACACTTGCACACTTGCACACTCACACTTGCACACTCACACTTGCACACTTGCACACTTGCACACTCACACTTGCACACTTGCACACTCACACTTGCACACTCACACTTGCACACTTGCACACTCACACTTGCACACTCGCACTTGCACACTTGCACACTCGCACTTGCACACTTGCACACTCGCACTTGCACACTTGCACACTCGCACTTGCACACTTGCACACTTGCACTTGCACACTCACACTTGCACACTCGCACTTGCACACTCACACTTGCACACTCACACTTGCACACTTGCACACTCACACTTGCACACTTACACACTTACACACTCACACTTGCACACTTGCACACTCGCACTTGCACACTTGCACACTCACACTTGCACTTGCACACTTGCACACTTGCACTTGCACACTCACACTTGCACACTCACACTTGCACACTTGCACACTCACACTTGCACACTTGCACACTCACACTTGCACACTTGCACACTCGCACTTGCACACTTGCACACTCGCACTTGCACACTTGCACACTTGCACTTGCACACTCACACTTGCACACTCGCACTTGCACACTCACACTTGCACACTCACACTTGCACACTTGCACACTCACACTTGCACACTTGCACACTTACACACTCACACTTGCACACTTGCACACTCACACTTGCACACTTGCACACTCGCACTTGCACACTTGCACACTTGCACACTTGCACTTGCACACTCACACTTGCACACTCAGACTTGCACACTTGCACACTCACACTTGCACACTTGCACACTTGCACACTTGCACACTCACACTTGCACACTTGCACACTCACACTTGCACACTTGCACACTCACACTTGCACACTTGCACACTCGCACTTGCACACTTGCACACTTGCACACTCGCACTTGCACACTTGCACACTTGCACTTGCACACTCACACTTGCACACTCGCACTTGCACACTCACACTTGCACACTCACACTTGCACACTTGCACACTCACACTTGCACACTTACACACTACACACTCACACTTGCACACTTGCACACTCACACTTGCACACTTGCACACTTGCACACTTGCACACTTGCACACTTGCACACTTGCACTTGCACACTCACACTTGCACACTCACACTTGCACACTTGCACACTCACACTTGCACACTCACACTTGCGCACTTGCACACTTGCACACTTGCACTTGCACACTCACACTTGCACACTCACACTTGCACACTCACACTTGCACACTCACACTTGCACACTCACACTTGCACACTTGCACACTTGCACACTCACACTTGCACACTTGCACACTCACACTTGCACACTTGCACACTCACACTTGCACACTTGCACACTCACACTTGCACACTTGCACACTTGCACACTTGCACACTTGCACACTCACACTTGCACACTTGCACACTCACACTTGCACACTTGCACACTCACACTTGCACACTTGCACACTCACACTTGCACACTTGCACTTGCACACTCACACTTGCACACTCACACTTGCACACTTGCACACTGCACACTTGCACACTTACACACTTGCACACTCACACTTGCACACTTGCACACTCACACTTGCACACTCACACTTGCACACTTGCACACTTGCACACTCACACTTGCACACTCACACTTGCACACTTGCACACTTGCACACTTGCACACTCACACTTGCACACTTGCACACTTGCACACTTGCACTTGCACACTCACACTTGCACACTCACACTTGCACACTCACACTTGCACACTTGCACACTCACACTTGCACACTTGCACACTCACACTTGCACACTCACACTTGCACACTTGCACACTCACACTTGCACACTCACACTTGCACACTCACACTTGCACACTCACACTTGCACACTCACACTTGCACACTTGCACACTCACACTTGCACACTCACACTTGCACACTTGCACACCACACTTGCACACTCACACTTGCACACTTGCACACTCGCACTTGCACACTTGCACACTCACACTTGCACACTCACACTTGCACACTTGCACACTCACACTTGCACACTCACACTTGCACACTCACACTTGCACACTCACACTTGCACACTTGCACACTTACACACTCACACTTGCACACTTGCACACTCACACTTGCACACTCACACTTGCACACTTGCACACTCACACTTGCACACTCACACTTGCACACTCGCACACTTGCACACTCACACTTGCACACTTGCACACTCACACTTGCACACTTGCACACTCACACTTGCACACTTGCACACTCACACTTGCACACTCACACTTGCACACTTGCACACTCACACTTGCACACTTGCACACTCACACTTGCACACTCACACTTGCACACTCGCACTTGCACACTTGCACACTCACACTTGCACACTCACACTTGCACACTCACACTTGCACACTCACACTTGCACACTTGCACTTGCACACTCACACTTGCACACTCACACTTGCACACTTGCACTCACACTCACACTTGCACACTCACACTTGCACACTTGCACACTCACACTTGCACACTCACACTTGCACACTCACACTTGCACACTTGCACACTCACACTTGCACACTTGCACACTCACACTTGCACACTTGCACACTCACACTTGCACACTTGCACACTCACACTTGCACACTGCACACTTGCACACTCACACTTGCACACTCACACTTGCACACTCACACTTGCACACTTGCACACTCACACTTGCACACTCACACTTGCACACTTGCACACTCACACTTGCACACTTGCACACTCACACTTGCACACTCACACTTGCACACTTGCACACTCACACTTGCACACTCACACTTGCACACTCACACTTGCACACTTGCACACTCACACTTGCACACTCACACTTGCACACTCACACTTGCACACTCACACTTGCACACTTGCACACTTGCACACTCACACTTGCACACTTGCACACTCACACTTGCACACTCACACTTGCACACTCACACTTGCACACTTGCACACTCACACTTGCACACTCACACTTGCACACTCACACTTGCACACTTGCACACTTGCACACTCACACTTGCACACTTGCACACTCACACTTGCACACTCACACTTGCACACTTGCACACTCACACTTGCACACTCACACTTGCACACTTGCACACTCACACTTGCACACTTGCACACTCACACTTGCACACTCACACTTGCACACTCACACTTGCACACTCACACTTGCACACTTGCACACTTACACACTCACACTTGCACACTCACACTTGCACACTCACACTTGCACACTCACACTTGCACACTTGCACACGCACACTTGCACACTTGCACACGCACACTTGCACACTTACACACCACACTTGCACACTCACACTTGCACACCACACTTGCACACTCACACTTGCACACTTGCACACACACACTTGCACACTTGCACACTCACACTTGCACACTTGCACACTCACACTTGCACACTTGCACACTCACACTTGCACACTTGCACACTCACACTTGCACACTTGCACACTCACACTTGCACACTCACACTTGCACACTTGCACACTCACACTTGCACACTCACACTTGCACACTTGCACACTCACACTTGCACACTCACACTTGCACACTTGCACACTCACACTTGCACACTCACACTTGCACACTCACACTTGCACACTCACACTTGCACACTTGCACACTTGCACACTCACACTTGCACACTCACACTTGCACACTCACACTTGCACACTCACACTTGCACACTTGCACACGCACACTTGCACACTTGCACACGCACACTTGCACACTTGCACACTTCACACTTGCACACTCACACTTGCACACTCACACTTGCACACTCACACTTGCACACTTGCACACTCACACTTGCACACTTGCACACTCACACTTGCACACTTGCACACTCACACTTGCACACTTGCACACTCACACTTGCACACTTACACACTTGCACACTTGCACACTTACACACTCACACTTGCACACTTGCACACTCACACTTGCACACTTGCACACTCACACTTGCACACTCACACTTGCACACTTGCACACTTGCACACTCACACTTGCACACTTGCACACTCACACTTGCACACTGCACACTTGCACACTCACACTTGCACACTTGCACACTCACACTTGCACACTTGCACACTTGCACACTCACACTTGCACACTTGCACACTTGCACACTCACACTTGCACACTTGCACACTCACACTTGCACACTTGCACACTCACACTTGCACACTCACACTTGCACACTCACACTTGCACACTCACACTTGCACACTTGCACACTCACACTTGCACACTCACACTTGCACACTCACACTTGCACACTTGCACACTCACACTTGCACACTCACACTTGCACACTCACACTTGCACACTTGCACACTCACACTTGCACACTTGCACACTCACACTTGCACACTTGCACACTCACACTTGCACACTCACACTTGCACACTCACACTTGCACACTTGCACACTTACACACTCACACTTGCACACTTGCACACTCACACTGCACACTTGCACACTTGCACACTCACACTTGCACACTTGCACACTCACACTTGCACACTTGCACACTTGCACACTCACACTTGCACACTTGCACACTCACACTTGCACACTTGCACACTTGCACACTCACACTTGCACACTTACACACTCACACTTGCACACTCACACTTGCACACTCACACTTGCACACTCACACTTGCACACTCACACTTGCACACTCACACTTGCACACTTGCACACTCACACACTTGCACACTCACACTTGCACACTTGCACACTTGCACACTTGCACACTCACACTTGCACACTTGCACACTCACACACTTGCACACTCACACTTGCACACTTGCACACTTGCACACTCACACTTGCACACTTGCACACTCACACACTTGCACACTTACACACTCACACTTGCACACTTGCACACTTGCACACTTACACACTTGCACACTCACACTTGCACACTCACACTTGCACACTCACACTTGCACACTCACACTTGCACACTCACACTTGCACACTTGCACACTCACACTTGCACACTTGCACACTCACACTTGCACACTTACACACTTGCACACTTGCACACTTACACACTCACACTTGCACACTTACACACTCACACTTGCACACTCACACTTGCACACTCACACTTGCACACTTGCACACTCACACTTGCACTTGCACACTCACACTTGCACACTTGCACACTCACACTTGCACACTCACACTTGCACACTTGCACACTTGCACACTCACACTTGCACACTTGCACACTTGCACACTCACACTTGCACACTTGCACACTCACACTTGCACACTTGCACACTCACACTTGCACACTCACACTTGCACACTCACACTTGCACACTTGCACACTTGCACACTCACACTTGCACACTTGCACACTCACACTTGCACACTCGCACACTTGCACACTTACACTTGCACACTTGCACACTTGCACACTCACACTTGCACACTTGCACACTCACATGCACACTTGCACACTCACACTTGCACACTCACACGCACACTTGCACACGCACACTTGCACACTCACACTTGCACACTTGCACACTCACACTTGCACACTCACACTTGCACACTCACACTTGCACACGCACACTTGCACACTCACACTTGCACACTCACACTTGCACACACACTTGCACACTTGCACACTCACACTTGCACACTCACACTTGCACACTCACACTTGCACACTCACACTTGCACACTCACACTTGCACACTCACACTTGCACACTCACCTTGCACACTTGCACACTCACACACTTGCACACTTGCACACTCACACTTGCACACTTGCACACTTGCACACTTACACACTCACACTTGCACACTTGCACACTCACACACTTGCACACTCACACTTGCACACTTGCACACTTACACACTCACACTTGCACACTTGCACTCACACACTTGCACACTTACACACTCACACTTGCACACTTGCACACTTGCACACTTGCACACTCACACTTGCACACTTGCACACTTGCACACTCACACTTGCACACTCACACTTGCACACTCACACTTGCACACTGCACACTTGCACACTCACACTTGCACACTTGCACACTTGCACACTCACACTGCACACTTGCACACTCACACTTGCACACTCACACTTGCACACTCACACTTGCACACTTGCACACTTACACACTCACACTTGCACACTGCACACTTGCACACTTGCACACTCACACTTGCACACTTGCACACTCACACTTGCACACTCACACTTGCACACTTGCACACTCACACTTGCACACTCACACTTGCACACTTGCACACTCACACTTGCACACTTGCACACTCACACTTGCACACTTGCACACTTGCACACTCACACTTGCACACTTGCACACTCACACACTTGCACACTCACACACTTGCACACTTACACACTCACACTTGCACACTTGCACACTTGCACACTCACACTTGCACACTCACACTTGCACACTTGCACACTCACACACTTGCACACTCACACACTTGCACACTTGCACACTCACACTTGCACACTTGCACACTTGCACACTCACACTTGCACACTTGCACACTTGCACACTTGCACACTCACACTTGCACACTTGCACACTCACACACTTGCACACTCACACTTGCACACTTGCACACTTGCACACTCACACTTGCACACTTGCACCACACACTTGCACACTTACACACTCACACTTGCACACTTGCACACTTGCACACTCACACTTGCACACTCACACTTGCACACTCACACTTGCACACTCACACTTGCACACTTGCACACTTGCACACTCACACTTGCACACTTGCACACTCACACTTGCACACTTGCACACTCACACTTGCACACTCACACTTGCACACTTGCACACTTAACACTGCACACTTGCACACTTGCACACTTGCACACTTGCACACTCACACTTGCACACTTGCACACTCACACTTGCACACTCACACTTGCACACTCACACTTGCACACTCACACTTGCACACTCACACTTGCACACTTGCACACTCACACTTGCACACTCACACTTGCACACTCACACTTGCACACTCACACTTGCACACTTGCACACTCACACTTGCACACTTGCACACTCACACTTGCACACTTGCACACTCACACTTGCACACTTGCACACTCACACTTGCACACTTGCACACTCACACTTGCACACTTGCACACTCACACTTGCACACTCACACTTGCACACTCACACTTGCACACTTGCACACTTGCACACTTGCACACTTACACAACTTCACTTGCACACTTGCACACTTACACACTCACACTTGCACACTCACACTTGCACACTCACACTTGCACACTCACACTTGCACACTCACACTTGCACACTCACACTTGCACACTCACACTTGCACACTTGCACACTTGCACACTCACACTTGCACACTTGCACACTCACACTTGCACACTCACACTTGCACACTTGCACACTCACACTTGCACACTCACACTTGCACACTTGCACACTTGCACACTCACACTTGCACACTTGCACACTCACACTTGCACACTCACACTTGCACACTCACACTTGCACACTCACACTTGCACACTCACACTTGCACACTTGCACACTTGCACACTCACACTTGCACACTCACACTTGCACACTTGCACACTCACACTTGCACACTTGCACAGTCACACTTGCACACTTGCACACTCACACTTGCACACTTGCACACTCACACTTGCACACTTGCACACTCACACTTGCACACTTGCACACTTTGCACACTCACACTTGCACACTTGCACACTTGCACACTCACACTTGCACACTTGCACACTTGCACACTTACACACTTGCACACTCACACTTGCACACTCACACTTGCACACTCACACTTGCACACTCACACTTGCACACTTGCACACTTACACACTCACACTTGCACACTTGCACACTCACACTTGCACACTTGCACACTTGCACACTCACACTTGCACACTTGCACACTTGCACACTTCCACTTGCACACTTGCACACTCACACTTGCACACTTGCACACTCACACTTGCACACTCACACTTGCACACTTGCACACTCACACTTGCACACTCACACTTGCACACTCACACTTGCACACTTGCACACTCACACTTGCACACTCACACTTGCACACTTGCACACTCACACTTGCACACTTGCACACTTGCACACTTGCACACTCACACTTGCACACTTGCACACTCACACACTTGCACACTTACACACTCACACTTGCACACTCACACTTGCACACTCACACTTGCACACTCACACTTGCACACTCACACTTGCACACTCACACTTGCACACTCACACTTGCACACTTGCACACTTACACACTCACACTTGCACACTTGCACACTCACACTTGCACACTTGCACACTTGCACACTCACACTTGCACACTTGCACACTTGCACACTCACACTTGCACACTCACACTTGCACACTCACACTTGCACACTTGCACACTCACACTTGCACACTCACACTTGCACACTTGCACACTTGCACACTCACACTTGCACACTTGCACACTCACACTTGCACACTCACACTTGCACACTCACACTTGCACACTCACACTTGCACACTTGCACACTCACACTTGCACAGTCACACTTGCACACTTGCACACTCACACTTGCACACTTGCACACTCACACTTGCACACTTGCACACTCACACTTGCACACTCACACTTGCACACTTGCACACTCACACTTGCACACTTGCACACTTACACACTCACACTTGCACACTTGCACACGCACACTTGCACACGCACACTTGCACACTTGCACACGCACACTTGCACACGCACACTTGCACACGCACACTTGCACACTTACACTTGCACACTTGCACACTTGCACACTTGCACACTTGCACACTTGCACACTTCACACGCACACTTGCACACTTGCACACTTGCACACTTGCACACTTGCACACTTGCACACGCACACTTGCACACTTGCACTTGCACACTTACACTTGCACACTTGCACACTTGCACACTTGCACACTTGCACACTTGCACTTGCACACTTGCACACTTACACTTGCACACTTGCACACGCACACTTGCACACTTGCACACTTGCACACTTGCACACGCACACTTGCACACTTGCACACTCACACTTGCACACTTGCACACTTGCACACTTGCACACTTGCACACTTGCACACTTGCACTTGCACACTTGCACACTTACACTTGCACACTTGCACACTTGCACACCACACTTGCACACTTGCACACTTGCACACTTGCACACTTACACTTGCACACTTGCACACTTGCACACTTGCACTTGCACACTTGCACACTTGCACACTTGCACACTTGCACACTTGCACACTTGCACACTTACACTTGCACACTTGCACACTTGCACACTTACACTTGCACACTTGCACACTTGCACACTTACACTTGCACACTTGCACACTTGCACACTTGCACTTGCACACTTGCACACTTACACTTGCACACTTGCACACTTGCACTTGCACACTTGCACACTTGCACACTTGCACACTTACACTTGCACACTTGCACACTTGCACACTTGCACACTTGCACACTTGCACACTTGCACCATACACTTGCACACTTGCACACTTGCACACTTGCACACTTGCACACTTGCACACTTACACTTGCACACTTGCACACTTGCACACTTGCACACTACACTTGCACACTTGCACACTTACACTTGCACACTTACACTTGCACACTTGCACACTTGCACACTTGCACACGCACACTTGCACACTTGCACACGCACACTTGCACACTTGCACACTTGCACACTTGCACACTTACACTTGCACACTTGCACACTTACACTTGCACACACACACTTGCACACTTGCACACTTGCACACTTGCACACTTACACTTGCACACTTACACTTGCACACTTACACTTGCACACGCACACTTGCACACTTGCACACTTACACTTGCACACTTGCACACTTGCACACTTGCACACTTGCACACTTGCACACTTACACTTGCACACTTGCACTGCCACACTTGCACACTTGCACACTTGCACACTTGCACACCACACTTGCACACTTGCACACTTGCACACTTGCACACTTGCACACTTACACTTGCACACTTGCACACTTGCACACTTGCACACTTGCACACTTGCACACGCACACTTGCACACTTGCACACTTGCACACTTGCACACTTGCACACTTACACTTGCACACTTGCACACTTGCACACTTGCACACTTGCACACTTGCACACTTACACTTGCACACTTGCACACTTGCACTTGCACACTTACACTTGCACACTTGCACACTTGCACACTTGCACACGCACACTTGCACACTTGCACACTTGCACACTTGCACACGCACACTTGCACACTTACACTTGCACACTTCCACTTGCACACTTCCACTTGCACACTTACACTTGCACACTTGCACACTTGCACACGCACACTTGCACACTTGCACACTCACACTTGCACACTTGCACACTTGCACACTTGCACACGCACACTTGCACACTTGCACACTTGCACACTTACACTTGCACACTTGCACACTTGCACACTTGCACACGCACACTTGCACACTTGCACACTTGCACACTTGCACACTTGCACACTTACACTTGCACACTTGCACACTTGCACACTTGCACACTTACACTTGCACACTTGCACACTTGCACACTTACACTTGCACACTTGCACACTTGCACACTTGCACACTTGCACACTTGCACACTTACACTTGCACACTTGCACACTTGCACACTTGCACACTTGCACACTTGCACACTTGCACACTCACACTTGCACACTTGCACACGCACACTTGCACACTTGCACACTTGCACACAACACTTGCACACTTGCACACGCACACTTGCACACTTGCACACGCACACTTGCACACTTGCACACTTGCACACTTGCACACTTGCACACTCACACTTGCACACTTGCACACTTGCACACTTGCACACTTGCACACTCACACTTGCACACTTGCACACTTGCACACTCACACTTGCACACTTGCACACTTGCACACTTGCACACTTGCACACTTACACTTGCACACGCACACTTGCACACTTGCACACTTGCACACGCACACTTGCACACTTGCACACGCACACTTGCACACTTGCACACTTGCACACTTACACTTGCACACTTGCACACTTGCACACTTACACTTGCACACTTGCACACTTGCACACTTGCACACTTGCACACTTGCACACACACGCACACTTGCACACTTACACTTGCACACTTGCACACGCACACTTGCACACTTGCACACGCACACTTGCACACTTGCACACTTACACTTGCACACTTGCACACTTGCACACTTGCACACACGCACACTTGCACACTTGCACACTTGCACACGCACACTTGCACACTTGCACACTTGCACACTTGCACACTTGCACACTTGCACACTTGCACACTTGCACTTGCACACTTGCACACTTGCACACTTGCACACTTGCACTTGCACACTTGCACACTTGCACACTTGCACACTTGCACACTTACACTTGCACACTTGCACACTTGCACACTGCACACTTGCACACTTGCACACTTGCACACTTGCACACTTACACTTGCACACTTGCACACTTGCACACGCACACTTGCACACTTGCACACTTGCACACTTGCACACTTGCACACTTACACTTGCACACTTGCACACTTGCACACTTGCACACGCACACTTGCACACTTGCACACTTGCACACTTACACTTGCACACTTGCACACTTGCACACTTGCACACTTGCACACTTACACTTGCACACTTGCACACTTACACTTGCACACTTGCACTTGCACACTTGCACTTGCACACTTGCACACTTGCACACTTGCACACGCACACTTGCACACTTGCACACTTGCACACTTACACTTGCACACTTGCACACTTGCACACTTGCACACTTGCACACTTACACTTGCACACTTGCACTTGCACACTTGCACTTGCACACTTGCACACGCACACTTGCACACTTGCACACTTGCACACTTGCACACTTGCACACTTGCACACTTGCACACTTGCACACTTGCACACTTGCACACTTGCACACTCACACTTGCACACTTGCACACTTGCACACTTACACTTGCACACTTGCACACTTGCACACTTGCACACTTGCACACTTACACTTGCACACTTACACTTGCACACTTACACTTGCACACTTGCACTTGCACACTTGCACACGCACACTTGCACACTTGCACACTTGCACACTTGCACACTTGCACACGCACACTTGCACACTTGCACACTTGCACACTTGCACACTCACACTTGCACACTTACACACTTGCACACTTGCACACTTGCACACTTGCACACTTGCACACTTGCACACTTGCACACTTGCACACTTACACACTTGCACACTTGCACACTTACACTTGCACACTTACACTTGCACACTTACACTTGCACACTTGCACACTTGCACACTTGCACACGCACACTTGCACACTTACACTTGCACACTTACACTTGCACACTTACACACTTGCACACTTGCACACTTGCACACTTGCACACTTGCACACTTACACTTGCACACTTGCACACTTACACTTGCACACTTGCACACTTACACTTGCACACTTGCACACTTGCACACTTGCACACGCACACTTGCACACTTGCACTTGCACACTTGCACACTTACACTTGCACACTTACACTTGCACACTTGCACACTTACACTTGCACACTTACACTTGCACACTTGCACACTTACACTTGCACACTTGCACACTTGCACACTTGCACACTTGCACACTCACACTTGCACACTTGCACTTGCACACTTGCACACTTACACTTGCACACTTGCACACTTACACTTGCACACTTGCACACTTGCACACGCACACTTGCACACTTGCACACTTGCACACTTACACTTGCACACTTGCACACTTACACTTGCACACTTGCACACTTGCACACTTACACTTGCACACTTGCACACTTGCACACTTGCACACTTACACTTGCACACTTGCACACTGCACACTTGCACACTTACACTTGCACACTTGCACACTTGCACACTTGCACACTTGCACACTTACACTTGCACACTTACACTTGCACACTTACACTTGCACACTTGCACACTTACACTTGCACACTTACACTTGCACACTTGCACACTTGCACACTTGCACACTTGCACACTTGCACACTTACACTTGCACACTTGCACACTTGCACACTTACACTTGCACACTTACACTTGCACACTTACACTTGCACACTTACACTTGCACACTTACACTTGCACACTTACACTTGCACACTTACACTTGCACACTTACACTTGCACACTTACACTTGCACACTTACACTTACACTTGCACACTTGCACACTTACACTTGCACACTTGCACACTTGCACACGCACACTTGCACACTTGCACACGCACACTTGCACACTTGCACACTTGCACACTTGCACACTTACACTTGCACACTTGCACACTTACACTTGCACACTTACACTTGCACACTTGCACACTT
This sequence comes from Xenopus tropicalis, assembly GCF_000004195.4. Taxonomy (NCBI): domain Eukaryota; kingdom Metazoa; phylum Chordata; class Amphibia; order Anura; family Pipidae; genus Xenopus; species Xenopus tropicalis. The sequence continues at coordinate 81,486,723 of NC_030677.2, read as the reverse complement.
GCACACTTACACTTGCACACTTGCACACTTGCACACTTACACTTGCACACTTACACTTGCACACTTACACTTGCACACTTGCACACTTGCACACTTACACTTGCACACTTGCACACTTGCACACTTGCACACTTACACTTGCACACTTGCACACTTGCACACGCACACTTGCACACTTGCACACTTGCACACTTGCACACTTGCACACTTGCACACTTGCACTTGCACACTTGCACACTTGCACACTTGCACACTTACACTTGCACACTTGCACACTTGCACACTTGCACACTTGCACACTTACACTTGCACACTTGCACACTTGCACACTTACACTTGCACACGCACACTTGCACACTTGCACACTTGCACACTTACACTTGCACACTTGCACACTTGCACACTTGCACACTTGCACTTGCACACTTACACTTGCACACTTACACTTGCACACTTGCACACTTGCACACTTACACTTGCACACTCACACTTGCACACTTGCACACTTGCACACTTACACTTGCACACTTGCACACTTGCACACTTGCACACTTGCACTTGCACACTTGCACACTTGCACACTTACACTTGCACACTTGCACACTTACACTTGCACACTTACACTTGCACACTTGCACACTTACACTTGCACACTTACACTTGCACACTTGCACACTTGCACACTTACACTTACACTTGCACACTTGCACACTTGCACACTTGCACACTTGCACTTGCACACTTGCACACTTACACTTGCACACTTGCACACTTGCACACTTACACTTACACTTGCACACTTGCACACTTGCACACTTACACTTGCACACTTGCACACTTACACTTGCACACTTACACTTGCACACTTGCACACTTGCACACTTACACTTGCACACTTGCACACTTACACTTGCACACTTACACTTGCACACTTGCACACTTGCACACTTACACTTGCACACTTGCACACTTGCACACTTACACTTGCACACTTACACTTGCACACTTACACTTGCACACTTACACTTGCACACTTGCACACTTGCACACTTACACTTGCACACTTACACTTGCACACTTACACTTGCACACTTACACTTGCACACTTGCACACTTGCACACTTACACTTGCACACTTGCACACTTGCACACTTGCACACTTACACTTGCACACTTGCACACTTGCACACGCACACTTGCACACTTGCACACGCACACTTGCACACTTGCACACTTGCACACTTGCACACTTGCACACTTGCACACTTACACTTGCACACTTGCACTTGCACACTTACACTTGCACACTTGCACACTTGCACACTTGCACACTTACACTTGCACACTTGCACACTTACACTTGCACACTTGCACACTTACACTTGCACACTTGCACACTTGCACACTTACACTTGCACACTTGCAAACTTGCACACTTGCACACTTGCACTTGCACACTTGCACACTTGCACACGCACACTTGCACACTTGCACACTTGCACACTTGCACACTTGCACTTGCACACTTGCACACTTACACTTGCACACTTACACTTGCACACTTACACTTGCACACTTACACTTACACTTGCACACTTGCACACTTGCACACTTGCACACTTGCACACTTACACTTGCACACTTACACTTGCACACTTGCACACTTGCACACTTACACTTGCACACTTGCACACTTACACTTGCACACTTACACTACACTTGCACACTTGCACTTGCACACTTGCACACTTGCACTTGCACACTTGCACACTTGCACACTTGCACACTTACACTTGCACACTTGCACACTTACACTTGCACACTTGCACACTTACACTTGCACACTTGCACACTTGCACACTTGCACACTTACACTTGCACACTTGCACACTTGCACACTACACTTGCACACTTGCACACTTGCACACTTGCACACTTACACTTGCACACTTGCACACTTGCACACTTGCACACTTACACTTGCACACTTGCACACTTGCACACTTACACTTGCACACTTGCACACTTGCACACTTGCACACTTGCACTTGCACACTTGCACACTTGCACACTTGCACACTTACACTTGCACACTTGCACACTTACACTTGCACACTTTACACTTGCACACTTGCACTTGCACACTTGCACACTTGCACACTTACACTTGCACACTTGCACACTTGCACACTTGCACACTTACACTTGCACACTTACACTTGCACACTTACACTTGCACACTTGCACACTTACACTTGCACACTTACACTTGCACACTTACACTTGCACACTTGCACACTTGCACACTTACACTTGCACACTTGCACACTTGCACACTTGCACACTTGCACACTTGCACACTTGCACACTTGCACTTGCACACTTGCACTTGCACACTTGCACACTTACACTTGCACACTTACACTTGCACACTTGCACACTTGCACACTTACACTTGCACACTTGCACACTTGCACACTTGCACACTTGCACACTTGCACACTTGCACACGCACACTTGCACACTTGCACACTTGCACACTTACACTTGCACACTTGCACACTTACACTTGCACACTGCACACTTACACTTGCACTTGCACACTTACACTTGCACACTTGCACACTTACACTTGCACACTTACACTTGCACACTTGCACACTTGCACACTTGCACACTTACACTTGCACACTTACACTTACACTTACACTTGCACACTTGCACACTTGCACACTTGCACACTTGCACACTTACACTTGCACACTTACACTTGCACACTTGCACACTTACACTTGCACACTTACACTTGCACACTTGCACACTTGCACACTTACACTTGCACACTTGAACACTTGCACACTTGCACACTTGCACACTTGCACACTTCACTTGCACACTTGCACACTTGCACACTTGCACACTTGCACACTTGCACTTGCACACTTACACTTGCACACTTGCACACTTGCACACTTGCACACTTGCACACTTACACTTGCACACTTGCACACTTGCACTTGCACACTTGCACACTTACACTTGCACACTTGCACACTTACACTTGCACACTTGCACACTTGCACACTTGCACACGCACACTTGCACACTTGCACTTGCACACTTGCACACTTACACTTGCACACTTACACTTGCACACTTGCACACTTACACTTGCACACTTACACTTGCACACTTGCACACTTACACTTGCACACTTGCACACTTGCACACTTGCACACTTGCACACGCACACTTGCACACTTGCACTTGCACACTTGCACACTTACACTTGCACACTTGCACACTTGCACACTTGCACACTTACACTTGCACACTTGCACACTTGCACACGCACACTTGCACACGCACACTTGCACACGCACACTTGCACACGCACACTTGCACACTTGCACACTTGCACACGCACACTTGCACACTTGCACACTTGCACACTTGCACACTTACACTTGCACACTTGCACTTGCACACTTGCACACTTACACTTGCACACTTACACTTGCACACTTACACTTGCACACTTGCACACGCACACTTGCACACTTGCACACTTGCACACTTACACTTGCACACTTGCACACTTACACTTGCACTTGCACACTTACACTTGCACTTGCACACTTACACTTGCACACTTGCACACTTACACTTGCACACTTACACTTGCACACTTGCACACTTTGCACACTTGCACACTTACACTTGCACACTTGCACACTTACACTTGCACACTTACACTTGCACACTTGCACCACGCACACTTGCACACTTGCACACTTGCAACTTGCACCACTTTGCACTTGCACACTTGCACTTGCACCACTTGCACTTGCACACTTGCACTTGCACACTTGCACACTTGCACACTTGCACACTTTGCCACACTTACACTTGCACACTTACACTTTGCACACTTACACTTGCACACTTACACTTGCACACTTGCACACTGCACCTTGCACACTTACACTTGCACACTTACACTTGCACACGCACACTTGCACACTTGCACACTTACACTTGCACACTTACACTTGCACACTTACACTTGCACACTTACACTTGCACACTTGCACACTTACACTTGCACACTTACACTTGCACACTTACACTTGCACACTTGCACACTTGCACACTTACACTTGCACACTTACACTTGCACACTTACACTTGCACACTTACACTTGCACACTTGCACACTTACACTTGCACACTTACACTTGCACACTTGCACACTTACACTTGCACACTTACACTTGCCACACTTACACTTGCACACTTGCACACTTACACTTGCACACTTGCACACTTGCACACTTACACTTGCACACTTGAACACTTGCACACTTGCACACTTGCACACTTACACTTGCACACTTACACTTGCACACTTGCACACTTACACTTGCACACTTACACTTGCACACTTACACTTGCACACTTACACTTACACTTGCACACTTGCACACTTGCACACTTGCACTTGCACACTTGCACACTTACACTTGCACACTTGCACACGCCACACTTGCACACTTGCACACTTACACTTACACTTGCACACTTGCACACTTACACTTGCACACTTACACTTGCACACTTACACTTGCACACTTGCACACTTACACTTGCACACTTGCACACTTGCACACTTACACTTGCACACTTGAACACTTGAACACTTGCACACTTGCACACTTGCACACTTGCACACTTGCACACTTGCACTTGCACACTTGCACACTTACACTTGCACACTTGCACACTTACACTTGCACACTTACACTTGCACACTTGCACACTTACACTTGCACACTTGCACACTTGCACACTTGCACACTTGCACACTTGCACACTTGCACACTTACACTTGCACACTTGCACACTTACACTTGCACACTTACACTTGCACACTTGCACACTTGCACACTTTGCACTGCACTTGCACACTTGCACACTTGCACACTTGCACTTGCACACTTGCCACACTTGGCACACTTGCCACACTTACACTTGCACACTTGCACACTTGCACACTTACACTTGCACACTTACACTTACACTTACACTTGCACACTTGCACACTTGCACACTTGCACACTTACACTTGCCACACTTGCACACTTGCACACGCACCACTTGCACACTTGCACTTGCACACTTACACTTGCACACTTGCCACACTTTACACTTGCACACTTACACTTGCACACTTGCACACTTGCAACACTTGCACACTTACACTTGCACACTTGCACACCTTGCACACTTACACTTGCACACTTACACTTGCACACTTACACTTGCACACTTACACTTGCACACTTGGCACACTTGCACACTACACTTGCACACTTGCCACACTTGCCACACTTGCACACTTACACTTGCACACTTGCACACTTGCACACGCACACTTGCACACTTGCACACGCACACTTGCCACTTGCACACTTGCACACTTGCACACTTGCACTTGCACACTTGCACACTTGCACACTTGCACACTTACACTTGCACACTTGCACACTTGCACACTTACACTTGCACACTTACTCACTTACACTTGCACACTTGCACACTTGCACACTTACACTTGCACACTTGCACACTTACACTTGCACACTTGCACACTTGCACACTTACACTTGCACACTTGCACACTTGCACACTTACACTTGCACACTTGCACACTTGCACACTTACACTTGCACACTTGCACACTTGCACACTTACACTTGCACACTTGCACACTTACACTTGCACACTTGCACACTTACACTTGCACACTTGCACACTTGCACACTTGCACACTTGCACTTGCACACTTGCACACTTGCACACTTACACTTGCACACTTGCACACTTGCACACTTGCACACTTGCACTTACACACTTACACTTGCACACTTACACTTGCACACTTACACTTGCACACTTACACTTACACTTGCACACTTGCACACTTGCACACTTGCACTTGCACACTTGCACACTTACACTTGCACACTTGCACACTTGCACACTTGCACACTTACACTTACACTTGCACACTTGCACACTTGCACACTTACACTTGCACACTTGCACACTTACACTTGCACACTTACACTTGCACACTTGCACACTTGCACACTTACACTTGCACTTGCACACTTGCACACTTGCACACTTACACTTGCACACTTGCACACTTACACTTGCACACTTACACTTGCACACTTGCACACTTGCACACTTACACTTGCACACTTGCACACTTGCACACTTACACTTGCACACTTACACTTGCACACTTACACTTGCACACTTACACTTGCACACTTACACTTGCACACTTACACTTGCACACTTGCACACTTGCACACTTACACTTGCACACTTGCACACTTGCACACTTGCACACTGCACTTGCACACTTGCACACTTGCACACGCACACTTGCACACTTGCACACGCACACTTGCACACTTGCCACACTTGCACACTTTGCACACTTACACTTGCACACCTTGCACACTTTGCACCACTTACACTTGCACACTTGCACACTTGCACACTTGCACACTTACACTGCACACTTGCACACTTGCACACTTACACTTGCACACTTGCACACTACACTTAGCACACTTGCACACTGCACACTATACACTTTGCACACTTGCAAACTTGCACACTTGCACACTTGCACTTGCACACTTGCACACTTGCACACGCACACTTGCACACTTGCACACTTGCACACTTGCACACTTGCACACTTGCACTTGCACACTTGCACACTTACACTTGCACACTTACACTTGCACACTTACACTTGCACACTTACACTTACACTTGCACACTTGCCACACTTGCACACTTGCACACTTACACTTGCACACTTACACTTGCACACTTGCACACTTGCACACTTACACTTGCACACTTGCACACTTACACTTGCACACTTACACTTACACTTGCACACTTGCACACTTGCACACTTGCACACTTGCACACTTGCACTTGCCACACTTGCACACTTGCACACTTGCACACTTGCACACTTGCACACTTACACTTGCACACTTGCACAACTTACACTTGCACACTTGCACACTTGCACACTTGCACACTTGCACACTTGCACACTTACACTTGCCACACTTGCACACTTACACTTGCACACTTGCACACTTGCACACTTGCACTTGCACACTTGCACACTTGCACACTTACACTTGCACACTTGCACACTTGCACACTTGCACTTGCACACTTGCACACTTACACTTGCACACTTGCACCACTTGCACACTTGCACACTTGCACACTTACACTTGCACACTTACACTTGCACACTTACACTTGCACACTTTGCACACTTACAACTTGCACACTTACACTTGCAACACTTGCACACTTGCACACTTACACTTGCACACTTGAACACTTGCACACTTGCACACTTGCACACTTGCACACTTGCACACTTGCACTTGCACACTTGCACTTGCACACTTGCACACTTACACTTGCACACTTGCACACTTTACACTTGCACACTTGCACACTTGCACACTTACACTTGCCACACTTACACTTGCACACTTACACTTGCACACTTGCACACTTGCACACTTACACTTGCACACTTGCACACTTGCACACTTGCACACTTAACACTTGCACACTTGCACACTTACACTTGCACACTTGCACACTTGCACACTTGCACACTTACACTTGCACACTTGCACACTTGCACACTTACACTTGCACACTTGCACACTTGCACACTTACACTTGCACACTTGCACACTTGCACACTTGCACACTTAACACTTTGCACACTTGCCACACTTGCACACTTACACTTGCACACTTGCACACTTACACTTGCACACTTGCACACTTGCACACTTACACTTGCACACTTGCAAACTTGCCACACTTGCACACTTGCACTTGCACACTTGCACACTTGCACACGCACACTTGCACACTTGCACACTTGCACACTTGCACACTTACACTTGCACACTTGCACACTTGCACACTTACACTTGCACACTTGCACACTTACACTTGCACACTTGCACACTTGCACACTTACACTTGCACACTTGCAAACTTGCACACTTGCACACTTGCACTTGCACCACTTGCACACTTGCACACGCACACTTGCACACTTGCACACTTGCACCACTTGCACACTGCACTTGCACACTTGCACACTTACACTTGCACACTTACACTTGCACACTTACACTTGGCACACTTACATCTTACACTTGCACACTTGCACACTTGCACACTTGCACACTTGCACACTTACACTTGCACACTTACACTTGCACACTTGCACACTTGCACACTTACACTTGCACACTTGCACACTTAACACTTGCACACTTACACTTACACTGCACACTTGCACACTTGCACACTTGCACACTTTGCACTTGCACACTTGCACACTTGCACACTTGCACACTTGCACACTTACACTGCACACTTGCACACTTACACTTGCACACTTGCACACTTGCACACTTACACTTGCACACTTGCACACTTTGCACACTTGCACACTTGCACACTTGCACACTTGCACACTTGCACACTTACACTTGCACACTTGCACACTTGCACACTTACACTTGCACACTTGCACACTTGCACACTTGCACACTTGCACTTGCACACTTGCCACACTTGCACACTTGCACACTTACACTTGCACACTTGCACACTTACACTTGCACACTTGCACACTTGCACACTTGCACTTGCACACTTGCACACTTGCACACTTACACTTGCACACTTGCACACTTGCACACTTGCACACTTGCACACTTACACTTGCACACTTACACTTGCACACTTGCACACTTACACTTGCACACTTACACTTGCACACTTGCACACTTGCACACTTACACTTGCACACTTGAACACTTGCACACTTGCACACTTGCACACTTGCACACTTGCACACTTGCACTTGCACACTTGCACTTGCACACTTGCACACTTACACTTGCACACTTGCACACTTACACTTGCACACTTACACTTGCACACTTGCACACTTGCACACTTACACTTGCACACTTGCACACTTGAACACTTGCACACTTGAACACTTGCACACTTGCACACTTGCACACTTGCACACGCACACTTGCACACTTGCACACTTGCACACTTACACTTGCACACTTACACTTACACTTACACTTACACTTGCACACTTGCACACTTGCACACTTGCACACTTGCACACTTACACTTGCACACTTACACTTGCACACTTGCACACTTACACTTGCACACTTACACTTGCACACTTGCACACTTGCACACTTACACTTGCACACTTGAACACTTGCACACTTGCACACTTGCACACTTGCACACTTGCACACTTACACTTGCACACTTGCACACTTGCACACTTGCACACTTGCACTTGCACACTTACACTTGCACACTTGCACACTTGCACACTTGCACACTTGCACACTTGCACACTTACACTTGCACACTTGCACACTTGCACTTGCACACTTGCACACTTACACTTGCACACTTGCACACTTACACTTGCACACTTGCACACGCACACTTGCACACTTGCACTTGCACACTTGCACACTTACACTTGCACACTTACACTTGCACACTTGCACACTTACACTTGCACACTTACACTTGCACACTTGCACACTTACACTTGCACACTTGCACACTTGCACACTTGCACACTTGCACACTTACACTTGCACACTTGCACTTGCACACTTGCACACTTACACTTGCACACTTGCACACTTGCACACTTGCACACTTACACTTGCACACTTGCACACTTGCACACGCACACTTGCACACGCACACTTGCACACGCACACTTGCACACGCACACTTGCACACGCACACTTGCCACACTTGCACACTTGCACACTTGCACACTTGCACACTTGCACACTTGCACACTTGCACACTTACACTTGCACACTTGCACTTGCACACTTGCACACTTACACTTGCACACTTACACTTGCACACTTACACTTGCACACTTGCACACGCACACTTGCACACTTGCACACTTGCACACTTGCACACTTACACTTGCACACTTGCACACTTACACTTGCACTTGCACACTTACACTTGCACACTTGCACACTTACACTTGCACACTTACACTTGCACACTTACACTTGCACACTTGCACACTTGCACACTTGCACACTTGCACACTTGCACACTTACACTTGCACACTTGCACACTTACACTTGCACACTTACACTTGCACACTTGCACACGCACACTTGCACACTTGCACACTTGCACTTGCACACTTGCACTTGCACACTTGCACTTGCACACTTGCACACTTGCACACTTGCACACTTACACTTGCACACTTACACTTGCACACTTACACTTGCACACTTACACTTGCACACTTGCACACTTGCACACTTGCACACTTACACTTGCACACTTACACTTGCACACGCACACTTGCACACTTGCACACTTACACTTGCACACTTACACTTGCACACTTACACTTGCACACTTACACTTGCACACTTGCACACTTACACTTGCACACTTACACTTGCACACTTACACTTGCACACTTGCACACTTGCACACTTACACTTGCACACTTACACTTGCACACTTACACTTGCACACTTACACTTGCACACTTGCACACTTACACTTGCACACTTACACTTGCACACTTGCACACTTACACTTGCACACTTACACTTGCACACTTACACTTGCACACTTGCACACTTACACTTGCACACTTGCACACTTGCACACTTACACTTGCACACTTGAACACTTGCACACTTGCACACTTGCACACTTACACTTGCACACTTACACTTGCACACTTGCACACTTACACTTGCACACTTACACTTGCACACTTACACTTGCACACTTACACTTACACTTGCACACTTGCACACTTGCACACTTGCACTTGCACACTTGCACACTTACACTTGCACACTTGCACACGCACACTTGCACACTTGCACACTTACACTTACACTTGCACACTTGCACACTTGCACACTTACACTTGCACACTTACACTTGCACACTTACACTTGCACACTTGCACACTTACACTTGCACACTTGCACACTTGCACACTTACACTTGCACACTTGAACACTTGCACACTTGCACACTTGCACACTTGCACACTTGCACTTGCACACTTGCACACTTACACTTGCACACTTGCACACTTACACTTGCACACTTACACTTGCACACTTGCACACTTACACTTGCACACTTGAACACTTGCACACTTGCACACTTGCACACTTGCACACTTACACTTGCACACTTGCACACTTACACTTGCACACTTACACTTGCACACTTGCACACTTGCACACTTGCACTTGCACTTGCACACTTGCACACTTGCACACTTGCACTTGCACACTTGCACACTTGCACACTTGCACACTTACACTTGCACACTTGCACACTTGCACACTTACACTTGCACACTTACACTTACACTTACACTTGCACACTTGCACACTTGCACACTTGCACACTTACACTTGCACACTTGCACACTTGCACACGCACACTTGCACACTTGCACTTGCACACTTACACTTGCACACTTGCACACTTACACTTGCACACTTGCACACTTGCACACTTACACTTGCACACTTGCACACTTGCACACTTACACTTGCACACTTACACTTGCACACTTACACTTGCACACTTACACTTGCACACTTGCACACTTGCACACTTACACTTGCACACTTGCACACTTGCACACTTGCACACTTACACTTGCACACTTGCACACTTGCACACGCACACTTGCACACTTGCACACGCACACTTGCACACTTGCACACTTGCACACTTGCACACTTGCACTTGCACACTTGCACACTTGCACACTTGCACACTTACACTTGCACACTTGCACACTTGCACACTTACACTTGCACACTTGCACACTTGCACACTTACACTTGCACACTTGCACACGCACACTTGCACACTTGCACACTTACACTTGCACACTTGCACACTTGCACACTTGCACACTTGCACTTGCACACTTGCACACTTGCACACTTACACTTGCACACTTGCACACTTGCACACTTGCACACTTGCACACTTGCACTTGCACACTTGCACACTTACACTTGCACACTTACACTTGCACACTTGCACACTTGCACACTTACACTTGCACACTTGCACACTTACACTTGCACACTTGCACACTTGCACACTTACACTTGCACACTTGCAAACTTGCACACTTGCACACTTGCACTTGCACACTTGCACACTTGCACACTTGCACACTTGCACACTTGCACACTTGCACACTTGCACACTTGCACACTTGCACTTGCACACTTGCACACTTACACTTGCACACTTACACTTGCACACTTACACTTACACTTGCACACTTGCACACTTGCACACTTGCACACTTACACTTGCACACTTACACTTGCACACTTGCACACTTGCACACTTACACTTGCACACTTGCACACTTACACTTGCACACTTACACTTACACTTGCACACTTGCACACTTGCACACTTGCACACTTGCACACTTGCACTTGCACACTTGCACACTTGCACACTTGCACACTTGCACACTTACACTTGCACACTTGCACACTTACACTTGCACACTTGCACACTTGCACACTTGCACACTTACACTTGCACACTTGCACACTTGCACACTTGCACACTTACACTTGCACACTTGCACACTTACACTTGCACACTTGCACACTTACACTTGCACACTTGCACACTTGCACACTTGCACTTGCACACTTGCACACTTGCACACTTACACTTGCACACTTGCACACTTGCACACTTGCACACTTGCACTTGCACACTTGCACACTTGCACACTTGCACACTTACACTTGCACACTTGCACACTTGCACACTTGCACACTTGCACACTTACACTTGCACACTTACACTTGCACACTTACACTTGCACACTTGCACACTTACACTTGCACACTTACACTTGCACACTTACACTTACACTTGCACACTTGCACACTTGCACACTTGCACACTTACACTTGCACACTTACACTTGCACACTTGCACACTTGCACACTTACACTTGCACACTTGCACACTTACACTTGCACACTTACACTTACACTTGCACACTTGCACACTTGCACACTTGCACACTTGCACACTTGCACTTGCACACTTGCACACTTGCACACTTGCACACTTGCACACTTACACTTGCACACTTGCACACTTACACTTGCACACTTGCACACTTGCACACTTACACTTGCACACTTGCACACTTGCACACTTGCACACTTACACTTGCACACTTGCACACTTACACTTGCACACTTGCACACTTACACTTGCACACTTGCACACTTGCACACTTGCACTTGCACACTTGCACACTTGCACACTTACACTTGCACACTTGCACACTTGCACACTTGCACACTTGCACTTGCACACTTGCACACTTGCACACTTGCACACTTACACTTGCACACTTGCACACTTGCACACTTGCACACTTGCACACTTACACTTGCACACTTACACTTGCACACTTACACTTGCACACTTGCACACTTACACTTGCACACTTACACTTGCACACTTGCACACTTGCACTTGCACACTTACACTTGCACACTTGAACACTTGCACACTTGCACACTTGCACACTTGCACACTTGCACACTTGCACTTGCACACTTGCACTTGCACACTTGCACACTTACACTTGCACACTTGCACACTTACACTTGCACACTTACACTTGCACACTTGCACACTTGCACACTTACACTTGCACACTTGCACACTTGCACACTTGCACACTTGCACACTTGCACACTTGCACACTTGCACACTTGCACACGCACACTTGCACACTTGCACACTTGCACACTTGCACACTTGCACACTTACACTTGCACACTTGCACACTTACACTTGCACACTTACACTTGCACACTTGCACACTTGCACACTTACACTTGCACACTTGCACACTTGCACACTTGCACACTTGCACACTTGCACACTTGCACACGCACACTTGCACACTTGCACACTTGCACACTTACACTTGCACACTTACACTTACACTTACACTTGCACACTTGCACACTTGCACACTTGCACACTTGCACACTTACACTTGCACACTTACACTTGCACACTTGCACACTTACACTTGCACACTTACACTTGCACACTTGCACACTTGCACACTTACACTTGCACACTTGCACACTTGCACACTTGCACACTTGCACACTTGCACACTTACACTTGCACACTTGCACACTTGCACACTTGCACACTTGCACACTTGCACTTGCACACTTACACTTGCACACTTGCACACTTACACTTGCACACTTGCACACTTACACTTACACTTGCACTTACACTTGCACACTTGCACACTTGCACACTTGCACACTTACACTTGCACACTTGCACACTTGCACACTTGCACACTTACACTTGCACACTTGCACACTTACACTTGCACACTTACACTTGCACACTTGCACACTTACACTTGCACACTTACACTTGCACACTTGCACACTTACACTTGCACACTTGAACACTTGCACACTTGCACACTTGCACACTTGCACACTTGCACACTTACACTTGCACACTTGCACACTTGCACACTTACACTTGCACACTTACACTTGCACACTTGCACACTTGCACACTTACACTTGCACACTTACACTTGCACACTTGCACACTTACACTTGCACTTGCACACTTGCACACTTGCACACTTGCACACTTACACTTGCACACTTGCACACTTGCACACTTACACTTGCACACTTACACTTGAACACTTGCACACTTACACTTACACTTGCACACTTGCACACTTGCACACTTGCACACGCACACTTACACTTGCACACTTGCACACTTACACTTGCACACTTGCACACTTGCACACTTGCACTTGCACACTTGCACTTGCACTTGCACACTTGCGCACTTGCGCACTTGCGCACTTGCACTTGCACTTGCACACTTGCACACTTACACTTGCACACTTGCACACTTACACTTGCACACTTGCACACTTACACTTGCACACTTACACTTGCACACTTGAACACTTGAACACTTGCACACTTGCACACTTGCACACTTGCACACTTACACTTGCACACTTGCACACTTGCACACTTACACTTGCACACTTACACTTACACTTACACTTGCACACTTGCACACTTGCACACTTGCACACTTACACTTGCACACTTACACTTGCACACTTACACTTGCACACTTACACTTGCACACTTGCACACTTACACTTGCACACTTGCACACTTGCACACTTGCACACTTGCACACTTGCACTTGCACACTTGCACACTTACACTTGCACACTTGCACACTTACACTTGCACACTTACACTTGCACACTTGCACTTGCACACTTGCACACTTACACTTGCACACTTGCACACTTACACTTGCACACTTACACTTGCACACTTGCACACTTGCACACTTGCACACTTACACTTGCACACTTGCACACTTGCACACTTGCACACTTACACTTGCACACTTACACTTGCACACTTACACTTACACACTTGCACACTTGCACACTTGCACACTTGCACACTTGCACTTGCACACTTACACTTACACTTACACTTGCACACTTGCACACTTGCACACTTGCACACTTGCACACTTGCACACTTGCACACTTGCACACTTACACTTGCACACTTGCACACTTACACTTGCACACTTACACTTGCACACTTGAACACTTGCACACTTACACTTGCACACTTGCACACTTGCACACTTGCACACTTGCACACTTACACTTGCACACTTGCACACTTGCACACTTGCACTTGCACACTTGCACACTTACACTTGCACACTTACACTTGCACACTTACACTTGCACACTTGCACACTTGCACACTTGCACACTTACACTTGCACACTTACACTTGCACACTTACACTTGCACACTTACACACTTGCACACTTGAACACTTGCACACTTGCACACTTACACTTGCACACTTGCACACTTGCACACTTACACTTGCACACTTGCACACTTACACTTGCACACTTACACTTGCACACTTGCACACTTGCACACTTACACTTGCACACTTGCACACTTACACTTGCACACTTACACTTGCACACTTACACTTGCACACTTACACTTGCACACTTACACTTGCACACTTACACTTGCGCACTTACACTTGCGCACTTGCGCACTTGCGCACTTGCACACTTGCACACTTGCACACGCACACTTGCACTACATAGGAGGTGCATAGCTATTGTGCTTAGCTATTCTTTTTAGAGTAAAATATTTTGACCAATAAAGTTATTTTGTTTAAACCTATAACAATTGCTAGGCAAAATAATTTTTGCAAATAGGAAGGGAAGAAAGATCACAAAAAGTTTCAATATGCCCCAAAACATTCCTTTTATTTACAGGACACATTGGTGTAATTTATAAACTTTTTTCAGTGCAGAATGATTCGCACAATGCACATATAAACCCTGCATATGTTTGTATTTGTAGAGCTGGACAAGATTGGTGTATTATATGTGCAAACATAATAGCGAATTTTTATTTGTGCTGGAAATGTCCTTAAGAGCTTTTTAAATATGTCATGATCACAAAATGCAAATATGATCACAAAATGCAAATATTTTATGTGCACACTACTGGGGTCATTTATAAACATTGCACATTGCACAATGTTATTCGTATACAGCAGTGCTGTCCAACTTCTACGGTGCCGAGGGCCGGAATTTCTCTAGCATACATGGTGGAGGGCCGCTAATGGAAGCCAGTTTTGACCACTCCCCTTTTTGAAACCACACCCACTTCAAACCACACCTATTTTATCACAATGGTGGTAGCACAGCAAAATCCCAAATGCTTGGTCCTTGCTGTGGGGATATCAACCATCATTCATATGTGAAAGAATTATGTCATATTAAGATATACCCTTAAATTCCATATGCCGCCTCCTCCTCCCCTGTGGATAGCAGAGCAACCCCCAGTACATAATTACACACCTTAGGGACCATTTAATGGCTATTTCCAACTGCTAACAAACTCCCACAACAAACCCCTGCTAGGTTCACCTCCCACAAGCAGCATAGGGCTAGCAGAGTATGGCACACACAGGCAGCACTCTGCCTGCCCTACCCTGCTTGTGTGTGCCATATTATGCCTGCCCTACCCTGCTTGTGTGTGCCATATTATGCCTGCCCTACCCTGCCTGGGTGTGCCATGCTCTGCCTTCCCTATGCTGCCTCTGTGTGCCATACTCTGCCTGCCCTACCCTGACTGTGTGTGTCATACTCTGCCTGCCCTACCCTTCCTGTGTGTGCCATACCCTCCCTGACCTATGCTACCTGTGTGTGCCATACTCTACCTGCCCTATGCTGGCTGTATGTGCCATACTCTGCCTACAGCACCTATGTCTGAGGTGTGAAGAAGTGAACAATGGGGGTGATTACAGTCTGAGCCTGAGGTGTGAACACTGCAGGGGGTGAACAATGCAGGTATTAAAAGGTGTGAAAAACACAGGGGATTACATGTTTAAACAATACAGAGGGATTACAGTCTGAATCTGAGGTGAGAACCATGCAGGGGGCCAGTTAATCTCAGTACTGATACCATTTAAAGCTTACTCAAATGTAAGCCATCAAAGCAGCCAGACAGGTGGGGTGCCACACAGAGGGGGGTCGCGGGCCGCCAGTTGGACAGCACTGGTATACAGTATGGTTGTTTTACATGTTTCCCCCTAAAAAATTAAGTTTGTATTGCTGTGTCCAGCTTTCTTTTTTTTGCAAGTAGCGGTGAGATTCACATTTAGGTTGAAAAAAAGACACATCCATCAAGTTCAGCCTTAATGCCTAAATACAGTATATCCTGCCTAACTGCTATTTGATCCAGAGAAAAACAAAAAACCCCATCTGAAGCCTCTCTAATTTGCCACAGAGAGAAAAAAATCCTTCCTGACCTCAAGATGGCAATTGGACCAGTCCCTGGATCAACTTGTACTAAGAGCTATCTCCCATAACCCTGTATTCCCTCACTTGCTAAAAAGCCATCCAACCCCTTCTTAAAGCTATCTAATGTATCAGCCAGTACGACTGTTTCAGGAAGTGAATTCCACAACGTCACACCTAACTGTAAGAAACCCTTTTCCAATATTTAGACGGAACCTACTTTCTTCTAATCGGAATGGGTGTCATCTTGTCTGTTGGAAGGACTTAGTAGACTTGAGATCCATATTATAGAAAGACCCTTTATCTGGAAAACATCAGGTCCTGATCACTCTAGATACTAGGTCCCATACCTCCTCACTCTGCTTTCCATTTAGTATATGTGTGAATTATAGCAAAGATTTAACAATTTCATGCATATTTTCAGACAGACCTAAGTAATTATTCTTTAGCCAGACAACATCATATCTCCTATAAATACATATAACAACATGAATAAAATATCTAGGGAGTTGGATGAATTTTTAATTTGGTGGAATGTGTATTGCCAAACTGTACTATGCCTTCTTAACTCTGTTCTCTTTGCTGAGAAGGTGGTAGATTTAACATTTACCAAAACTGTTGGTGGAAGAAAGGACAAAGCAAGAACACAGTTTAATAATGAAATATTTACCTCGTCCATTTGCTGCCACTGCAAATTTGTTAGGACTTTGCCCAGTAACAATTCCTACATAACCCACAAAGGTGGTTCCTGTATAAGCAATCTGGAATAAAACAAAGCATTACAATTACCCAGATATTAAGAAGAAAAAACAAAAGGTATCCTCATCAAAATCAACAGTTGTGGAGAAAATAAAGGTAATTTACTTACACCAGTGCAGTGTGCAAAGTGCAATGCGAGATGCAATTTGCCATGTAATTTTAATTAGAAGCAGTATTCCTCCTCCCCCACCCCTAATTCTAGCACAACTGGAATGAGGGGGGAGTTGCATCCGAAACAACTGTACTGAAAGTCAGTACTTTCCCTCAGAATAATTTCTGCATCTGAGTGCTGCATGTATTGATGCTGCCCGCTGTGGGAACACTGCAGCTACCTCAAGGCAGTGTAGGAAAATAGTGAAGTCTTGGCTGGAGGAGAGCTAGCTCCTGCTACATTGTTTCAAGAGTCAGAACCACAAAATTTGGTAGAATTTTGGTGTAATTCCAATTCGGTAACGAGATATAGACTTCTACATGTCTACAAAATTAAAAAAAAAAATCACATTTTCCATTATATAAACACACATACCAGAAACAAAAATTATTTTATGCACAAAAATACAACTGATTTCGAAAGTCCCATGTCCCATATATATGTATAGGTTTACCTAAGTATGTGGCATGTAGGGGCCCCAAAGTGAACATACCCCATATGATCTATCATTTCTGTCATTTCAGCTCCTGCAAAATCAACACATTTACATCATTATAAGTGGAATAAAGCTAGTATAAAGTACGCTCACCCCAGAAAGCCATATCTTTTTGGAAAGTACACATTCCCCTGAATTCAAAATGGGTACCCATGTCTATCTACTCCAAAGTACCAAGCCGCAAAGCTTTCCTAAAACTGGAAATTTTGATGACATTTCCAAAAATCCCCTCAAAGCTTCCACTTTGAAGCATCTTATCTCCCACACAGCATTAGGTACCAAGATAAAACACACTGAATTTGAATGCCAGGGGTCCACTGAACAGTTTGATGCTCAGTATGTATAGGTTTACCTAAGTATGTGCCATGTAGGGGCCCAAATGGGAACATACCCCCATATGATGTGTCATCCTTTATCCTTTATGTGGGATAATGCTACAAAAGTACGCTCACCCCAGAAAGCCATATATTTTTGGAAAGTACACATTCGCTCGAATCTATAATGGGTAAACATTTCCTTTTACTCCAAAGTACCAAGCTGCAAAGTGTTCCTAAGTTTGCTGATTTTTATGATATTTCAGAAAATCGTCTAAAAATGTTGCAGTTTGCCGCTTTTATCTCACACAATTTCTTGCGTACAAAGGCAAATCACCCCAAATAGGAACACCTAAGGTCTACTGAACAGTTTGATGCCCAATATGCATAGATATACCAAAGTCTGTGGTATGTACTGACCCCAAAATGAAAATAGCGCATATGGATTTCTCGCCTGTCAACTCAGCTTTTGCATACAGAGCCCCCTGTCAGCGTATTATGTGCTGTAACGCCCCAAAACTATACAGAAAAACCCAGAAAACCATATATTTTTGGAAAGTACACATTCTGACATATCCAACAAGGGTAAAGAATCCTTTCTACACAAAAGTACCAATCTGCAAAGCTTTCCTAAAGTTAGTGGTTATTATGTGCCGTAACTATACAGAAACCCCCCAGAAAACCATATATTTTTGGAAAGTACACATTCTGATGAATTCAAAGTAGGTAAAGTTATTTTTGTACACCAAAGTTACACCTGGCAAAGCTATGCTAAAAACAGATCAGGAACACTTATACAGGGATGAAAATGTAATAAAACCACAAAAATTGTGCAAATCAGCGAAACAACAAAATAAGTCACACAACAGTGTAATTAGTGGTCAGAATATCTGATCCAATAGTCACACTGTCAAAATAAACATTTTAGGGAAAATAAACTAAAAATGAGTGGTAAAATGGAAAAAAAAAATACAAAAAAAAAGTTTGTGTATACACATGTGTACATATGTAAAAGTAGTGTGACAGTATGTGTGTATATGAATGTATATAAGTGTAAAAAATGAAAACAAAAACAAAAAGTGCTAAATTGTGTGCTGTATGTAGGTATAAATGTATGTAAGTGTGTGTAAGTGTGTAAATGCAAAAAATAAAACACACTTACCTGTCCAGAAGCAGGGATCGCATGGCAGTCCATCCTGCTGCAGTCCTGGAGAGTGGGGGCGAAACCAGAAGCAGGGAGCAGGCAGAAGACGCAATGCGATCGCGTCTGCTGCTTAGGGGTCGGCCCTGCGACGATCGCGCCACAGGGCACACATGACAGCCCCCCTGGCTTGTTGCCCAGGGGGCTGTCATTGCTTAAAAAGCATGCCGCTTCTGCAGAGAGAATCTTTATCTGCCAAAAGACGTACGGCATACGTTGTTGGCAGATACAGCCTTTTCCTGCAATGACGTACGCCGTACGTCGTTGGCAGTTAAAGGGTAAACACTTGGGGGCAGATTTATTAAAGTTTGAGACAAGAGCTCTTATCTTATCAAATGGTGAACTCTAACATTCACCCATTGATAAATATGCTTTTAAAAACCGCACCAAAATGAATAGAAAGTGGGTGTCTTTTTTTGCGGCGAGCTCTAGTGTTATATTTTTATAAACCTGCCCCTCAATCTTGAATGCTAATTACATTTATTTCAGTTCTGTTTATTGCATTGTTCCCAGTATTTTATATTACAGTTTAATATGGATCATACATCACTGTGCAAACAGACAATACTAGACAAATAATATGTATACATACATTCTTGTTTTTAATAGTTTACCAGTTTGCTTTGTGGCAAGTAGCCGCACAGAATAAATATACAAAGGCACAGACAATTTCCTCTTTAGATAATGTATACTGTACTGAAATGCTGCTTTTGTAACTGAAAATATAGTTACTTAAAGTGAAATAGCATACTCCCATACAAAAGCCACACACAATTCAATTCTATGGAACATTTCTTTTCCTTACAGTGGGGAATCTGCCAGGTACAAAGGCTCTGCAAGGTAGTTTCTCCAGGCACACTCATATAAGAATTAACTTAAAGGGGTTGTTCACCTTTGAGTTAACTTTTAGTATGATATAGAGAGTAATATTCTGAAACAATTTGCAATTGGTCTTCATTTTTTATTTGTAGATTTTTAGTTATTTCACTTTTTGTCCAGCAGCTCTGCTGTTTTGGCTGCTGGGGTATTTGGCTGCTGGGGTCAGTGACCCCCATTTGAAAGCTGCAAATAGATAAAAAAAACTATAAGAAATAAATAATGAAGACCAATTGAAAAGCTGCTTAGAATAGGCAATAGACATTACCTGAATCACTTTAGACATAATGTAATGGCTTGTTTGCCAGAAGGAGAAAGGTTCCAAGTTATTTTTATTTATCCTTTGTGAAACACAGAGAACTGATTGAAGGAAATGGAGAGAGATACACCCTTGGGTCAGTATCAGTTTCCTCTTCCTGTGATATCTAACATATACTCCAGCATCTTTATTGTCTACATGCCTAACCTTTTATACATTCTAATTCCTGTGCCAAAAACTCATGTGCTGAGGACTAAACGCTGTTGTGAATTTTATAGATGATGAACTTTTGTGTCATTATTCTGACTTCTTCCACAAGAAGACTCATTCAGTATACTACACAGTACACTTTTCTGCATTGTTTGAGTCAGGGATGACATTTTGGGATTTTAACAGAATTTATTATTCATTTTATGCTAATATGTATATATGTATTTATAACTTTGTATGTACGGGTATGGGATCCCTTATCCGGAAACCTGTTATCCAGATTGATTTATTGTCTGCTCCAAGAATATGGGATCTTTCCTTTCTGATATCAGGACCAGGGGGTTTTCGGATAAGGGATCTTTCCGTAATTTGGATTCTCATATCTCCCGTACCTCTATAAGTCTAAAAAAATGCTCCAAGACCATGTGATGTACACCAAAAAAATGAGATATTATGAGACCAATGGCAGATTTGAATCAAACTATCTGTTAGAAAGGCATTATAGCTTTACTCATATGTTTCATATTCATCTGAACCCAATGAACATGTGCAGATATTTTAAAGGAGACATATTGGATAAACTAATATTGTAGGCAATTAAGAATAATATATGGTGCTGGTTTCACTTTGGGCTAAAATTGAATATTGTCTCCAAAAATGGCCCCTTTATTGGAGGTCCCTATAGATCCTCTCAGGTCTCAGCCAGTGTTTTAAAGGAAGGGTGGGCGTGTCCTAATGGTCTCTGCCAAAAGCACAGCAGGAGGGGGATAGCCAATCACAGCCCTGCAGTCATAGAAACAAAGACATGCTTCAGTTCCCTATCAGGTCAGCCTAGCTGCTGATTGGTTCCTATCCTACAGTGCAGTGTACTGAGAGCCGCCAGCTCCCCTGCAAATCCAGAGAATTCAGTCAGCATGAAGTAGAACAGATGGGCGGGACTGGTAGGATTTGGGGGAAAGTCTCAATATATCAGTCCAAAACACAACTTTTTATGTTTAGAGGAGTGTAATTCACTGGTACATTCTTAATTTTTACATGATATGTCTCCTTTAAACGGGAACCATACCCCCAGGCGCAAAAATCTCCCTTAACTATCATTGCCTAGACCCCTCCTCACCTCTTCCTTATTGCATAATTTTAACGTTTACACTCTGTCCCTAACGCTAACTGCTAGGTAAAAAATGCAAAGAAGCACAGATGCGCACCTTGCCGACATCATCTTCTTCTTCGGGTCTGTCCGCCGATATGAACCTGCTTGCGCATGCGCAGTTGGAGGTAGCAGGAAATCAGCTTCAACTGCGCATGCGCAAGCAGGTTCGTATCTGCGGAGAGACCCGAAGAGTCTTCAGTCGGTAAGAGGATGTCGGCGAGGTACGCGGCTGCACTTCTCTGCATTTTGAGCTAGCGGTTAGCGATAGGGACAGAGTGTAAACGTAAAAACTATGCGATAAGGGAGAGGTAAGTGGGGTCTAGGCAATGATATTTAAGGGGGCTTTTTGCACCCGGGGGTATAGTTCTTCTTTAAGGAACCCCTACAACAGTTGTGCAAGTAGAAGAAAGAAAGGCTAAGAAATCTTACTGCAGCTCTCTCACAAGGCATGGTAGAAAATTATTTTCATTAAAAAAACATATTTTGTAAAGAACTGTTAGTTTTTTTTACCTCTCCATTTTTTGTAAAGTCTACATCGATAGTCAGCTTTGCTAATAAGTCTGCAAACAGAAAGTCCATATTTCTTCCAAGGTAAACATTTCCTTTTTCATCTTCAGTTACTATGCTTGTGCAAAACCTGCAGAGCAATAAATACACACAAAAACTTTCTCTGGAGCGTTAATAATATTTTTACATTTAAAACAATATGTTTTTGTGTAGCTTAGCATTTTAGTTCTTTTGGTTCTTTTAGTTGTTTGGTTGAATTGAACCCAATGTTCCAGTTTGTAGTTTGCTTGAAAATGTCGGTTTGAGTAGGACAATTAAAGTAGGTCATATTTCACTGGAAGGAAGCTCAGGCTCTGTGGCTCTGTAGGAGCTTCTAGAATCTTATGACGCTTATTAGCTGGAAATGTTTTAGTGTTACATATTGTTTCTGAGAGAAACAGAACAGATACAATGTGTTATTTCAGGCAAGCACGTTCTACTTACATAGCAGCTTCATAGCCAAGATTTAGGATCACCACTTCCCCAGTGCTCATACCAAAAAATCGGGAAATACCACGAATCTCTCCTGCATAGGATTCATCAGCAAAAAAGGCCAAATACACCTTTGCTAATGGTCGAAGCATGTGTAGGGCCCATTTAGGTATTACTGTGCTAAAAATAAAAGAGCACATTTCAGTTGCTGGTTAACAAAGCAGGAACATTAGTAAACAGACTGGAACATATTTCATGTTTGCAAAAATTCTACATTGCCTTGCAAAGCATTTTAAAAGGGGTTGTTCACCTTCAATCTCCAATCTTATTAAACCACCAACAATGCTCTCAGCATTTTAGAAGCCATTTTTGATAAAAAAGTAAAAAGGTCAATGTAAAAGCTACTTTTTATATCTGTTAAATCATTCCTTCATCTGTCTCTCTGATCAGCTTTCTAAAGGGACGGGAGTGGCCTATTTTTAAACCTGACACACGGAGAACTTCCTATATGCTTACATCGCTTACAAGATGCTGTCAAAGTTCTTATTCACTCTCTCATGCTTGGACTACTGTTACAGTCTATTAATTGGCCCACCACTCCTGTCCATAATGAATACTGCTGCCAGGCTCATACACCTCAGCAATTGCTCCTCCTCTGCCAATTCCTGCACTAGTTCCCACTACCATTGAAAAAAATATTCAAACTTATGACCCTCACATAACTCTACCCCACCCGACATCTTTGAACTCATCTCTAGATACTAACCAAGCCACTTGGTACGCTCCTCTAGTGACCTGATCTTCAACTCCTCTCTTATTCCCTCCTCACACACTTGCATTCAAAACTTTGCAAGATTTTCCCCCCTTCTCTGGAATTTGCTCCTACAATCTGTCTGACTCTCCCAATCATTCTGCCTTTTAAAAAAATCTCTAAAAACACATTTAGAGAAGCTTACCCTAATTAAATTTAGCACAACCTCAGTAGGCTGACAAAAGCAATAACCTGTGCTACATCTCTTACATTGCTTAATTCTGATCTTGCCCATTACCATACCTTGTGCCTTTCCTATCCTAATAGATTGCAAACTTTTTTGGTCAGGGCCCTCTTCACTTCTTGTATTGGTTATTGGTTGCTTTGTTTGTAACTTTGTATGTCTAATATATAAACCAACTTACTGTACAGTTCTGCGGAAAATGTTGGCACTTCATAAAAACATGTTAATAATGTTTATACATTAATGTTTAAACATGTTAATACTGTTATAATGTTAATAATGTTGCTTAACTAGGTCTCTTAATGACAATTATACTGTTCCATTGAGAGGTACTTCATTTCAGGTGACTTACTGTATCCACAGTTGGACTGAGATCAGGGCTTTAACTGGGTGATTGTGGAACATTCATTTTGTTTTTATGTTACACAGACCTGGTGCTTTAGATTATGTCTTGCTAGATAATTGACTTATGTTTACATTTTGGGCCAGATTCAATTTATGAGAAAAGCTTATCTTCTAATTCAATTCCAGACTTTACCATAAAGCCAGATGCAATTCAATGAGAGAAACATCTTACTGTTTATTGCATAAAAACTCTATTAAAGTCTATGGGGGAAAAAAGTGGTAATGAGTTACGAGAAATGTTTTTTCTCCTCAACTTGAATGTTGTCCATAAGTTTTCTCGTGATAAACCATTAAATAACAATTTCTCATGGAACTGAACCTGGACCTTTATTTTTATTTCTACAGGCCTGGAACGGGTTATTTCATTGTCATTTATTTTATTTAAACAATATGCCTCACAGCCAGAGGTTGAGATTTTTGGGGGGCTCATTATATATGAATGTTTAGTAGTTGATCTCTTTTTCAGGAGGCCAAGTTTTCCTTATTTATGCTCATTTACAGTATACCAGCATATGTCACTGTGTGTGTTATTTTTATGGTGTGGGTAGTATTAGGTTTGTGCCAGACATGTTACCTTAAATTTTGGTTAAAAGCTCTGTTTTGGTCTGATACTGTATATCTAGAATGGGACAGTCTTTTGCTTTTTTGCAAACTCCAACAGCCAGAGCTATGCAAAGGCCATTATCAGGACAACTCCTGCCCGGAGGCAATGCTCCACAGGTTACCAGGGATGGCAAAGAAAGTGGCTAAATTATATTCTATAAACAGTAATTTCAGCTATTGTAGTGCAGAGAGCAAAATTATGCTCTCTGAACTAGATATGGCCTACCCTCACCCCTTTAGGCAGGCCCGGATTTGTGAAATGGCCTAGGGCGGCATGCCACCCCGCTGCACCAAAATATTAACGTTTTTCTTGCATACGGAGCAATGGGGACCTCTCCCCCACTGCTCCGTATGCAATTGAAAAGACCTGCGCATGTGCGATCGCTAGTGCGCGCACACCGTTCGCGTGTGGGGCACGGGGAGGGCGACGGACAGGGGGCGGCCTCGGGGCTCCCGGCTTACAAATCCGTCCCTGCCTGTAGGGTTGCAAACATGGCAAGTGTTTGAGGTGGGGGAGGCAACATTGGCATGGTCACCTCAGAGCAGTATGGGGTATAATTATCCCTGGTCTTTCTATGGTTCAATCATACTAACCAAAGAAAAGAAGTCATGTGGTTTATCATGTGAAATCATATGGACAAGATTCAATTTGAGGAGAAAAAAACTTTTCTCCTTATTCAGTCCCAGATTCTTCCTGTAGACATCAATAGAGTTTTCACATGATAAACAGTGAGATAAGTTTTTCTGAATTGAATTACATCTCAGATTGAATCTCATCCATAAGTTTTCACATTTTCACATAATAAACCTTTTTCTCACTGAATTGCCATTCGTATTAACCAAACAATGTTTGGTTTCAATGTTTCAAAATAAAAATGCCACAGAATAGGAAATATGCCCAATGTATAGCTTCTGCTACTTTAATATATACATATGCTAGCTGCCACTCTGCTACCCTCCCCCAAATAAGTTGAAAATGCACTTACTCCAAAATCATCTTCACCTTTTCTTGTATCTCTGTGCGGTTGTAATTTTCTAATACAGGTTCCCAGCGTTTCTCTGGGGGATCATCCAGGCTGATGCTATAGTGAGGGGCTTCTACATTCTTGATGTGGTAGGGAAAAGAGAAAGCACAGGACCCCAAAAAAAGGAGCAAAAAAACCCTGGCCATTGATCATCAAGTGAATGAGAAGTGATAAGAGTTTTGGAGCAAGTCCCGATGCGAAGACTCAATTCTGATTATGGGAAACTGAATGGACTGTAAAAGTAAGGGAGGACTGAGGGAGGATCTTAATGTAAAAGCAACATTCAGGAACAGAGTATTCTTGTTATCTTTTCCAGGTTTGCCTCTTGCCTTAATACATTCAGCAAGTTTCACTTTTCCAGCAGTATCCAGGAAAAGCAGCCACTATGATTTCATTCTAAACTTCCTTTGGAAAGCACTTATGTGGAACAAATAGTTTGCTTAGAAAAAGCAAAATGCTTCGAACCAAAGGCAAATTATGAATTGCTCAAATTGACTTGTATTTTCATGACAGTTATGCTGAATATTTAAGATCATTTAACCCCTAGCCAGCCACAGTATAAAATGTTCCATTTTACCTACAGCTGTTTGCATCTGCTTACATTCATGTGAATAGTTCATGCAAAAAGATTTTTCAACACAAATAAAGCCATGGGCTCCCACAGAAGGGTAAAAAAATACTTTGCTCCAATGTTTGGTAAATAATTATTTTGACTATAAAAACATTAAATGTTAAGTTACAGGAAAGAAGTTCCCTGAAGGTGTTTTGGCACTACTAGTGGAGGCAGCGTGTCTGAGATTTTTAAACATACAGTTAAATCAATATGCAGTTTAATGCCTGGTCTTGCCTGTGTTTTATGTGGTTTTATCCCATTCAGGAAGACTAATTGGCTCCTGATAAAAATGACCATGAAGATTGCTCCACTGGGGCAGGGACTGGAGATATGTGATGAATATCTGAGGGAATATATTGGTTGGCTATATAAAGCATAATCATTAATATGACCTCTTTCAGTGTGTACATCCTTCAAATTAGTAATAGATTATTGCCTCTTCCAGTATGTGTATCAGTACATTTCCAAGAAGCTGCCTTTAAAAGACTCTCTCCAAGAGGCACAGCAGCGAAGAGGAAGAATGACCCCCTAGGGTAATATTAGATGAAACATTTCAACATTCAAGTGGTTTTAGGTTTGATGGTGGCAAAACACTAAAAGGTAACCCTGCATAGGCTATGTAGCCTATAAAGGCTATTAAAATGTTATAAGTGCAAGTCTTAATACTAGATATGCATATCAAATAAAAGACTTTATTAACGGTAAGACAATGGGAGTAATCTATGTGGCTAAGTGGGATTTTCCCAATATGTGGGCAAAACATTTATGGAATTGCAACATATGGCACCTTTATAGATTTCAAGGAGATGCTGTTATTAAGATATAAGCAGAATTTTTCAAATTAAAATTGAAAGGCAGTAAGATTCTTTGAAATATAAAATGTAAGCCTAGGGAGCATAAAAAAAGGTATTGAGAAATTATTAAAGAAAGAATGCAGATTGATTTATAGATTGAAATTAGGAGGCCCCTGGAGGTGTGAATGAAGGTTTCCCCTTTTATCCAAAAAATGAAAAAGTCTTTGTGAGGTTTGACATATCGTATACTCTTATACTCTGAAGCTTAGAATATTATACTCCATTTTAAAATGTATCTCCATTTTGTAACTGCTAACTGCAAGGCTTGACATCCCGTAATAGTTGTTTCTCCCAAGTAGTACCCTTGCATGACTTGCACCTTACGAAATACATGTTATGAAAAACTTTATCTTATCTGCTCGCTGATGCATCCCATACTCCCTGTTTACTCCTTACATTCCTGCACTGGTCATCCTTGAAGCTAAGGTGGTCTCTTTCTATTTTTTGCAATACATTCCTTTGTATTTGCACATACACAAAAGGTATAAAAGCTAAGAGCACGCAGAAATAAATTGAACAAGTTTGAACTGCCTCCGTGGTTGTGTCCTTTGTCCTGGCAGGAGAGCTCCCACAGGTCCCTACACTTTGGGGCACATTTACTAACCCACGAACGGGCCGAATGCGTCCGATTGCGTTTTTTTCGTAATGATCGGTAATTTTGCGATTTTTTTCATATTTTTGCGTTTTTTTCGGCGTCTTTCCATTTTTTGCGTAAAAACGCGAGTTTTTTGTAGCCATTGCGAAAGTTGCGCGAAGTCGCGATTTTTTCGTAGCGTTAAAACTTGCGCGAAACGTTGCGCCCTTCAAGTTTTAACGCTACGAAAAAGGCGCGACTTTGCGCGCAAGTGTTAACGGTACCAAAAAATCGCGACTTTGCGCAACTTTCGTAATGGCTACGAAAAACTCGCGTTTTTACGCAAAAATCGTAAAGACGCCGAAAAAATCGCAAAAAATACGAAAAAGTCGCAAAATGTTCGTTTCCAATCGGAATTTTTCCAATTCGGATTCGAAATCGTGTCTTAGTAAATCAGCCCCTTTGAGTCAGGAACACTAACAGTGGTGAGAAAAATGATGAAGTATATGATTCCTGCTAAAACAAGAATTTTACAGAATCGACAGCCATTGCCGGGGGGCAAAGACAGGGTAGGGCCACAAGGGTGGTCATCATCCAAGGATGGAGTAGCCCGCACCGGGGCCTTCTTTAGGCGAGTTTCGTGTATCCATTGGTTGCTGTCAGACGTCAAGATGGCTGTGGTAGGATCTCTGTAGGGGGTGTTCCACCTTTCTTTGGATGGAGTCTCCGTATGAGCATGATATCTCCTGGTTCATCCGGATGTGTAAGTTCCTGTGAAGGAATAGAAAATGAGAGAGAAACATCATCGTAGTGACCATTCAAAACCTTTCAATTCAGTTACATATTGTTCCCATATCTGATCCAAATCGCCTGGTACAATTACCATGGAAGTCCTTGTCCACGAAGTGGGAAAGGGTCTACCCATTAGAATTTCAAACAGGCACAATTTGGTGCTAGCATGTGGAGTCATGCATATCGCAGCTAGCACAGCAGGTAAATATTGCTCCCATTTTTTTAATGTTCCGTTTGTGCATTTCCTTTACTTGTCTTTTATTGTTCTATTCATCCTTTCGACTACTCCTGAACTAGATGGATTGTTCAGAATGTGGAGTTTCCAAGTTACTTGCACTCATTTTACTAAATTCTTTTTAGCCATAGAAGTAAATGCCGGCCCCTGATCAATATCTATAGTGTTGGGACATCCCCATCTGGGAATTATTTCTTTGCAGAGATTTTAGAATCTGTTTTTAAATCTTCCTTTCTCGTGGGGAAGAATTCAGGCCATCGACTGTATCTGCCTACTGTGACAAGGAGGTATTGATACCCTCCAGTTGTGGCGTATGAGTAAAATCTATCTGTAACCACTGAAGTAGCATTTGCGGTGGTGGTAAATGCTGATGTTTCACAGGACTGGGTGTAATGTTATTCTGTTATACACCTGTCAAGTTGCTAGTTCATCATCTGTTTCAAATCTAAAACACAAAAATGTTTCAGTATTTCGCTTACCATTTTCCTATTACATGTCCTACATTGCGAAACTGCATGATGAATAGTGGTGCTGCATGTTTAAGGAGACCTATAATCCTTCCTTTTGACCAGAGACCATTTTGGTTGATGGTCAACATGTTTTTCTGCCAGTATGCTAAATCTGCAGATGTAGCATGTAACTGGAGCTCATATAAGAGCTGGTAATGATGGGGGTACGCATAAGGCAGGGGGATGTTGAAGAAAGGGTGCTGATCATGAGAGACATCCAGCGGGTGGGCAGCTGCCCCTTGTGCAAAAGCATTACCCTTAGCTATATGGTCACCAGCAGTAGAGTGCCCACAGCACTTAACTACCACTGAGGTGCAAGGAAGCATAAGGGCTTGCAACCACTCCTGTATATAAAGAGCATGCCATAAGGTTTACCATCAGCACTAGTGATGCCCCTGTGTAACCAGATAAGGCCAAAATCATGCACAACCCCATAATCATATCTGCTGATTGTATAAATGGCAGGCTCTGGTTACCAATTCTGCTACTTGAGCGGAGGTGGCTGTAATAGCAGATGCTGCATGCACAATATCAGGTTATTGAACAACTGCATATCCTGCTAGATATGTACTGTAGTTGGGACTTGAACAAGAACCATCTACAAAAAATTCAAGACCTTCGTCTAAAGAAGTGCTTTGGAGGTCCAATCGAGGGGAGGTCTCCTAGTGTATAATATCAAGGCATGAATGCTCATCGACAGGGTCTGGGCCCTCGCCTATGGGGCGAGAGAACAGGACGTGCAAAATGGGTATGGGACCGGACGTAGCAGAAGCGTACTTAATGCTGAGGTTGACTGTAGATGTTAAAATAACCTCATTACCAGACAACCTTTAAATTTTTTCTTGGGATAGAGGATATTGCTTCTGGTAAGTTGGTGTGAGGGTCTTTAAAAATAAATAATACTTCTGTTTTAGATGTAGCCCACACGGAAGGGTTAATTTGATCAATGGGAATATCACCGTTTTTGTAAAGGAGCAAGGGTGAACACACATTTAAACCTCTGTGTTGGTTTGTTGCAACAGCCATTTGATGTCAAATCCCTGCCTAACAAATTAATGGGGAAGTTTGTGATGACATGAAATTTATGTTGTATGAGTTCCTTTCCAGTAGGGTCAAAAATGGGACTGGGCTTAGTAATAAAGGTGGGTGTGGGAATCCTGTTAATACCTATAGAGAGATCACTTGGTGTGTGAGGACCATTGTAATCAGCAGCCTTTAAAGTAGATAAGGTGGCTCCGGTATCCACAAGGAGTGGGAGCTGGATGCGCTGATTATGGATTTGTAAAGTCAGAAGAATTATCGGACATTGTCTAGGGCTGTGTGTAACTTTATACCAAGTGATGGGGTTTCCCTCAAGGCATCCCTATTGTGTTTTATCAGCCCATTTAATGGGATACTTAATGGGAGTGGGCGCAGCAGCTCCTCCATAATTCTCCCTTCCTCTGGCATTGCCCTCAAGTATAACACAGCAGTCGCACTGCCAGTGCCCTAACTTGCCACACCTAAAGCAATGCGAAGTGTGTCAACCAACTCTATCAAAGTCAAAGCCATAATTTGGGTCATTGCCTAGGGTGGCTTCTATTATAAGCCTTACATCCTCGACTCTCCGTGCACTTAAGGTCATACACTTAAGGTAATTGACCGTAGCTGTTGGGTTCTTTCTGGGGTTAGGACAGTTAGCCAAAATGGCATTAACTGCCTGGGCATCTAAGGGTTTAATTATCATAGAGTTTCCAGCAGTGAGGAATGGATACTTGTTGGACTGTTTTTCCCTAGTTTTTTAAATCAATTTTATTACGTTGCGCTTTGAGGTTGAAACTGTGGGACTACGTGTGGATGGAGGAGAGCGTAGTTCCTCCTTATTGGTGGCTTTCTCTGCAAATTCATTGCTAGACTCTACGTTGGTTGGGAGAAGTTGTACAAGGCGCCAAGCTGCAATAGCATCCTCTGTCCATACGTCGCCTAAGGCTGGATACAGAGGATTACAGGCATTTCTCATTAAATTTAGTATCCCTTCATAACGAGGACCTAATGTTACCCATACTAATCCACACTCACGCATATATATCTTATCCCACTTAGGATCACTGCTATATCATGGCCACTGGGCAGTGTCCCAAAGACACAAACCTTTGATCATGCGCAAATAAAAATCATCAAATGAACCATGACTGGGGAAGGAGTCGGAACCTTCATTCCTTCCGTCCTTCCTGTTAGCTGTCGATTAAAAGGGTCAGTATAGTAAGCCCCTGAAGTTCTCTCCACAAATTGTTTCACCTATATTGGGCTTAGGGACAGATTGTGAGGCAGTCTTATTGGCTGCAG
The DNA here is from genome assembly GCF_000004195.4 of Xenopus tropicalis. Taxonomy (NCBI): domain Eukaryota; kingdom Metazoa; phylum Chordata; class Amphibia; order Anura; family Pipidae; genus Xenopus; species Xenopus tropicalis. The sequence continues at coordinate 81,453,218 of NC_030677.2, read as the reverse complement.
ATGCGGGAACATCTTTATTACCCTAAATAATTTTGAGATCATTTTCTCATATATAAACATGATCCAAAAACATATCTACCTTCTCTACCAAGCTCTGGTAAGATGGACTGAGATGAATTGGAAAACTGTCCTGTGGTCTAGGAAGGCACCATTATAGAATGATACAAACAGGTTTTGGAGTAACATACGCTGCTATCCAGATGTCTTTCTCTGGGAAGGCCCTGCTTATTTCAGCAGGATATGGAAAAATGCATTCTGAACGTATTACATCAGCATGGCTCCACAGTAAGAGAGCCTGCTAAATTGACCTGCCTACAGTCTAGGTCTATCAGAAAACATTTGGGGCTTTATAAAACGCTCGGGGGAGGACTTCGGGTGGGGGACCCTGCAGGGGGTTAAGGACGTGGCCTGCAGGGCCCCTGGGGTGGAAGCCCCAGTGGGCTCTGCACCCCCCAGTCCGACCTTGGAAGAGGTAATGCAACATAGTGCATAGTGAAATGTGTTGCTGGCATCAAATTCATAATAAATACATATTTATAACAAAACAAAAGAATTTTGCAGTTTCAGCATTTAATATATTGTTCCCATTCTCTTTTTTTTTGTTTTGGAAATGGGCTTATAGAAGGCTGCTTTTCATGCACGTTCTTAAAAGGCTACAGGCCCATGGAAGCTCTGCAAGACTCAAAGGAAGTGAAATTTAGAAGAGGTTCCAGTATGGAGAGCTGAAGGCCTAAAAGTGGTATAAAGGTTTACGTTTCCTTTACGTTTTAAATGTAACAAGGAGCCACAATTAATATATTCTTTGGTCTCTATGTTTTAAAGTTTGTGAAATAAAATGTTAATGTGCATTAACTTTTGCAAATATGTTGGTTTTTTTTAACACCAATTCCCACAATACAGGTATGAGATCCATTATCTGGAAACCAGTAATCCAGATAGTTCCGAATTACAGAAAGGCCATCTCCCATAGACTCCATTATAAGCAAATAATTCCAATTATTATGTTGGGTTGAAAAACCCAACATACTGTTCTTCGACTTATTCTTCCGCCTTTTTTAAACGCTACTCCTCCTACACTCTCCACACTTCCTATAGGACTTCGCCCTATAGAGGAGCAGGTCACTTGTGCTTTTCTAAGCAATCCCGCCCCCCCGTCTTTTTGTGGCGCTGCTCTAAACATTCCAAATTTTTAATTGACTTTGACAGGGAAGATTTTCAAACTGCTGCCACTCTTACAGCTTTGAAGCTACACCCCCCAAACTTGAAAAACATAATAGGGTTACCCCGAATGAAACAGCAACATTTGTTAGATTACCCAAAGTGGGAGGGACCAACAACAGCCAATCAATTTTCACCAATTGACTTTAATTGGGAAATTGAAACTGCTGCCAATCTTACAGCTTTGAGGCCACACTCACCAAACTTGAATCACATAGTCATGGGGTCAGCCTGAATGAAAATATGATGACTGTTGGAAGCCCAAAAGTGGGCGGAGCTGTGAACAGCCAATCAGATTTTAACTATTGACTTGGCGGAAATTCAACCTTCTGCCATTCTTACAGTAATAGCACCAGGGTTCCCAAACTTTGTAGAGTCAGGCACCAGGTAACTGCACCCCAAGGTTAGAAAAAGTGGACGGGGTCACCAACAGCCAATCAGATTTTACCTATTGACTTTCAATGGGGAAATTCAACCTGCTGCCATTCTCACAATATTAACACCAGGGTCCCAAAACTTTTCACAGTCAGTCACTGGGTGACTATGTACTCAAGGTTAGAAAAAGTGGGTGGGGCCACCAGAAGCCAATCACATTTCTTTCATTGTTTTCAGTAGGGAAATTTTAACTACGGCCATTCTCACATGTTTAATGTCAGGGTCCCCAAACTTGATGGAGCCACCAACAGCCAATCAGACTTCACCTATTGAATTTTTTTGGTTTAAATTTAAAATGCTGCCTTTCTCACACTTTTTATGTCACTGGCTGACGTATTCAGGAGTGGAAAAAGTGGGCGGAGCCACCAACATCCAATCCATTTCCACCCATTACATTTTATTGGTTTATAGTTAAACTGATGCCATTATTTAAGTATTAATTCCAGGGTTGTTAAACTTTGCAGAGTTAGTCACTGGGGATTTGCCGTTCAAAGGTAGAAAAAGTGGGTGAAGCCACCAACAGCCAAATCACATTTCACCTATTTACTTTCAATGGTGAAGTGTAAAATGTTGTCAGTCCCACAATTTTTATGCCTGAGTCCCCAAACTTTGCAAAGTTGGTCACTAGGGGACTGCAGTTCCAGCTCCAGACAAAGTGGGTGGAGCCACCAACCGCCAATCAGATGTCACTTGTTGACTTTCAGTGGGGAAATTAAAATTGCTGCCATTCAGACACTATTAAAACCAAACTTTAAACAGTGGTTTTTACTATATAACTGTGGCCCAAGGTTAGAAAAAGTGGGGGGAGCCAACAGATCAGATTTCATTCAGTGACTTCACGTTTTTCAGACCAACATGAAGTTTGTTCTCAAACTTCCCTTTCTAGTTAAAAATGATTTTCTTTTTCTCTGTAATAATAAAACAGTACCTTGTCTTTGATCCCAACTAAAATATAATATATTGGAGGCAAAACAATCCTATTGGATTTATTTAATACTTAAATGATTTTTAGAAGACTTAAGGTATGGAGATGTAAATTATGGAAAGATCCCTTATCCATTAAAACTCCCAGGTCCCAAGCATTCTGGATAACAGGTCCCATACCTGTAGCATCTTACAACTTTTCACTTACAAAATTAACGTGTAATTTTGCAAGGGGTACCTAAACCTTTAAATTCAACTGTATGTGTATATCCATAAATAAGCGCAAGGAAAACTAAAATGGACAATTGGAAAACTGTTCCTAAATGCCAGCTCTCACAGTTGAGATTAAGAAATGATTATAGCAGAAACAGTAGATATATTTCAATAAAATGTGCATTAATACAGCATTTCTTTCAAACAGATACCAAAAATACTGGATGATCTTATTCAAAGTATTTTAATTTAAAATACAGTTATAATATGATAGAATCAAGCACTTTCTTTGTATAGCCTTCTGTCAAAAATTCATCAGGTGATGTGTATTTGGAAAGAAAAAAAAAAAAGATCTTGAGGGTTTTACTGTTTAGTTATTAACACCAGAGATTGTATGTACTGATTATTTCCCAAGGTACATTTGGGAATAGCAGGTAGGCAGTCCACTCCTGGTGCTCATAATCCAACTGAAGTCCAAGGTATACAGAACTTTATGATGAGATGCTTTACAATGATAAATCTATTCTCTTCTTCTACTGCAACTTATTTCATGAGCCTTTTCCTTTTCTTTAAAAGTGAATCCCGCAGTGCAATCTAAAAGACAATAAGGAAACAAATGCTAAGTATAATCTAAAATGCAGTTGAATACATGGATAAAATAAAGCTGCTCTCTGGATTTACTAAAAAATGAACTATGCAAGAGACAACAGGGAAATTTCCTTCCCTTGTATGATTACATTCATACATAAACTCAGGAACAACAAAAACACAATGGAAGTTCATTCTAAAACTAGATAACCCCAATAACAGGAAAACCATTTAATCTTGAGTTTTATCCTGCTGATTTGGTTCCTTCAATACATATATACAATCCTTATATGCGGACAAAATTAAAGGGGTGGTTCATGTTTGAGTTAACTTTTAGTATGTTATAGAATATCCTATACTTAGTAACTGTGCAATTTGTCTTCATCATACCACTGCCTGGTTGTAGAGCTGGGCGGTATGACCAAAAATTTATATCACGGTATTTTTCAAAATTATATCGGTGTCACGGAATTGGACGGTATTGTTTTTTAGGTATGCAGCTGTTCACAAAGAGATGTTCTCCATCCCTTCAGGAACATTGACTGGGTATTCATAATAAGGGAAATATTCTTTCCTTCTGGTCATTTACTTAGATGCAGGTTTATGAGACCTTTCGTCAAAGAATTCTGCTTTGCAACGCATTATCAAGAATTAATGGGCTTGGTTATGCTGCTGATTATGTTTTTTTTAATGTTCTTAGGCAGTCTAAAAGAGCACTGCCCTCATAAAACTAGGGTCACAGGTGGAATGTAGCAGGGCTAATATGAAGAGTAATGGAAAAAATCCACTATTTGTGTTCTCTTCTTAAATGTCATGGTTTGGTAAATGGATTTCTCTACTTTCCTAGGAGTGTGCTTCTACATTAGTCTAGCAGCAGTCGCAGCTGCTCTCTCCCCCCCACTGCTGACCTCGTGTCACCCGTGTGCTCATTTCTTCGCCTTCTGCCCAAAGACAGGCGGAGACAGGCCCTTTTATATACCCCGGTATGGGGGTATCAGTTTTTTTTAAAAAACGGTATTCGGTATATGGCGGTATACCACCCAGCACTACCTGGTTGTTAGGGTAAATAAGACTCTAGGAACCAGATAGCTGCTGAAATACCAAACTGGAGAGCTGAACAGAAAGCTAAATAACTGAAAAACTATGGACCAACAAGCTTTCTCAGAATTTCAATGTCTACATCATACTAAAAGTAAATGTAAAAGTAAACAACCCCTTAATACACAGATGTATTGTTGCACACAGCATCACAGTATCTGCCCTGCCTCCTGTACCAAATAAAGCACAATCTAACAACACAGGGGAACCCCAGCACGACACACTATGCCTTCATGCTTAACTATACATAAGAAAAAAAAAATTGATTGGAATATAAATTACGGAAGTTGACGGGGCTTATTTTTTGTTCACTGTTAACACTCCCCAGACATGTGTAGCTCTGATTTCCACTAAAAACTTAATAAATGACCACATACTCGATACGCATTGCAAGTTGTATGTATAGTATATATTAATTGATATACTTCTATACACCGTGCTATACATTTTAACAGACAGAGGGAACAAACATCAAAATAAATAAAAAAATAAATAAAAATAAATATACACAGTTAAAGCGTGTTGCATGTTAGAAGATACAGGATGAAGGAGGTCACTTTTCCCACTATGTAAACTGTACAGTTGCTGCTACACTTACCTGCTTGTCACGGAAAGAGCGCTTGTTTTTAGAACGAATATTTTGGCTGTATCGCATCATCATGAAATTTTTATTTTTCTTCTTTTCCTTGTTGGTGGAGCTGGCATGAGGATTCATTTTTGACTTTTTTCTTACAAATTCCTTTCTGTCTGTTCTTCCAGCCTAAAAAGACAGACACATTACCACATTTTTTTTTTTTTTTTTACAAAACCGAGAAGCAGTCAAATTTTCTCCTGATGGGAAGAATAGTAAAAAACCATGCAAATTAAGACCAGGTAAGTCAGTGTATACTATTTAAAATTAAGCATAGTAAATTCTGTTGGGTGTGCCACTTAAAATATATTGTGTACACGCTGAAGTGCATAAAGCCACAATGCTCTGTTGGGAGGAGGGGAGAGCCTTAACAATTAATAAGGAATGCAATATTGGTAAGATTTTGCTAAAGATGGACATTCCTTTTTAAAATTAAACTAACTCAGGATGTCAGGCTCAGGGGACCATGGCAAATTAAGGAAAAAGCCCCAGTCTAGGTGGTTGCTGTCCAATGCAAGGGGGCTGGAGGGAGGGAGTTGGCTATTTTGAGATCAAGTCTTGGATTAGACTGTATTTGCATGCAATATCTCTCTTATTTTAAAGGCACTGTAGAACAAGTTGGTGCTTTTAATCAGCTTAGATGTCACAGGTCTTCTCCTACAGTACAATCTTGTCACTACTGCTAATACCAATAAATGGCTCAGGTATATAATGCAGTATGCCATCTGTTTCCCCAGTATAAAGGACTCACCATAACTGTAGCAAGTCTTGTTTCTTTATCAGACTTTGGCTTCTTATGTAAATGCTCAATATCTCTGAGTGAAAGTAACTCTCCGCTATGATTAAACACAGAAAAAAATTAGGTGATTTCAGGAAAAAAACAAGAAAAAGTTTGTCCCTAAAACCCAATGGAAGAGGAAATGTTAACATAAAATGAATAATATCATTTATTTTGGAAACATTTTATTTTCTTCATTTGAAACAAACATCCATTAACTTTTTCAGTGCACATTAACTCTACCCACTCCTCCCCACTGACTTCAGAGTATAACTGTAGTAGGAGAAGGGGGATGCCACTGCAACATCAATGTTCAGACTGAAAAACTGAATAAAATGTTTATTATACTGATGGGAATCAACTGGAAGGGAGACAGAGCCAAATCTATCAAAAAATTAACAGATTTGTGCATTAGTGTTGAAAGAATCCATGTTGTATATGCAGTATACAAACAGTACATACAGTACATCCCACATATGCACTAAATTATTAAACATCTTTTGCTTTCAAATGGGTCACCCATGTTACTTTAAGAGAAGCCAGAGACTGAAAGAGAGAGATTCAGCATGTTCTGCCATAGATTACATTAGATTTATGTAAATGTTAAATGCCAAGGAGAAATCTTTAGTTCCAAATCTGTTTGTACAACACTGATGTTATACAAGATGAAGTTCACCCTTAGTATAATGTGACTGTCAAAATCTAATAGAATCTGTTTCAGTGTTTATTTTTATTACAAACACCACACCTCTAATTAAGTAAATTATCAATGTAAACTGAAAGATTGTCAGTGTTATGGGTAACAATGTGGAAGTACAAATTGCATGTTGAAAAGTGGAGAATAGGTAAGGGCAGTGGTACACGAGGAGATTAGTCACCCCGCGATTTAGAATGTAAATCGCCGGTGGGATGACATACGTGTTGCTGCGATGTCCTGCAGTCGCCCGAAGTTGTCTTGAGAGGAAACTTCGGGCAACTGCGGGACATCACAGCGACGTGTATGTCATCCCACTGGCGATTTAGATTTTGGCCGGTGGGATGGCATTGCGGGGAGATTAGTCGCCCGCGACAAAGAAGATTTGTCGTGGGGCGACTAATCTCCACGTGTACCACTGCCCTAAGGTAAAAAAAACACAAATAGTTGCAAAATTGCTTTATCTAGCTGAACAGAGCCACCTACAAATTAATAAAGGCTTTTACAAATGTTAATTACCCATTTAAACTTATTTCCTTAGCAGTTGTCACTCCTAAAACTCAGACGATACTGGAGAAATAACTGCTAATTTATGAACAAATATGCTAATTTGCAGCTGTGCCATAGCAACCACTACTTAACACCTAATTGGCAGTTTTTTGATTCTTGCTAACTCAGGATAAATAGGCAATAAGCTATTACTGCATTTGAGCTTCTGTAGGAGATGCATCATTCTATGCCTTCATTTTATAAATAATTATAGGAGAGGGCTCTGTAAATTGACATTTTACAATACAGTTTTACAGACTTCTGCCCTAACCAATGACAGCATATATGTACTGTGTTTTATCACCACTGATAGAAATCTTAACTTGTGTTGTGAATTGTTGGTTATTTGATAGACTAACCTTCGCTCCTCCTCATCACTGTCAATTTCGATGTTTTTTCTTTTCACAGATTTTCCTGGTGCATTGTTCATTTCTTTGGCCAACTGTGCAAGACGAATTTTCTTGAAATCTTCCTGAGAGAGAAGCCTGCTGGCACTAACTGTGGCTGCCTTGGCTTTTCTTTCTTCGGCTGGCATGGCCTGGATTTTGTCTGCCTTTAAGTTCAAGGTAAAACTGTGAGTTACAGGGTAACATTGCCTACATAAATCTCTTGTGAGACTAATGTCATAGCCCTTTTTATGATTATAGCGAATTTAGGCCTTACATTCATCCATAGTTGTGAGCTATAAAATGTATGTATGTATGTATGTATGTATATATATATTATTAAATGTAGCCAAACCTTTTTTTTTTTTTTTTTTTTTAAAGTTTTGCACAAATGCTTAAATTCATATTATACCACACTTGTTAACTCTTCCAGCCCAAGCCTGTATTTCTAAGAGTAACTGACAGGAGAATACCTTAAGTTGTGGTATGGAAATGGTTCACGGCTGTACAGTGGCCTGCACAACAATTCTATCCACTGTTAGTGTTAAAATCACATAATGTACTTTTTGAGCCCTGGAGACCACAACTGTATTTTACATATTATATGGGGGCATACCTGTTCTTGAAAAAAAGACAAACATATACTATCCTCCTACAGCTAAGGCTAGTATCTTTAAGTACCTGTTTATAATTGATTATGATGGTAATTCTGATGGATACCTTCCTAGTTCATCAGAAAACCCATATATCTACCTCAATTTCATTTTGGGTAAATGCATTAGGATAATATTTATCATGTTTCATGTACAAAAACCACTTAAAAGTGTGATCTGTTTGGAGGGTTCAGAGTACCATTCTCACGCCCTACATTACTACTCACCACTTCTTGCTGTTCCTCATCAGAAGAGTGATGAACATCTATCCATTCTCCATCCTCATCATCATCACTGAGACTGGCACTCTCCCAGCCATCTGTCATAATAGGATATCACAGGCTATGAATGCTGAAACAACAGGGACTGACAAACAAACTGAAAAAGTCCAAAGGCTCACCATCTTCTTCTGGCTCTTCTGTTTTCTCTTGTTCAACTTCCAACACCTCTGCACCGGGAATATAGTCCTTGGCATCAAGCTCTCCATACGCATGAATCCGTGCCTCTTTGGAAGCTTCTGTAGGTTTGCCCTGTCAGCAAAGTTTTTATAACAGACTATATCAGGAGATCTTTGCTTTTATAACACAAAAACCCACATACTTCCATATACATCCATATTTGTCATACATATTAACATGGTTGCAAAATGTTCTCTTTTTATGCTTTTCCCTGCTTTGTTGAATGTATTTGTAAATAATATAAAGGCAAACTAATCAAATATAAACTCAGCCATGTGAAAAAGTATTTACATCTCATGTAGAGTTTTTTTCCTTTGTTAACATATGTGGACATATTAATATTTGATCTCCATTCAAACAGTATATAAAATAAAAGGTTATGTAACTAAACAAGAAAATCAAGGAAAACTTGACCATTCAAATCACTTACTTAATAAAAAACATAACAGATATGCCATTTCCTACTGTGGAAAAAGAAAGTATTGGCATTTGCCCCTTTGGATGAAACAACCTCAAGTAAGCTTTTCTAATAGCGGTCTACCAGTGTCTGACATCAACTGGCAGACATTTTTTACCACAAGGAAAATTTGGTAAAAAGGAAAGGGCACTATTGCCTTAAATGGCAATACTCCTTTACATATAGTTACACTGGGGTGAAAAAAGACCAGAGTCCAAGTTCAACCCTTCCAAGTAAACCCAGCACACACAAACCTATACTGACCTATTTATACACTCACATACGTAAACTATATATACACATTTAGACAAACCTGATCTAAAATAACGTATATTAAACAAGAGAAAAGTAAACCAGCTACTCACTCTGAATTTCTTCTGCAACATTTCAGGATTTAGTGAGCGGAACAGTTGAATTAAACTTCTTGCGGACATGGAAACATCTGTTTAATACAAAGTGCAACACTTGAAAATGTCCCTATAATAGCTCATATAATTGTGCAATATTATGATTTGCAGTATGACAAACTCACTTTTATCCTTATGAGTTTTATAAAGGGCAAGATCTTGTAGCAGTTCTTCGGTCATTGCTAGTGGACATCTTGCAGTAAGTTCTTTAATGGCATTTATTCTACAGAATAGAAAATATATAAAAAGAATACAGATAATAATCATTTATTATAAAGGCACATATGTGTAACAGTGCTACCTTACTATTCTCTAAAAGAAACCATGAGGAAATACACTTAAAAGATTTATGATTCTGCAAACCCCTGACAGTCAGCATTTTACAAATAATACTTAGCCATGAAGAAAAACGGTCAATTGGCTCTGGTTCACACCATTTTAATATGTGCAAGTATAAGAGGAGTTACCTTTTTATAGGTAGTAAGCAGGTGGGGGTATACTGTTTGCATTGGGGATGGAGTGGTAATGGGTTGCTGTAGCTCTAAGAGTAATATGATTCTGTCAGGCAGAGCAAGATTGTACATATACCAGTGGCTGATTAGTCAGAGAACATGTGGCTATGAATCATATTCAACCAAAAAAATGAACTTGTTGGTATCAGAAAGCTAAAATATACTTTGAAGACATATCTTGAACTTATATTTGTATAATATAAACAGCACAGCTACTATTACTACCTAATGTACTGATATATATATATATCTCCATAAATATATATATTGCAGGAGTAATGCCAGCACACACAGGGTTTCATACAAATTTATATAAAATGATATTTATTGAGAAAAAAGGAGCAAAATAAACATAGTAAGCTGCCTTGCTCCTGCAATATTTAAGTTTATATGGCTCTTGCACCCAGGTTGTATTTTTTGTTAGTGGCATGCACCATTATGATCGCCATAAATATATATATATATATATATATATATATATATATATATATATATATATATATATATATATATATATATATATATATATATATATATTAGTTAACTAGTAACGGGCTTTAGATACAAATTAAATTGGGGTTAAGAAAACAAGTAATAGGGTTGCTTTACATTTAAAGTTCTGTTTTACATACCCAACTGTCATCACTTCTCCTGAATTTCTGTCTGTAACAAAGTTGTTAGCAATGGTCCTGAGAACAGACTGAGAAATCTATAAAAGAGAAAATTTAAAAATGGTCAAGAACAGGAGGTATTCATGGTAAAATAGGCAATCTCTGTCTGACATGGCTTTTTATTATACCATCGGCCAGAATCATAGGGCTTAAACAATAAACAGTTCAGGAGATTTGCATACAATGAACTATAAATTTATTTTGAAGCTGGGCTTAACAGGACACATTTGTACCAAAATCTGCTGAAATACTTCTACCCCCCCCCCCTTTTTTTTTAACCTTATTACAAACATATGTGTAACTTTATTTCTAAAGTGATACAAGGATATGCAGTGCGATACAGTCTTACAATATATAAAATTACACATAGGGAGGACAAGTAAATACAATAAATAAGTATAAATACACAGAGATCAACTGCCATGTGGTATGAGACACAGTAGGAAGGAGGTCCCTGCCTTAAAGAGCTTACAATTTAAGTACTAAAAAAATCTTCTTAATACAATCTGCAAACTACAGCTGTAAAGATCTAAACACCCTGCAATGTTACAAACTATGAGTTGGAGATCAGATCCCTTACTGCTGTGGTCAGAATATTATGCAAAACAGAAAAAAAAAAATGATTATTCCATGTGCAAGTACAATTGTTAAAGAAACTACATTTTCCAAAACGGCTCCAAAGCATGTGCCTCAGCTGTGCTGGAAGTATGTTTTAAATCAGTGATCCCCAATCAGTGGTTCGTGAGCAGCATATTGCTCACCAACCCCTTGGATGTTGCTTCCAGTGGCCTCATTGTAGGTGCTCATTTTTGAATTTCTGGCTTGGATGCAAGTGTTGATTGCATAAAACCCAGTGTAAAGCCAAACAGAGCCTTCTATAGGCTGCCAGTCCACATAGGGGCTATCAAATAGCTAATTATAGCTCTTATTTGCAGTCCCAGGAACTTTTTTCATGCTTGTTTTGCTCCCCAACACTTTTTCCATTTGAATGTGGCTCGCGGGTATAAAAGGTTGGGGACCCCTGTTTTAAATGGTGCTGAAACAACTGCATATTGAAAGCTATGTTTGATATGTGTTCATACAAAAGTGTGTGCAACTTTTTTGTATTAAACATTATAATTGCCTGTACAATCTAAAGTTTTATGAAGCACTTACCTAGAGCTCTCAGAGAAGCCACTTCCTAAAGGGGTGGGCAGCCTCTGTGAATGAATATTTATAGAGTAGATACTGGCCACCTGGTGGCAGCATATAGTGACTGGGGGCTATGAAAAGCTGCAGACTGGTTTCTTTTGCAGTCTGTGTTAAGCCTTTGTAAGAGGCAGTTCTAGAGCTCCAGGATTGTGCTTGCAAGGTTACTGTTCACCCCCTGCTGGAAAAAAATGTATACTGCACCTTTGCAGTTACATTGTGTTTTTCCTGCATTTGCTAAAAATAAAGCATAACATTTCCAATGAAGATCTGTCAGGCTACTGAACACTCACGTGCCCAGTGACAATATTCTTTTAAAAAAAAAATAGACCAAACCTGGCAAAACAAAATACCTCAAAAAATAAGAAAAACAAGGTTGGCACTAGAGAAAACTGGACCAATTAACCAAAAGTGATGCAATTCCAACAGCCTAGGCTGTTTATGTTTGAGATTTGTTTCTTTAAATAAAACAAACATGTTTTAATTGCACCACTTTTGGTTAATTGGTCCAGTTTTCTCTAGTGCCAACCTTGTTTTTCTCATTTTTGAAGTATTTTCTTTTGGAGTTTTTCCTGTAGGCTGAAGGTTTTTTTTAGGTTTGAGCACCTGGACCCCATATACTAAAGGGTGAATATACCCTTAAACTAGTCCAGTTGGAACTTTGGTGCATGCACATACCTGACAAACTTCAGTCTACTTGCCCTTACATTTCATTAGAGCAAGTGGATTCTCCTAGACCAATTCCAAACAGTGATTCACTAAATTGCAATGCCAAGCCAACTGACAAAGTTACAGCAAATGTTGCCATGAAGCTACTGGAAGCAGCCTTTATAGTTGCCCATTATTACCATGTTTCTAACAACAAACCCCTCTTTATTCTACCACAAGACAAATGTATTTAAAAGACAATAAACCTTACTTCAGGAGGAACTAGGTGATGGGTTGCTTGTGCAGCATACAGCAGAATCTTGGTCACCTCTGCATGATAAAATATTATTAGTGTAAAGGTTTGCTTAGATCTCTCAAAGCTTACATTTCAATGGGCAATTAAAAGTTTTACTGAACTAAATATTATTGGTGAACTATAAATAATATCATGTTTTTTTTAACTTGTTAATAACATAAATGCTAAATTAGTGATTCTTTCCTGCAGAATACTGTTTAAGCGACCACCTCAAAAATTAGCAGTTAACCACAAAGGAAAAACAAGTAAGCTTTTTAGTAGACTTTATATCTGGTAGGGAGAACAAACTTGTTACAAATATGATTTTCCTGCCATTTAAATAAATATCATAAAGATCATGGTGTAAATGCATTCACATATATAGTACTTATAGTTGCTGGGATTTAGAACATGGGCAATTTGAGGTTGAGGGCACCCCTATTTTGTGTCTAGTCTTTTACTAAGCATCCCCTACCACCAACCTATTTTCTTATTAAACAATGCAGTTAACAACTATACAAACCATACATTCTTTTAGGCATACCTCTTTGGTGCGGCTGAAGAAATCTTTGTACAAAAGGGTAGAAGTTGAAAAGGAACAGCTATAAGAAAGAATTAGATTTGCAAATTATGAACTATTTCCTATATATAAATGTATACATCTATATAAAATGCCTCTAAGCAGTATGCAAACAGGTCTGCTCCTGCCATGAGGCAGGTGACAGAGTGTCCAAATTACCAGGGCTGGTTCACCTTTAAATTAACTTTTAGTATGTTACAGAATGTTTTATTGCAAGCAACTTTTTTCTTTTTTTTTTTTTAATAGTTGTTAAATTATTTGCCTTCCACTGCTACAGCTTTCCAGGTTTGAAATTTGGGTCATTGAACGAGGAGGGCAAAACACTATTGTTCTATAACAGTGCTGTCCAACTTCTGTGGTACCGAGGGACGGAATTTTTCCGACCTACGTTGTGGAGGGCCGATAATGGAAGCCAGTTTTGACCACTCCCCTTTTTGAAACCACATCCACTTGAAACCACACCCGTGTTATCACATGACCATACCCATATTACTGGTTGTAGTACAGCAAAAACCTGCCATACTCTGTCTTCCATACCCTGCCTATGTGTGCCATAATCTGCCTTCCCTACCCTGCCTGTGTGTGCCATACTCTGCTTGCCCTATGCTGCCTGTGTGTGCCATACTCTGCCTTCCCTACCCTGCCTGCATGTGCCATACTTTGACTGTGTGTGCCATACTCTGCCTGCCTTACCCTGCCTGTGTGTACCATACTCTGCCTGCCCTACCCTGCCTGTGTGTGCCATACAGTGCATACAGTGACACAATGCTGGCACTGCTCCTACAGTCTGCACAATAACTATATATTAAAAAACTTTTTAATTGCAGTACCACCTCAGTATATGTTCTTTTTGTAGTGTGCAGGGATTAATTTATGGGTTTCTACTGCTCCTACAGTCTGTCTGAGGTGTAAACAGGTGAACAATGTGCCTGAGGTGTGAACACTGCAGGGGGTGAACAATGCAGAGATTAAAAGGTGTGAACAACACAGGGGATTACATTTTTAAACAATGCAGGGGGATTACAGCCTGAATCTGAGGTGTGAACCATGCAGGGGGGGGGGGGGGGCAGTTAATCACAGTACTGATAACATTTAAAGCTTACACAAGAGTAAGCCATCAAAGCAGCCAGACAGGTGGGGGGCCACACAGAGGGGGGTTGCGGGCCACGACAGCACTGTTCTATAACGTTACAATTTTATTGCTAACATTACTTTTTATTACTTATCTTTCTATTCAGTACCTCTCCTATTGATATTCCAGTCCCACATTTAAACCACAGCCTGATTGGTGAACAAAACCCTAGCAACCAAAGTCATTCTGAAATTCCAAACTGTAGAGCTGCTGAACAAAAAGAATATCACTGTCTACATCATATTAAAAGTTGATTTAAAGGTGTTACTGTTTCTTTAAGTCTTCAGTCTGAAAAACACTGTTTCTTTAACAACTGTCTTGAAACAAGAATATACCTCATGAATTCCAACTAGCCTGGAGATCAGGTCCATGTGCATGAGCTTAACCTCAAATCTTTCCTTGGAGGCTTCCAACTGCTTCAGCAGCTTCTCTGCAAACTCTACAAAAGTGATTAGAGAGATGAATAAGAGGGTTGTGGGATGCTAGAATTAGTAGTCAAAAATGAGATTGAGGGAAGTAGAATGTAAATTTCAGTCCCTGGGAAGCTGCAAAAGTAACAGTGCTTTAAAACATTTTCAGACCCCTGATCAATAGCCTCATTTTACTAAATAATGAAACCTACATTGAATTAATTTTTTTAATGTGACACTGTTTAAGGCCACAAAAAAAATAATTTGTAATAAGTATATACTATAGCAGTGTTCAGGGATTATTGTTGTAAACCATCCTTCCTATCAGATTTGCTTCAGGTTAGTCAGATGACTCCAGTGTACCTCATTGTTTTAAAAAGAAGGTGAGGTCTTTGAGTTGGTCACAGAAAAACAAAAAACACCTTTTTGTTCCTGAGCCAACGCATTGTTACTCTGACCCTGAATTTTGGATCATTGTCCTGCTGACCTTTCTCTCAAGGTTCAGTTTTTCATAAAGTGCCCTTATCCTAGAAAAATGCTGTCAGGGAATGTAACTGAATGTAACTCAAATATACATAACAGATTGTTATTGTTAATATACATAACAGATTGTTAACGGATTTACAGTTATTTGTAAATGTATTTGCTAATTAAAAGCAGCAATCTGTCAGGCTGATTACATGTTCTGTACATCTGGTTCTGAATCCTTAAACAATATTGTAAACAAGGTGATTAAAAGTTTAAAGAGAGTTTAAAAGAAATAGGAGATTGGACTCCTGTTATATTGTATTAGGGGACAAACCTAGCACAAAAGGATAAACAAAATGCTTCTGACTGAAAATTACATTTTCAAATAACTTAAGATCACTGGAAATGTGTTATTAATGCATAATGAAACTTATGTTAGACATTTCTTTCAATTGTAAAAAAAAAAAAGTATTGCATGAAGGACCACTTTAAAAATGTAATTTTTTTTCTTCTTTTTTTAAATCACAGTATCACTTTTAGACTAAAAAACTTTGAATCAAGTTTTCTTCAGTCACATGAGAAAACAAGTGACACACAACAACAACTAACCATAGAAATATTCATACAATGTCAATCTGTTTTAGTATCTTACCACTTTATAACATGTGACTGATATCTGATTATTCTTACCTTGGGGATCATGCACCAAATGAATTGCTGAAAAATTAAACACCTCTGGTCTTTTCTTCTTTTTATGTTTCTGTGTGTGGGAAAAAAAGCGTATATCTTTAATACATGAAGGCTTCTTAGCAACTGAAGAATTTGCTACACACAACGCGATTAAACTGGAAGTCAGATCAGTTAAGCTACTTAGAGGACACATGCTATCTATGCAATTGTGACTGAATCCCCAACATATTCAGACTAAAGCCAATTTTAACAGAAGAAAAAATTACTAGGAAGGCATCTAAAGAATAAGGATTACATTTGAAAACACAAAACAATATGATTTTAAACTTTAAAAAACAGCGGATTATTTGCAAATTTTCAATTGGTCTTCATTTTTAATATCTTAAATTTTTTTGATTATTTTTCTTTCTTCTGGCTCTTTACAATTTTTAAATTGGGTTCACTGACCCCTGCTGCCAAAATACAATTGCTATGCGAGACTAGTTTTATTGTTATTGCTACTTTTTTTTTTACTTATCTTTCTATTCAGCCACTCTCCTATTCCATTTGCAATTTCTCACTAAAACCAGTGTATAGTTGCTAGCAACCAGATATCTACTGAAATTCCAAACAGGAGAGAGCTGCCGAACAAAAGCTAAATAATAATATCAGCCAAATGAAAAATTGGATATCCCAATTCCTGAAAGTATGGTCCTCTTGGGAACAATTCTCTGAGCAAGATGGACAATGAATGGAACATCAAGCTGCAAAAAAGGATCACTTGGCTCTAAAACTTCCTTCAGTTATACCTCTTTGACTCTATGGGAGATGGCCTTTCTGTAATTTATAGTTTTCTGAATAACCAGTATTTAGATAAGGGATCTCACACCTGTAATAAATTTATCTCACTAAAGAAATTTGTCACCATTCAGTCTTTACTAAGCCTACTTAATATTATTAATAGTATGAGAAACAAACCTTCAAAACTTTCATGGCTTTTTCTAGCTTTTTTTTGTTCTTTGTGTTCTTCTTTCCTGTGGAATATCTCACCATAAGGTCTCTGGCAGTGGGGCCTTCATCCTTCAGAAAATAAATTAACAGTTTATTTTTTTTTTTTGTTTCAGCAATTTTGCACTGAAAAAAAATAACCAACACCACGCCACTAAAAAGTCTGACCTCTGATTCTGAATCACTGTCCTTTTTCTCCTCCTCATCCTTTCCCAAGAAGAATTTCAGCGCAGCGACTAAAATCTGGGAGAATAAATAAAACTATGACATTCAACAAGTAATATTTCAGTTCTTTATAATTCTGTGTGGTGTTTATGCATCACCCATGTGCACCTTTATAGTTTTCTCTGCAGAGAACAACCTATTAAATCCGGAAGTATACAAAGCAAAATGCTATAGCAGAGGCCAGCTGCAATGACAAAATGTCTGGTACTTGATCAAAGCAAAGTCTATAAAAAGTACAGTGCTAGGCAAAGCAATACAAGAATTAAGAACTAGCTGGACTATTTGGTGCATAAGTAATACCTACACAATTTAGATTTTTTTCAGCAAGATAATTTTTGCATCATTTTTGCATCCTTACCTTTGTGACTTTAGAAAAACAGGAAGTAGATATCACATTGACTGTTTTGGCATCATTCCTGTTAAACAAATCAAGTCACATTTTGATAAAAAGAAAACTCAAACATAATGTATTCTATATTATTATTACTACAGAATCAATTATAACTATCCAGTAACAGTCATTATATATAACAGGCATTTCTTGCACAGCCAGTTTTTAAATAACTTATATTTCAGTAAATTACTTAAAAAACCACAAACAAAAGCAAACTATGTAATTATATCTTCATAATATAAGTTGTAGGGTAGTGTCATACTTAGACAGTTTTGTGCATTTTCTCTCTGCCGCCTGTTTCAGCAAAGTCTTACAGACAAAAGCCAGAAAAGTGCCACAGATTACAGATTTACTTACTTAAAGTGAACCCCTTGTAGGATACAAAGACTTATCTTTAAAAATTCTTAAAAACTGTTAATATCATGTAACTTCAAGTAAGATTCTTCCAAGAACCTTTTAATAAACCCAAACGACATGTCCCAAAAGCTGCATTAAGGGACAAATGAGGGTCATTTGAGGAGGTTAAACTTGATGGCTGTTTTTTTTCCCCCCAACATTAACTAACTAACATTATCTATGTAAAACAGTGGTGAATGGAATGTCAGTGTAAAGGACTTATCAAACCAGTTTTCATATTCATTATTAAAGGGACTGTTTTGGTGAAAAAATATTAGATAAACTTTGAGAGTTTTTAGTTTCCAATACCATTCTTACAGAATGCTTATTGCGGTATACTCACCAGATGTTCCGTCTGTAAAGCTCAATCATGACATCAAGGGATATCTTTGCAGCAATGGCATTGTTGTCTCTTACCATGGTGTACATAAAATTCTGCAGAGTCTAATAATTAAAAAAACAGAAGCTTATTATAGGTTTTACAGAACTTCCCTCATAAAATACAAACATCACTTCTTCCACAACACTCACCGTATTCACTTTGTTGTTCTTGTGTTTGGCATTTATATTCTTGATGTCCGTGACAATATGAGTGTATAAAGTCTAAAAGAAAATTCATACTTTAGCACATAAAAAGGAATTAGAGCAGGTGTCATGCCTTGTCTTCATTTTCTCTGCTCATACACTTTCTTGAGAAACACCCAAAATACTTTAACAAGCTTTACTTTCCATATTCAATGTACAGTGAATAACATACATACATTATATATATGAATAGTTTAAATGGATGGATGCATTTCCTTGTTCAATTTTATATACACTCCTTACAAACAGTAAGGAGTGTAAAAAAAAAAGTTACATTTTCTTTATGGTTTATTCAAAAAAAGCAATAACATGGTGAGAACAATTAAACTTTTAGCTCAACACTAAATATATACAATACTTTATATTAAAGTAGTGCCATATAAGTAAAACTATTTGTACAGGATTTGCAGAAGAGGTTCTGGAATGTTTAACACCGTTAAAATGCAACCAAATACATTTTTGCTTTCTTAACTTTATGTCAACTGATTAAAGCTAACTGCTGCAAAAAATAGGCTGCACACCAAGTGCTTATAGTAGAGCAGAAGCTGTAGGAAATTCTCTACCCCTATAAACATGACAACTTGTTCAAAGAGAGATATGGGGTTCTGAATAAAAAAAAATATTTTGCTCTTTTAATAAGTAGACATTCATTACACAGATTAGTTTCATTTTCTTAAAAGGCAAAAAAATATGTTTAGCAAAAAGTTCTATTTCATGAATAAAGGTGTGTACTGACCCTTTTATGTTTTTAACTATGGGTGTTTTCTGGTACACCATTTTCAAACTCCAAACTCAAAATGACTCTGTATGAAGCAGATCAGGGAGTTTTGCAAAGCAAAATCACAAAACATATAGCAAACAAAATAGCAATAAAATGCTAAAACTCACTTTTCGTAGAAGCTTATCTTGGCATCTCAGAAGCTCAAAGAATAGTTCCAATAGAACTGACGGGCTTATTAAATTCTTATTCCGCAATAAAATTAAAGCTTTGCACAATGTCTATAAGATGAAAAAAATAGCATTTCACATACACAATTTATACAAGATGCAAAATTAAATAACCAGATAAAGAATAATTCTTAATGGCTATTTCCAATTGGCTAAGCAAAAAACTAGACCACTTTATGTATTTCATAAAAAACAATTTATGTACAAGGACAATAATTATTATTGACTTTTCTAGTTAGAAAATATTTAAATGCTTTTTTTTTTTAAAAAAAAACAACAAAACAAAACACATCAGTTAATAGACCTTCTTGAGCAGAATCCTGCATTGAAATCCATTTTTCAAAAACACAAACAGATTTTTTTATATTTTGAAATTTCACATGGGGCTAGTCATGTTCTTCATTCCTCAGGGTGCCACAGCCATGTGACCTGTGCTCTGATTAACTTCAGTCACACTTTACTGCTGCACCGCACGTTGGAATATCATAATCGCCCTTCCCTTTCTCCAAGAGCAGCCGATTAGTAGAACAATGGTAAAGCAGCAAGGTAGCAGCTCCCAGAATAGCCCTCAGTAGTAAGAAATCCAAGTCCAGTTTGGGACTCATCCAGTTACATGGGAGTAGGAGAAACAATATGTTATCTGAAAGCAGTTCTAATGTGTAGTGCTGACTCTGGAGGCTAATGTCAGACGAGGCGTAGGGCGGATATTTTCGGCAAGCACAAAAGCGCTTGGCGAAAATACTGCCCTACGCCTCTTACATGTAGAAGCACCCAAATGAATGGAATACGCTCGGGTGCAGGCACATGTAGCCGAAATATGCATAAAAACACGAGACTTTCAAACTCTCGCGTTTTTATGAGTATTTCCGCTACATGTGCCTGCACCCGAGTGTATTCTATTCTTTCAGGTGCAGGCACAAGTAGGAGGCGTAGGGAGGAATTTTCGGCAAGTGTTTTTCCGCTTGCCGAAAATATCCGCCCACCGCCTCGTCTGACATTAGCATGAAATGGAAGAGTGAGTTGTTTGCTAATAAAAAGTATACCACAAAAATCACGACAGTATACCTTTAAGTAAAATAACATTTTGCCTACATGAATTTAAGGGTTTAAGGTAGGTTTTCTTTAAAACTTAAAAGTGTAAACATGATAATTATTTATTTATTTTCTTGCACAAAATATGTGTCATTTAAATACCATTCTCTGATCTGGATCCATCACGGTGTGATGTACACGTAGCAAAGATTTCAACTGCTCTGGAAAATCTTCCAGATATTGTGGAAAACAGTGTGCCGTCTGGAAAAATATAAAAAAAAAATATATATAGAAGGTATGTCAGTTATTTGCTAATTGATGCTTATATTACACCAGACAGTAATTAAACATGGCTTTTATTTTAATTGTTTCCATTTTCTTTGGATCATTTAAATTAAGAAGATTGAATCATGCAGTGGCTTACCTGTGCCATAAACATAACCAAGGTAGACAATTCTTTATTTGGCTTGTCTGGCTGAAGCTTAAAAATTTCAATAACAGAAAGGTAGTGCTTATACTGCTGCAAAAACTGTAGAAAGAAAATACAGAAAAGAGATTCATAATTTCATCGGTGGCTGGAAATAAATGCTAAGAGAAGAACATAAATAAAAATAACAACCTTGTTTACAATAAGTGGATTACTTGGTCAGAATATAGAGAATTCCATTTTAACCTAGTGAATGTCAAATATATAATCACTGGTAAGTTGGGGCAGAGCGCCAAATGGCGCTACTTGCCCTGATTTGCTTCCTACTAAAATTAATGAGATCTGTCAGTGAACTGTGGCATTTCCTATTCAAGTGAAAATGAAGACATCTGGGGACAAAATGCGGATTTCAGTCACCACAAGCAGCAATTAAAACACTACGAAATCAATGTACGTTTGAGTTTGAATACTAAAAATTTGTATTTTTTCTAAGTTTTAGAACTGTGCATATTTTTCACACTTTGCTACAATTTGTGCGACAAAATCGTATTTGTGGCAACGAGTACAATAGTTTCGGAATTCATTCAAGCTTCGGTATTGTGACTTTCCTTTGGCCAGGTTGGAGCTGCAGAGTGCCATTGAGTCCTAAGGGAGGCTTCCAAAAACATGCACTGAAGGTTCAAAGTCAGAAAGGTTTTTGCGCCGCTTACGATCGTTCGGATACGAAAATTTCGGAAATTCAGGTCGTACCACAATATTTTTATACAAGCATAACGCGACTTTTCGCAAACTTAATGCACATCAGAAATGTTCGTATTTAATGCGAATTGTCGCAAATCGTACTTTAATCAATTGGCCCCTACATGTACCATAGCCCCCATACTTAGTGATCAGTATAGAAAATGGCAAGCGTTTGGGCTACTAAAAACCAGGAGGGCTTAGGTACACGGGGAGATTAGTCGCCCGCAACAAGGCAGATTTGTCGCAGGCGACTAATCTCCCCGATATGACATCCCACCGGCAAAAAATGTAAATCGCCGGTGGGATGGCGTATGCGGCGGAGGAGGCAACTTCGGCGATTTCCATTTTCGCCGGTGGGATGTCACATCGGGAGATTAGTCACCCGCAACAACGGAGATTTGTTGCGGGCAACTAATCTCCCAGTGTACCAGAGCCCTAAGAGCCTATAACAGTCCAGCATTGACTAACAATGAAATGGTATGACAAGAACTGGCGCCAGTCTTGAAGAGTATTTACCAACTTCAAATGGGTAATTATACATTGCATAAGATAGTGGTCCCAGGGTGCCCAGGTGTGGGGGGTCTCAGTGTAATATGTCCATGCGTTATGTCAGAATGTAGCCCAGAGGGAACTCAAAGAGGGTGTCCATGCACTGTATGAGAAAGTGGTCTCAGGGTGCCTGGACATGGAGGTTCATTCCCTACTGAATAAGAATATTACCTCTTCCCTGTAGGAGGTAGGATCTCTCTTTATCAAGTTCTGCAGCTGCGGGAGATTGGTCGGCAGCTTGTTATTATTCCTTCCCGACATTGCCGCGGAATTGATGTCAGCACGTACACAGAAATCGAAGTAATCCTCAGAAAAACACAATCAGTTCTTAATCAGTACGGTATAGCTTTCACTTGTTTAAGCAGTAACTAGACAGGCACACGTGAAAACACTCCATGGGAGCCACCATATTGGATTACGTATCCAACAAGTATCGGCAGTACGGAACAGCGATACAGGACAAACTTCCTGTTAATGCGAAGTATCTTCGCACACGCGGTGAGACGCTGAGTCACGTACGTCTGGCCTGGTCTCTTACGCCAAGGGCTGCTTTGACGGCGTATTTAAGTGCACATCGTGGCGCTTGTAAAACGTAAAGCTGTAATTTATTCATCATCGTGTCTCCTCATAGTTGTTCTGGTTACACCAATACTCGTCTCTCATTACACTATGCTCCTATAACAGTAGAGATATAAATAGTGTCATAGTAATTATGGGAGATATGTTTATGATTTACTACTATAAACAAAACATAAAATTATGTAATATAGCCCTTATTGTACCATATGCTTCTTTTAGACTGTAAGAGGCACATTTATCAAAGCATGATTATGTATGATTGAGAAAAATTCACATTTTTTTTCTAATTTATAGAACCTTGTGTATTTCCCACAATATTTTCTTTAATTTCCAAAACTTTTTTTTGTGTGACAAAATTGTATTTGTCGCACTGAGTACGAAAGTTTCGGATTCATTCAAGCTTCAGTATGGTGACTTTCCCTGGGCCAGGTTGGAGCTGCAGAGTGCCATTGAGTCCTATGGGAGGCTTCCAAAATCATGCACTGAAGGTTGAGTCAGAACATTTTTTGCGGCGTTTAAGACACACACCATGATACGATTTTTCTCGCAATTAGCGCACATCCGAAAATATTGTATTTACTCCAAATTTTTGCCATTCCTACTTTAAAATAGGCGAAATTCAGACTTCGGAATTCTGACCCTAAATATATGTGTTGTTAGGTATCGGACCCCTTATCCGGAAACCCATTATCCAGAAAAATCCAAATTATGGAAAGGCTATCTCCCATAGACTCCATTTTAATCAAATAATTCACATTTTTAAAGATGATTTTCTTTTTCTCAGTAATAATAAACAGTACCTTGTAGTTGATCCCAACTAAGATATAATTAATCCTTATTGGAGGCAAAACAATCTTATTGGGTTTAATGATTTTTTAAATAATGTTTTTAGCAGACATTAGGAGATCCGAATTACAGAAAGATCCCTTATCCAGAAAACCCCAGGTCCCAAGCATTCTGGATAATAGGTCCCATACCTGTATCATTATATTCTCACCCCTCCATTGTGTTTGCAATTCATAGACCTTTCTTATAGAGATGCACCGAATCCACTATTTTCTGATTTTGCCGAACCCCAAATATCTTTGTGAAAGATTCGGCCGAATACCGACCTGAATCCTAATTTACATATGCAAATTAGGACAATGTAGGGCTAAAGGGAACCGTGAGTGCATCAAAAAATGTTCAACTTTTGTGTTTATGTGACAAAAGTGACATGATTTTAAGGATTCCGATTCAGTTCAGCCAGAAGCATGGATTCGGATTACAATATAAGCAAAGGTGCTTATTTCTTACAGTGTTATTATCACAGGCAGGGTGGAAGCAGTAGGCAAGCATTGAATGGGGAGTGAGGTCAATGAGCACACAAAGATGTCACAAAGCATAGTGAAAGGGAAGGAGGAAGAGTGAATGTCAAAGTGGGAAGGGGAAGCTAAATGTGTAACTGCACCATGAATAACGTGTTTACACATTTTAATTGGATTAGGGCTAGGACTTTGACTTGGCAATTCCAGAACATTCACGTTATCCTGCATATTGAATTTTATCCCATTTCTCCATACAGAACAGCTTCAGCTCTTGGATGGTGATGGGTTTCCTTGCATGAACCTGTTGCTTAAGGTCTTACCAAAACATTTCAATTAGATTAAGGTCAGGACTTTGAGTTGGCCATTCTTTTGTAGAACGAATTGTGTGTTTAGGATTTTGTCTTGCTGCATGACCCACTGTTGTGATTCATTTCACAGATGTCTTGACATTTCCCTTTAACATTCTCTGGTATAGTTCAGAATTCATTGTCCCATCAGTGATGGCAAGCTGTCCAGACTCAGATGCAGCAAAACAGGCCCAAACCAGAACATCCCCACCACCATGTTTCACAGGTGGGATAAGGTTTTTATGTTGAAATGCAGTGTTTTTCTTTCTCCAAATGTAATGCTCCTCATTTAAGCCAAAAAGTTCTATTTTGTCTTCAATCGTCCACAAACCATTCGTTACATTTGTCCACATGATCTTTAGCAAACTGTAGACGGTCAGCAATATTTTTGGGGGAGAGCAATGGCTTTCTCCTTGCTACCCTGCCATACATACCATTGCTGTTCACATTTGACATATGAACATTAACGTGTGAGACAGGCCGTCAGTTGCTTAGAAGTTACCCTGGGTTCCGTTGTAACCTCTCGGACTATAAGATACCTTGCAGCTGGCTTTTTTTTTGATGGTCAACTACTTCTGGGTAGGGTAACAACGGTCTTGAATTTCCTCCATTTGTACACAATCTGTCTGACTATTGATTGGTGGAGTCCAAACTCTTTAGAGATAGTCTTGTAACCTTTTGAAGCTTTTTGGGCATCAATAACTTTTTTCTGAGATCCTCAGACACCTCCTTTGTTCGAACCATGATACACAAATGTGTTGTATGTGCTTTGCTGGAACCCCGCTTTTTTAAATAAAACGGTCTCTCACTCACACCTGATTGTTATCCCATTAACTGAAACCAGCAGATTTCACCTTCAAATTATATCATAATCCTAAGGATTCACTTAATTTTGCCACATGCAGATATGTTATTGGATCATTTTTTCAATAAATACCTGACCAAATATAATAATTTTTGTTTCATTTTGTTTTTCATATAAAAATATAGAAAATGTTAAAGAGTTCACAAACTTTTAGCACCAATGTATGAGTCCAAAGACTTTCAGCACACCATATCAATTCAAATGACCTTGTGTCATTGATTACTTCAGAAGTGGATACAGATGTAAATCATTTTGAACAAAAAACAGTTAAGACTTAACATGCCTTAATTCAAAGTCTATAACTTATGTTTAGTTAACTGAGAAAGGAAAATATCTGGTAGTGGCAAATATGCACAATTAGATTATAAGATCTAGGGACCAGATACCTTCTTTTAATTCTGTCTTTTAAAGGAACAGTAACACCAAAAAATAAAAATGTTTTTAAGTAATCATAATACAATGCACTGTTGCCCTGCACTGGTAAAATTTGCACATTTGCTTCAGAAACACTTCTATAGTTTATATAAAAAGCTGCTGTGTAGCCATGGGGGCAGCCATTCAAGCTGGAAAAAGGAGAAAAGGCACAGGTTACATAGCAGATAACAGATAAAACACCATTGTATTGTACATTATCTGTTATGTGCTATGTAACCTGTGCCTTTTCTCTTTTAAATGGCTGCCCCCATGGCTACACAGCAGCTTCATTTACTAAACTATAGTAATGTTTCTAAAGCAAATACACCAGTTGCACCAGTGCAGGGCAACAGTACATTATACTGTAGTTCCTTTTATACACTTTGATTTTTTGGTGTTACTGTTCCTTTAACACAATGCACTTAATCTTTTTAGCTGTACATACAGTATTTATTTTATTTGTTGCAGCTCTGTACCATTACTGTAGTAAAATGTGTAAAAATTTGCAGTACTGTATGTGGATAAACATACATACACATGCTGAAGGAATATTACGTAAAGCTTGTAACAGTTTTGGTTTGTTGTTCTGCTGCTTGTCACTTCCCTACATTAATCTCATAATGAATATCCAGCCCATGTATTTGTAATCTGTGGGCAAGGGGAAAGCCTGAATAAGCTATTTATTTTCTGCAAATAAATCATTTGGAAAAGCCATGAAACCTCAAAGGGCATTTTGCTTTCCGGTACAAATATACTGCTTTATAGTTATTTATAGAATAGTCTCCCCTGGTAGTGGCATGATGTGGTGTGGCAGAGTGATACCACAATCAAATCTTGTGCTATATGTTAAAAAAACAATACTTGTTCTTATTTCACAGGAACAGAGCTTTAACAGTGTTTATAATTTATTCTTTTTGCTTTGAAAATATGTTCGAATTTTAGTATCTTTTTTTCCAAGAATGCTTCACTTGACTAAGTCAGGCATCATTAATTTCAAAAGTGACTAATAAGGTTCCAACAAAGGCCTATAGATACATAAATGCAACATGCAGTATCAACATCAACTCATATGGGGGAATTCACAAAAGTGTCGGATAATGCAGTTATTGTGAAAGTGTCGTGCAACACTTTTAGAAATGTCAGTAATCCGTCAAATTCAAGAAGCTGGTTCCCTGCTATGAATTAGTCGTAAAGACCAACATAGAGGAACCAAATTAGTATATTATATCATTTTAATGGCGAAAAATTAACATCAATCTAATTTAATTTTTCAAAAATTAGGACAGTGGTGTTAAACCCTTAAAGTGCCAGCAGAATTTCACATTTCAGTTCCTCTCAGTGCAAGACGTTTTCTTAACATTTTGTGCTCTCTCATTTTAGGGGCATTTACTGAGCCTGAGGTTTTGTGTATTTCCACTTCTGGAACAAGATTTAAAGCTTGAAATACAAAAAAAAAAGAAAAAATGCTATTTTTCATCATATAGGGATTTATACCAGAAACATATTTTATTTTATGGACAAAAATTCAACTGATTTGGAAAGCCTCATGTCTCCTGAATGTGCTTATACCTGATATGTATAGTTTTATGGAGATTTCTGACTTCTATAGATCAAAAACTCCCAGCAGTAAATTATCAAATTTTCAAAGCATTACAGCAGATTACAGCATACTTTAGATTCCAAAGCCAAAAATCCTGGAACGTTAGGTTTACCCCAGGAGACCATATATTTTTGAAAAGTACACATTCTGACGAATCCGAAATGGGTAACTATGTCTTCCAACTCCTAAGTACCAAACAGCAATGCTTTACTGAATTTAGCAGTTTCTATAAAAAATTATGAAAATTCTAAAAAATCGCCTCAAATCTTCCACCAAGAAAACACACCCTAAATATGAAAGCCAAGGGTCCACTGAACAGTTTGATGCCCATTGTGCATAGGATCACCGATGTATCTGGCATTTAGAGACCCCAAAAGGAAGTTAGTGCATAGAAATTGCCCTGGAGATCTCTTAAGCTACTGAAAATTCAACACGTTTACTGCATTTTCTGTGGGGTAAAAACACAAAAAAATACATTGACCCCCCCAAAACCATATATTTTTGGAAAGTACACATTCGGGTGAATTCAAAATTGGTACCCATGTCTTTCTACTCCAAACTACAGAGTCGCAATGCTTTCCCAAAATTGCTTGTTTTGGATGAAATACCTGAAAATCACATCACATCTTCCACTTTAAAGCACCTTATCTCCCACATAACATTAGTTACCAAAAAAACACAACCTAAATATAAAAGCCAAGGGTCCATTGAAACGTTTGATGCCCATTGTGCATAGGATTACTAAAGTATCTGGCATTTAGAGACCCCAAAAGGAAGTTAGTACATACAAATTGCCCCGAAGATCTCTTTAGCTACTGAAAATTCAACAAATTAACTGCATTTTTGTGGGGAAAAAGCACAAAAAAATACATTGACCACCCAAATCTATATTTATAGCAGACAAAATGTCCATGGGCAAAGACAAGTAACAAAGAACAATGCGAAATGCAATAAAATTGCAAAAATTCAATAAAATCAATGTTTTTTATTTCACCTAGTGAAATTTTAGTTTGGGAAAATTAGTTTTACAGTCAAGCGAACAACAGCTATGCAGAACTGAAAATGCAATAAAATGTATTTTGTACATTTCTTGCTATTTCAAAAAAATTTTCTGCAGTTCTCCAAATTTATCAGCAAAGACACAGATTTCCTCGTCACTACTGCATATTTAAAAAAATTATAGGTATTCTACTAAAACTGGTTGGGCTTAAATGTCTTTTAATTTAAATTTACATGATCAGTTATACACATTTGGGTTTGTTCCACACTTAAAGGAGAAGGAAAGGTAAAAACTAAGTAAGCTTTATCAGAAAGTCATACGCACTCATAGATCGAGTCCTCTCCTTTTTTTTTAAACATGTTGTTCGGGTTTAATAAAGTGACAGATATGTCAAATTTGAAATTGTGCTAACTAAATTATTACTTAAATTGTGAAGGGCAAATAGGTTTTGTGAAAGTCTCTAATAAACTTTAGAAAAATCCTGTTTTGCTTGTACTCGATAGCTCCCTTCAGCTTGTGAATAGTATTTAGTTCTTCTTCATCCTCACTTTAAGAACTGGATAGTGGGAGATTGCTTCTGTCATTCATATCTGGTGAGGGTAGATTGGCACCCAGCAAATTGTCATCCAATTGTTTATCCAAAAGATTTATTTTACAAATAGCTGTAAAACAAATGATATAATTATCAGTTAATTTATTTAACATAGAGAAAGACTACAATGTCTGTGTGCAAATTCACCCACCGAACCCCCCCTGATTCTGATGGATTCTGTTCTCAAGCTAGCCTTTTAGACAGAGGCCACCTCTTTGACAAAAAACAGTTCCTTGCTTTTTGTGCTGTGAACTGTTATTTCTATGCACATATACTGGTAACACCTATGCTCTTATATTTTTTATGATGTATGCTTCTGTCACAATGTCTATATAAACCCTGTACTGTCTTTGTTCTGTAGTTTTGACCCATGGCTTTGTTCAGAACCCACATATGTTCAAAAAATCTATTTTTCCTTTCAATGACTTCTTGTATTTCCTCACAACAACATTTTAAACTGCATTTACCATTACTAGTCATGGGACATGATTTTAATTGTGCACACATAACAGATTATTTTTATAGTATTTTAAAAAAAAGTACATATACACATTCCATAAGTGTCACTACACACAGCTGAAGAGCACAGAATCTAAAGCATGTTTTGGTGTGTCCACAACTGCCTATGAACAAATAGGGCAGCTCTCTTAAGGAGGAAAATGGGGTATCAGATCGTTAATGTAAAAGTATTGTGCAAAAACTTTTAAGGCAACATTATAAATAGCATGCAAAGACAATATTATGATTTTAAAAAAAGGTTAATTTTAGGTTTTAGTATCTCTTTAAGTATTCTAATGTAATGATCAATTACAATGTATTAGATACTTTTCAATGTTGCTAAATTTTTCCAAACTAATGAATAATTCACACTTTCACATGCTTTATGGCTTGTTCAAATGAGACAAATGCTTATGATCATATTTACTTGGTTGCGATATTTTATATATTGAGGGGTTAGTTTCTCTACCATGGCAGTGGGCACTAATGGGTTAACCCCCTCGCAATGCGGAATGACAGGAAGACCAATTCAAAAGAATCTTCCCTCCCCCCCACCTCATCTCTTTCAGTGTCCGAGCCCTGGACTAATAGCAAACAGCAAAATATACCCACTGCCATGCTTCAGTCCAGGAAAAGAAAATTACGGTAAGTTGGATAGAATTTTCCTTTTTTCCTGTCCTTCCGCATGGCAGTGGGCACTAATGGGACATGCCCCAGCAGTAATTACAAAGCCAGGAAGGAGTTTGCTAAATTTATTAGGTTAACACCACAGAAGAATGAACATCCAACTTATACAAACGACAAAAAGTCGACACTGAAGACCATGCCGCTGCATTGCAAATCTCCTCTGGAGTAGCCTGAGCTCTGAATGCCCAAGATGTTGCCACCACTCTGGTAGAATGAGCCTTAATGGGAGGAGCCTGCAAAGCTCTGAGCTGATAAGCCTTTTTAATACAGCCATTTCTCTTCCTCCTCATTTGAGGGATTGGGAAAAAATGCTGGCAAGACAACCTCCTTACTAGCATGAAAAGAGGATACGACTTTTGGAAGGAATTTCTCTGATAGTTGTAGCACCACCTTGTCCTGCTGTATCTTGAGGTATGGATCACTCCTCAGCAGTGCTTGGATTTCCACCACTCTTCTTGCTGATGTCACCGCAATGAGGAAGGCTGTCTTCATTGACAATAGCTCTAGGGCAGGGGTCTGCAACCTTTTGGGTCGGAAGAGCCAAAAATTACATTTTACTAAATTTCAAATTTTTAAAGAGCCACAAAATTTTTTCTTGATCAATGATCAATATATTACTTAAAAACCACTTGTCCACACACGGGCATAGTGGAACCAATCATTACACATGTCTCAATTCAAAGAGACAGCGTAAAAAATAGTAAAATTGGTGGACATGTAGAGGGGAGAGAGGGGGAAGGAGAGAGAACAGCAATCAGGGGAACAAGGACTATTAATACATCAATAATCCAACTATCACCTTTATTCGGTCATTCATGGGAATCAAATTCCTTAGTGTGGATGCCCTGTGTATTATTTATGATAAATACACTGACATAAGCTCTCAAATTATCCTGTGTTCTCTGCCAGATAATATTGCAAACCAGGCAAAATCAATTAATCATTTTAGCAAGGTAAATCGAGGGTTACGTGTAGCGATCTGGTCACAGCGTCCTCAGCAGCACTCTTAACATCAAGTATATACCATACATCAAGTGTGTCAATATTACTATAGAGGCGCTTACTCACAAATCAGCGCTCCTAATACCGCGCCGCCACTACCAACTGTGCATGGTCCGTACCAACGCCCACCCCCTCACTTGCATTCCGTGTGCAGAGCCTGAGCGCTCCCTTAAATTGGCCAGCCAACGGCGTCGGAAGCTACGAATCTTCCGATGGACTGACGACAGTGACGACGCGTGTCACGGGGGAGGGGTGTGGTGAAAAGCGAGTACAAGTGGCTGAGAGATAGAGTCGGTGCCTAATCCTCGTTAATCAATTCAGAACGATTTTTAAATGTTTTTTTTTTTATAAAATAAATAATATTTATGTATGGAACTAAAGAGCCGCAGCTTCACATCCAAAGAGCCGCATGTGGCTCGCGAGCCGCAGGTTGCAGACCCCTGCTCTAGGGGAATAGACTCTAGCGGCTCAAATGGTGGTTTTGCCAGTGCTTGAAGGACTAAGTTTAAGTCCCAGGATGGCACTACAGGCCTAACCTGTGGCTTCAATTTTTTCACCCCTTGTAGAAATCTAGACACTAGCGGCTGGTCAGCCCACTTAACCTTAGTCAGTGCTGACAGAGCTGATGCTTGCACCTTCAGAGTGGCCAAACTAAGGCCTTTTTCTAAACCTGATTGAAGAAAATTGACCACTGCTGATTCAGAAGGTGAAGAGAAGGAGACTGCAGACTGCGCACACCAGTCCCTGAACTTCTCCCAAACTCTGTGATAAGCATGTTCAGTTGACGGCTTCCTAGATACCAATAACATATGGAAAGAGGAATCCACCAAGCCTAGTCTTGACAATTCTTGCCACTCAAAAGCCACTCCGTCAAAGCCCAGCTGTGAGGGTTCGGGTGCCACACTTTGCCTTGCGTCAGCATTCCCTGACAATGTGGCAGTCTGACTGGCTTGGCTACTGCCATCGAGAACAGCTGTGTGAACCAAGGCCTCCTCGGCCACCATGGTAATACTGCAATGAGTGTAGCCTGATCCACTCGGATCTTCTCCAGTACTCTGGGAATAAGCGGGAAAGGGGGAAATATGTAAGCCAGGTCGAAACTCCATTCCTTACTGAATGCATCCCAGAACAGTGCTTGTTTCTCTGGGAACTGCGAACAAAAGATTTTGACCTGTCCTGTTCCTGGCTGTAGCCATAAGATCTATTTGGGGACATCCCCAAAGGTTCACCAGAAACTGGAACACTTGTTGAGACATTTCCCATTCCCCAGGATGGAGGTTTTCCCGACTCAATCTGTCTGCCCAGACATTCTGATGGCCTAGGATATAAGATGCTGACAGATCCACCAGGTTGGCTTCTGCCCACTTGAAAATCATCAGAGTTAGTTCCAACAGTTTCCTGCTACGTGTACCCCCCTGCTTCTTGATGTAGCTTACTGTCGTCATCATAGGCGGATTTTCAATAAGGCTTGGGGAGGCTAAGCCTCCCCAAACCTGCTTTGGCACCTTAAAACTTGGCTCCGTTTCTGCACTGCCCTGCAAATCTTCTCCGGGTTCTGCAGAAATCATCTGTGCTCTGATTGGATCTTTCTTCTTGTGGATTCTCCAATCAGAGCACAGCTTTCTTGACAGGCAGTAAAATTGACCAATCAAGGCGCAGATGCAGACAGGTATCGGGAGATTTTGCAAACTGGAGGTAGTGCAGAATTGAAGACTAAAAAAAGAAGAATCTGCGGGCTGTAAACTTTACCCAAGAACCAACTTTTGCTGCAGTATTCATCCCACAGGTACTATACACAGGTACTATACTGTATATGCTCTAAAGACTGGCCCACTATGAAATTAAATTGTTTTTTGTCACCTGACATCTATAATATCCCTATCCCCTACCCTAACAGATGGAGGGTAAGTTAACTTTTCCCCTGACAAAGCTCATTGTGCTTTTATATATTTGTTATGTTTTTTTGCTCTTTCTATTTTTCTTTTACTTTTGTCATTGTTTTTTGCATTTCTAGTTAGTTACAGTGGAGCCAATGCTGTGTATCAGTGCCAGTGTTAGAGTGCCAGGGCCTGAATATCTGCCATCAGTACCCACTGCTCGGCATATAATGTGCTGGTTTTGTATATAAAGACTGTGTTTCACTGTATATAACGTGCCTGGGATGTCAGTACCTGCTGCCTCGATCTCTATAAAGCTTATAAACTTAAACACATCTAAAGGGGTGGTTCACTTTTAAGTTAACTTGTTATATGTTATAGAATGGCCTATTCCTAGCAACTTTGCAATTGGTCTTCCTAGTTAATTTTTTATAGTTTTTGAATAATTTGCCTTTCGCTTCTGCCTCTTTCCAGCTTTAAAATTAGGGTCACTGACCAAAATGTATTGCTCTGTTAAGCTATAGTTTTATTTTTCCATACAGGCCCCTTATCTATTCATATTCCCATCTCTTGTTTAAACCACTACCTGGAGAGCTGCTGAACAATAAGCTAAATAACCGAAAAACCATTAAAAATAAAAGAGGACCAATTGCAAATTGTCTCAGAATATCAATGTCTACATCATATTAAAAGTTAATTTAAAGGTGAACTACCCCTTGAAGCTAACTGATCACAAACACAAATGTATAGAGAACCCCTAACAGAAGTGCACGTATGAATGCTTTTACATCCTAAGCATTTTAGGGTTAAAAAAAGCACCCCCACCCACACTTTTGAGCAGTATCCCTGGGAGTCAGTGGGAACAGCAAGAGGTAGTTGGGAGGTTAATTTTTTACACCAGCAGCGAATCCACTAAGTCTCACATTAGCTATAGGTCAGTCTGTGTACGGCCCATATTTAGCCTTCCCAAACAAAAAAGTCACCCTCCGCCTATGGTCGTCAGGTTGTCGGATTGAACCAGGACTGTCGACCCCTGAAGTGACCGTTTGAACCCGTACAAGGCCTGAAGCACTGTGCTCAGCTCCCTGAAGTTGGATGACCATGTCACCACCTCCGGAGGCCAATACCCCTGCACCGTCAGTTGGCCAGTATGCGCTCCCCAACCAAGGCTGCTGGCATCCGTGGTCACTGTTATCCACAACGGGCTCTTGATTGGTCTGCCTTGTTCCAAGTTCCCCAGGTTCAACCACCAGGTCATGCTGTCTAGCACTTCTTGTGACAGGACAATAATCTGATCCTGGTGTCCCCTTCTCCATTGCCTCAAGAACTCGAATTGTAAGGGGCAAAGATGGACCATCGCCCATTTGACCTCCTCCTTTGTTGCCACCAACTTTCCCAACATCTGTTGGCATATTCGGGCCGTCGTAAATGTGGATTTCCTTAGGCTGCAAACAAGGCAAATAATGTCCTCCACTTTGTTCCGTGGGAGAAAGAATTTCATTTGGCGAGTTTCTATGCAAACTCCAAGAAACAGCATTTGCTGAGCTGGTACGATCTGAGACTTCTGGTAATTTATTAACCACCCATGTTTTGTTAACACGTCTAGGGTGAGATGTAGATTCTGATTCAACTCCTGAATACTTGCTGCCTTTAGTAACAGATCGTCCAGATAGCTGAAAATTTGTACCCCAAGCAGGTGTAGCCGGGCTATCACAGGGGCCAATACTTTCGAAAATGTTCTGGGGGAAGATGCTAGTCCAAAGGGAAGTGCTTGGTATTGGTAATGATTCCCTTGTAGCGCAAACCTGAGAAATTTCTGGTGGAATGTGAAGATATGCGTCCCGAAGTTCGATCTTTACAAACCAATCGTTCTGACGCAAACTTTGACCAATAATCTTCAGAGTCTCCATTTTGAACGACTTCACCTTTAGAAACGTGTTCAAATACCTGAGGTCCAGAATAGCCCGAAATTCTCCCGATGTTTTTCATTCTGAGGAACAGGAACAGAGGAGAGTAGATTCCTTGTCTTCTTTGATTTGTTGGTACTGCTGAAATCACTTTTTTTAATATGAGGTCTGATATAATGTTTGCCATTGCTGACTGTGCTTCTGCAGTTTCGGGCCATCTCGATACTCGAAAAACATCTTTGCATGGTTTCTTTACGAACTCTAAGGGGCTGATTTACTAACCCACGAATCCGACCCGAATTGGAAAAGTTCCGAATTGAAAACGAACATTTTGCGACTTTTTCGTATGTTTTGCGATTTTTTCGGATTCTTTACGAATTTTTCGTTACCAATACGATTTTTGCGTAAAAACGCGAGTTTTTCGTATCCATTACGAAAGTTGCGTAAAAAGTTGCGTATTTTTCGTAGCGTTAAAACTTACGTGAAAAGTTGCGCATTTTTCGTAGCGTTAAAACTTAAAAGGTGCAAAGTTTCGCGTAAGTTTTAACGCTACGAAAAATGCGCAACTTTTCGCGTAAGTTTTAACGCTACGAAAAATGCGCAACTTTTTACGCAACTTTCGTAATGGATACGAAAAACTCGCGTTTTTACGCAAAAATCGTATTGGTAACGAAACATTCGTAAAGAATCCGAAAAAATCGCAAAACATACGAAAAAATCGCAAAATACCGATCATTACGAAAAAAACGCAATCGGACTCATTTCGACCCGTTCGTGGGTAAGTAAATCAGCCCCTAAGTGAGTGAGTGATACTGTCCAACTTAGGACCGAAGAGCAAATCGCCTTCGAAAAGTAGGGCACAAAGATTAAACTTGCAAGGGGTGTTGGCATGCCAATGTTTCAGCCACAACATCCTCCTAGCAGCTACCGTGTATCCCATGTTCCTCGCTGCTAGCTTAAAGGAACAGTAACAGTAAAAATTTTTATTAAAAAAATTAAAAGTACACCTTCTAAATAATACCCATGTCTAGCTGCATTGTATTTAATCACCTACTATTTAGCCAAAAAATCATCAATAACACTCCTCTCCACACTATGGACACCTTTTTGAAGAAAGGCGATATGGCGACTCACCACTCTGTACGAGCGCGCCCCCGACGTCTCTCCTCTTCACATGACAACCGGCCCTAACACGCAAGCTCAGTTATGGCTGTGAAGAGGAGGGGGAGAGACATCCTACTGGAACAGCTGAGGGGGGGGGGGAAGGCTGTTGAAGGGAACGAGGGAAAGAGCGCTGGGTGAGAGGAATGCAAGGGAGTTCTGGCAGACACGCTGGGGTTAAGGCTGCTAAACGGAACGCTTGGGTAAGTATGCAATGGGGGAAGGGAGTTGTGGCTAGCACGCTGGGGTTAAGGCTGCTGAATGTACCTGCGCTGGCTGAGCAGTATCCGAAGGGTATGGGACTTTTTGGCAGACACGTGGGTGGATGGTTTTAGAAGGGAAGCCGGTAGCAGAGCATTAGCTGGTTGCTAAGCGACGCGATGCATGGAGGCGGGATTTTCAAAAGCAAAACCAGGAAGAAGCTGACGGCAGCGCGCACGTAGTGGAGAAGCAGTTTTCAGGCCCTGCAAGATGGCGAAGACCCTATATACTTCACAGGAAAGTGGCGATTTGGATTTTTTAATGAGGTATTACAGGAAAGCAGCGTGCAGCAGAGCATTTGAACTAAAAACTGTAAGTTGATTGATTGGGACTGGGATGTATAAATGGTGTTACTGGTCCTTTAAGCATATCCATAGATGCTTCGGTAACATAATCTACCGCCACCTTGAGGTCATCCACGGTGTGAATCAGCTCATCTTTATCTGTTCCAGTTTGAAGCTGAGTCTCCAGCTCCTGCAGCCATATTATAGCTGCTTTAGTTATGCACTCTGATCGATGGTTTGTACAACAGACCTGAGACCGAGTACGCTTTTTTCAACACCGTATCCTGTCTTCTTTCAACAGGATCCTTAAGGAAAACGCCCTCATCCACTGGCAGCGTGGTTTTACAGGCAACCCGCGTGATAGCCGCATCAACCTTAGGTGGGCTTGTCCAGCGGCTAACATCACTCTCCGCATAAGGATACATTCTCTTAAACCGTCTAGATATGAAGAATTTTTTATCTGGAATATTCCACTCCTCCTTAACCAAATTCTTCAGCACATCATGCACGGGAAACACTAAGGCTTTCTTAGAGGACGACTTAAAACATTTTATCTTGCTTCGTCTCCTGTTCCGGATCCTCAAGATCCAACACTTTGCGCATAGCCTTAATGAGAGGTTCCACCATGTCCATATCAAATGTGTTCTCTTCGTCTAGAACGATTAGTTCCTCCTCTTGTTCTGAACTATCAGACTGAATATGTATAGATGCTGGAGGCTGAAAAACTTCTTCACCTGTTGCTTTCACATTTGAACCTCCAGCCACAGACGAAGAGACCTTTTGCAGAACACTCTCAGTTACAGTGCTCACTAAGTCATTCACTGACTTAGACATGAATTCTTTGAACCATTGTTCATCCATTCTCTTGCCGGACATGGCCTCCCAGCACATCTGGCACACTTTCTTGTTGTGCATCGCAGGATTATTGCAAACGGAGCATTCCAACTCAATGGCCTTCCTGAAGTGATGACTCTACTAAAATAACAGAGGCAGTCACCACCATGTACTCACCCAAGCTCATTACTCTCTCTCTCTGTAACTTACCCCCCAGAAGCAGAACGAGACCTGCAAAACAAAACAAATGATATGCTATCTATCTTCTGACATATCTAAACATATTTCCAGGAAGACCAATTCAAAAGAATCTTCCCTCCCCCCCCCCCCACCCCATCTCTTTTTTCCTGTCCTCTCGTCGGACCTGTTTCCCCCATAGTTCCGGTGGGGATCTCTGCTTCTCTCTGCCTCAGCGAAGCGGCCGGTTCAAACATAGCCGGTGGTGCCCTGGGACAGGCAAAGCAGCGCGGTAAGTCACGGTTAGCGCAGTAATTCGCCGGCAGCGCGGTTTATCACAATGGCGCGATTAGGCACCTTGGTAGACTGGCATGCATTGCATTTTGCATTTGGATTGTTTAAGACCAGGAACATGAGCCTGCTTTCTGTATGGAGGCTGAGAAAAACAGATCATTACCCTAACCCAATGATCCCCAACCAGTGGCTTGTGAGCTGACCAACCCCTTGGATGTTGCTCTCAGTGCCCCCAAGCTAGGTAGTTATTTTTGAATTCCTGACTTGGTGGCAAGTTTTGGTTGAAAAAAAACAAGATTTACTACCAAATAAAGCCTTCTGTAAGCTGATAGTGTGCATAGAGGCTACCTAATAGCCATTCTTAGCCCTTATTTGGCACCTCCATGCTTGTGTTGCTCTCCAAGTCTTTTTACATTGGACTGTGGCTCACAAGTAAAAAAGGTTGGGGATCCCTGCCCTAACCCAATGGCACACTGTGGCTTTCCTTCACTCAAGTATAATCACTGAATGAAGGGGAGGCTGAGGCGCTGTCTTTTGCCAGGTCTGTGTACAGTCATGGCCTAACTGGATGCTTGTCAGTGTATCCCAAAGTTTAGTGGAATGGTACAAATATAAAAGTATTGTTTACCTCTTCTATTAGAATAAGTAATTCTTCAAAAGCAAATCTTTCCTGTTTACTTTTACTGGAAGTATTGTCAGTAACCATTTGATTTTTTCTGATGCATTTTGATGCTCTTCATTCAATGTGGATTCATTTTGGTCACCTACGTTATCATCCACACTTGGCATTGGTTTTGATATACAATGAGATGTTGATCCATGTTTTTTTTTTTCTTTTTTACTTTTTAGAAACGTGGTATTATCACTTTTTGCTTCTACGTTACATTGCAATTCTCTATTTTGCCAAGGTAGTAGATCATCAAGATTGAGAGTAAATACATCCTCAGCATAATTAGTCCTCATGCTTTCACAACCTGCATGCTTATTGCTACTTCCGGAATGTGTTGTAGTTTTTATCTTACGTCTTTGCTCTTGGTGAATTTTTTTCCACAACTCAAATTCACCATGCTCTAAATTAATCTGCATTCTATTTAATTACAAAAGAAAAATTCTTATCAGGGTTGTTATATAAAGCCTTAAACATTGGCAATTGCAGATAAATAGCTCTATCACTATGGTAATGCATTTAAAACAAACATCACCTACAAATTAGAAAACAAAAGCAAAGATCTGCATGGTTGCTATGGGCAACATCACCAGTGAGGTAAAATGACACACTCTAATAGATATGCCCCTTAGTGTAATGTAACTTGCATACAGCATGTGCCTGGTAACCCCTCACACCCCAGCTATTATATAAGTACCCAAGGGCCAACCCCTTTAAAGCTGCTACCCAAGGCACACTTTTAAAAGCAGGAACAAAAAAGAGAAGTAAGATCAAAAGAAAAAAGGCAGATAAAAAAACAAGACATGGTTCAAGACTTAATGGAAAAGTTCAGTGTAAAAATGTAACTAGGTTAAATAGATAGTCTGCAGCAAATAAAAAATATTTCTAATATAGTTAGGCAAAAATGTAATCTATAAAGGCTGGAGTGGGAAGATGTCTAACCTAATAGTCAGAATCATTGACTTGAGGGGGGGCCATATAGGACATAACTGTTCAGTTAGTTTGCTTTTAAATTTGATCTGGTTGCTCACAAACTAACTCTGGCTATTATGCAAAAAAGAGGGCCAAAAAACACAATAACCTACTGATGAAAGAAACACTGCAAAAACAAGAGCATCTTTCATGACGAAAGAAAAGATGGTAATGATGGTGAGGCTAATAGAAAAATTCCATTACGATGACAAAGATTATTTAGAAAAAATGCCACCTTTTTATAAAAGAAGAATAATGAAGAGAATTGCTAAAGTTTAGGATGAAAAGAGAAGTAAGACAACTTCAAAAACGATGGTCTAACCATAAATGCAGGGAAAAAAGCAACTGCGAGATATCCGAACGCAAATAAGCAAATGTAATTTTTATTTTTTGAGTTAATATACCTAAGCAGTTATCATTTATAACTAGTTCGGATATTTAGTTTGTTTTTCTTTAAAAAGGGGAAGGCATGCTTAAGAGGCTATTAACAAGACAGAAACTAAATGGTATGTTTTTTACTTCATGCCATACAATGTTACAATTACCTTAGTATTAACATTATGCAAGGTTAGGCAATATCATTTCATATCTGCAAAAGAGACATTACATTTTTAATTTTTTCTTGGGCCAGTAGCAAAAACAATGCACATTAATACTGAGAACTATATTTTACAAATTAATCTCTCTTGTTTTTTTATCCTGAGGCAATGTAGCAGGCCCAAGTCAGCCACTTTAAGTTAAATGCACCTGTCACCATTATTTTGGTTCCCCCACTAGAGGTGTGGCCTAATAGAGCCCGCACTCTAGTTGGGGGATACAATCCACCCCTACAATTAAAAAAAATATTATGCCCCATGCCCAACACTGTTTGTTTTTTAGAAACACAATAATGTTGCTTATAGCCTTGTTTAAAAAAAAAAACAATGAATAGGCAGATAACCTCCTTAACTGAACAAACCATATATTCATGTAAACATTTCACATCACTACTTTAAAACCACATACAAAAGACTATTAACATTTTATGCAGGCCTTTCCTATTAGTGAGATATGTACAACATTCAATATAACCTTCTTCAATACTAGCAGATTGGTGCCTTAAATTGACAACACTGTTCTGCTAATAAAACATTCATAAAAAAAATCCAATAGAATAGAGATTATACAGTAAAACAAAACATTGTGCTTTAGCAGCTTTTAAAAGTGGTTGTTGGAAAAAAGACACGTTACCACCAGAATAATTTTTGTCGGAAAGAATATGTCAGGGAAAAAATGTCGGGATCATTACACATTCACAATCAACAAGTGTCGTTATAAAAGACATTTAGACGCCATGCTAATTTTTAAATGACAGATTTAAAAAATGTCGGAATGGTCGGAAAATTGGCGGAAGCATGTTCTGTGAATTAGTCTGCACTTTTATCTGACATTTTAACAACATTTTCACCTCAACAATACTTTTGTGAATTTGCCCCATATTCTTTGTACCCATCTCACCAAATGTTTAAATAATTTTAGAATCAATAACAATTTAAAAGGGAATTAGAGCAAATTTATTAATTTCTCTATGCAGGTATAGAACCTGTTATCCAGAATGCTCGGGACCAAGGGTATTCCGGATAAGGGGTCTTTCCTTAATTTGGATCTCCATACCTTAAATCTACTAAGAAATCAATAAAACATTAATTAAACCCAATAGGATTATTTTACATCCAGTAAGGATTAATTATATATTTTAGTTGGGATCAAATACAAAGCCCTGTTTTATTTTCACAGAGAAAAAGGAAATTAGTTTTAAAAATCTGAATTATTTGATTAAAATGGGGTCTATGGGAGACAGGCTTTCCGTAATTCAGAGCTTTCTGGATATCAGGTTTCCCTTTCCGGATAAGGGATCCCATACCTGTACAAATAGTTTCTATTAAACCTAACATTTTTCTACACACCTTTCTGCATTAAAAACACCACATTCAGCTCACCTTGCTTCTGGCAGTCCTAAAACCTCCCTGTCAGTGCCTTGAACATTTGATTCATAGACCAAACCTTTGACTCCCATCTAACTGCATGCATTCTCTTATCTAATAAGCTTATCTTTTGTAAAAAAAATTTCCGGGTGATACTTTCAGGTTCCTGTCAGTGAGAGGAATGCTCAATTAATAAAATAAATGTGCATTGTTTTCACATATATAGAATCACTGATACGAAGTGCTACTGCACAAGTGTGTGCTTGTGGGAATTCCAGTTTGCATGCTTTATTTATATCACTTAGCACTGACTCAGTGTAGAACTTGTTAGTCCTCTTCACACAACCAGGCCTGTTTATGGCCCACAGCGTTTGCCCAGGACATGATTATATATCAGTGCTCCCATTCAACATAAAAAATAAAGAAATGAGCTCCTTGTTTTTGTAATAGTTCAAAGCTCAAATGAATAAACATGCTAGTCCAGGTGTGGCAACAAAAGGGGAAAACCATAATGACCTCACTCCCTGTTCAGTAATGCATTTTATTATACAACTATTTTGTGGAACCTTTTTCTCATATGCTTCCAGCAGTCAGGCTTAACTAGATATCTAACTAGATATCTATCCATCTTTTAAACTTCCCCCTGAACCATATTCACCAACTGAAAAATAAGTCTTGCTTTTAGTCTAAATAGAATTTTACAAGCAAATATCTGTCTGATATAGTATAGTGACTTACATCAGCCAGCTACTAACCAAATGGATTT
The DNA here is from genome assembly GCF_000004195.4 of Xenopus tropicalis. Classification (NCBI taxonomy): domain Eukaryota; kingdom Metazoa; phylum Chordata; class Amphibia; order Anura; family Pipidae; genus Xenopus; species Xenopus tropicalis. The sequence goes on along the minus strand of NC_030677.2, from coordinate 81,410,796 downwards.
TAAGAGATATTTAAGGAAAACACACTAAGAAAATTCAGTTGGGCATATGTATAAAAGGTGCATAAACACTAACTGAATTTTCAAAAATAAATATAAATGTATTACACATACATACTGCACAGATTAAAGGAAGCAATAATTCTCTGGTGAACAATTTACAACATCTTTGTAATGCAAACCCTCCTTCACCTTGTTCATTTGTGAAGTGGTTCATTCTGTAACTAAAAGTCACTCTGCTTCCCATAGTAGGTGGTGCAAACATTCTCTGGAAAGCGGACTTCAAGTTTCAGAATCCAAGGGGTGCATTACACTATGGGCTTATGGGGGATAGGGAGCTTGTCCCTGCAAAGAGAGATAGACAATCTCCAAACTATTTTTATTCTGTCCTTGCTCAGCCCCTTTATTCTAACTATTTCCCTTCTATGTTTCCATATAGAAATAGCAAATGGCCATGAGACAGGCCAAATAATGCAGAGCAGGAATTTTCCTGGTATCCTGATGGGCCAGTCCAGCTCTGTGGGGAATCAGGTATGTAAAAAATATATATTTATTTTTGGAACATCAGATAGAATTTATGTAAACTTAAAGTACATAAGCACTGCAATGTTTCATGTGGAATTATTTCATGTAGAGCAGTGCTATCCAACGTCTGTGGTACCGAGGGCTGGAATTTTTCTGGCCTACATGGTGGAGAGCTGATAATGGAAGCCAGTTTTGAACACTTACCTTTTTCAACTGCACCCACTTCAAATCACACCCATGTTATCACAAGAGCTTTTAAGACCATCCCCACATTAATGGTGGTAGAGCAGCAAAAACCCAATGGTTGGTGCTCACTGCAGGGATATCGCCCTTCATTAATTTGTGAAAGGGTTTTATTCAATTATTCATATTAAGACACATAATTAAAGCCTCCCCAGCACATAATTACACACCTTAGGGAACATATAATGACTATTTCCAAATGGTAACAAACTTCTAGAATAAACCCCTGCCAGGTTCACCTCCCAAAGGCAGCATAGGGCAGGCATCGTATAAAGCACAAAGGCAGCATATGGTAGGCAAAGTATGGCACACACAGGCAGCATAGGGCAGAAAAAGTATGGCATAAACAGGCAGCATAGGGCAGACAGAGTATGGCACAAACAGGCAGCATATGGAAGGCAGAGTATGGCACACACAGGCACAGGCAGCATAGGGCAGACAGAGCATGGCACAAGCAGGCAGCATAGGGCAGGTAGAGTATGGCACACACAGGCAGCAGAGGGCAGACAGTATGGCACATACAGGCAGCATAGGGAAGGCAGAGTATGGCACACACAGGCAAGGTAGGACAGGCAGAATATGGCACATACAGGCAGGGTAGGCCAAGCATAGTATGGCACACACAGGCAGCATAGGGAAGGCAGAGTATGGCACAAACAGGCAGCATAGGGCAGACAGAGCATGGCAAACACAGGCAGCATAGGGCAGGTAGATTATGGCACACACAGGCAGTAGAGGGCAGACAGTATGGCACACACAGGCAGCATAGGGAAGGCAGAGTATGGCACACACAGGCAGGGTAGGGCAAGCATAGTATGGTAGACATAGACAGCATAGGGAAGGCAGAGTATGGCACACACACAGGCAGCATAGGGCAGACAGAGCATGGCAAACACAGGCAGCATAGGGCAGACAGTATGGCACACACAGGCAGCATAGGGAAGGCAGAGTATTGCACACACAGGCAGGGTAGGGCAAGCAGAGTATGGCACACAGAGGCAGGGTAGGGCAAGCATAGTATGGCAGACACAGGCAGCATAGGGCAGGAAGCGTATGGTACACAGAGGCAGGGTAGGGCAAGCATAGTATGGTAGACACAGGCAGGGTAGGGCAAGCATAGTATGGCAGACACAGGCAGCATAGGGCAGGAAGAGTATGGCACACAGAGGCAGGGTAGGGCAAGCATAGTATGGCAGACACAGGCAGCATAGGGCAGGAAGAGTATTGCACACACAGTCAGCATAGAGTAGTCAGAGTATGGCACACACAGGCAGCATAGGTCAGGCAAGGTATGGCACACACAGGCAGCATAGGGCAGGCAGAGTATGGCACACACAGGCAGCATAGGGCAGGCAGAGTCTGACACATACAGATAGCAAAGGGCAGGCAGAGTCTGGCACACACAGGCACCATAGGGCAGCCAGAGTATTGCACACACAGGCATGGTAGGGCTGACAGAGTCTGGTACACACAGGCAGCATAGGGCAGGCAGAGTATGGCACACAAAGGCATGGTAGGGCAGGCAGAGTATGGCACACTCAGGCAGCATAGGGCAGGCAGAGTATGGCACACAAGGCAGCATATGACAGGCAAACAATGCAGGAGGTAAACAATGTAGGGAGTGAAAGGTGTGAACAATACAGTGGATTACAGGTGTAAACAACACAGGGTTTAACAGCCTAAATTGTGAGTTGTGAATAATGCAGGGGCTGGTTAATCTCAGTACTGATACCATTTTAATATTACACAAAGGTCACAGCAGCCAAATAGGTGGGTCCACATGGGGGGGGGGCTGTGGGCCGCCAGTTGGACAGCACTGATGTAGAGATTTGCCACAAATTCAAATATGAAAAGAATGTTATATGAAAATAGTTTCCTGTGAATACAATCAAACACAAATTTTACATTTTCCAAGGGACTTAAAATGAAATCCAGTAAAATGTTAAAATGGGGTACATACAATCAGGGATTTCCTGTAAAAATTGTGATTGCTTAAGCCTTCTAGCCTTTCAGCCTTTCAGCATCTGAACACTGCTGAACTTTATATTATTTAAAAAAGCCCACTTGGACAAACTCCTTGTTTTATAGGCCCTTAATCAGAATCCAGCCTGGGGCAACAATGTACTGATGAAGCCTCCATAAAAAGTAACAGTAACAGAAAATAAGAAATGGAGAAGAATTATTTTTTTTTAGCTACAGACTTTTTTTTTAAAATTGTATACTGAAACAAAAGAAATAATAAGAAGGCAAATAATTTAAACCATAAGAATGAAAAAAGATTGCGTTAAACACACTAAAATGTAATTTATGGTTGAACTTCCCCTTTAACCAAAAGCTTCAAGAGCTACTATAAATAAGACTTGATATTTAAAATCTCTAATAACAGATAAGGGTGCTCAAATATAAAACTGAAAATGTCTGTTCCTGGAAACGAAAACTATACATTTTAGATATGTTCAGCCTGAGAATTTTATGGGAATGAGAAACTTCCAGTTGGCAATAATAGAGAAGGAGTTGTTCTGCTTGGGAAAGTACAAAGGATGTTTTGTTAAGGACCACAAGTTATTATAAGCACTGCAGTTATGGTCACAATGTATGTTCTGTAGCCTTTGCTTGTCTGCTTTCAGTTTCACTGGAGAAGAGAATCTGGCATTTAGGATACAATTTTCAATTTCATAATCTAAATAAGTTTAAACTGTGTATGTTTATTCTGGATTTATTTTATCATGGTTGCAATAAATAGTATTTAACTAATGTATGTATATCATCTATTTATAAATGCAGGCCCCAAAATATATCGATATAGTAAATAAGTGGATATACATTGTGGATATACATGACTGGGCAGAGATAAACATCTGTAGCATATCTTATTCTATTTATAATAATAATAGAATAGTGCCCAAGTACAAAGTGCTATTTTGATTGCAATCGCCATGTTGTTTTTCCACCATGCCCCATTTTCCCAGAATTCATTGCAGACAATGTGCTTGTCTACTGCTTATTGTGGTATTGCTGCCAGTTTGTAAATTAGCACAATGAGTGAGTAAGTGACCTCTTCTTTCCACACAACTTAACTGCAGTGATTTACACAGGGTTCTGAGGGAACCCTGCAGCTACCTTCTTGTCCCAATGTGGCAGTAACTCCAGGTTTCAAAAGATGCAGCAGTACCCATTTTGCAACAGAATACTTAGGGGCAGATTTATCAAATCATGAGTTCGAATCCCAAATGGGAAAAATTCGGATTGGAAATGAAAATTTCTGAAGATCACAAATATCATGAAAATGCTTACGAAAAAATCGTATTAGTCACGATAATATCGTATTGGCGATCCGAAAGTCACAAAATTTTTGTACTGTACAATTGTAAACAACGGTAAAACCTTTCTGATTTTTTCGTGCAAGCGTCCGAAAAAGTCGTGCAGCATACGACAAAATCGTGCGGACGCACCAAAAATTTGGCGAAAATACGCTCAGAGCGTTCGAATGAATGCTCCGAGCGTTCATGCCTTTGTAAATGTGCCCCTTAGTGTCCTTGTCTACTGCCTATTGCGGTATTTCTGCCAGTTTTGTGAAATTAGCGCTGTGAGTGAGTTAGTGACCTCTTCTTGGCTGCCGAAAGGCAAGATGAGCTGGGAGTGCCACTGTGGCCGCTCAAACATATGTAATAATGACACAACAACATTTGTGTGGATAAATTAGCAGCCACAGCTTTTATTAAACATATATATGAAAAACAACATTAACAAAATATGCCAACTGCCGGGGAGCCCGGCAGGCACAAATTAAACCCCGCTGTACCAGGAGTCTCCTGCAGCTGGCCCCAGCCTTAAGCTGCTGACCAGCCGTTTACCTCACCAAAATTATCTTCAGGCTATGCTGTCAGATCCGCCACCACCAATTCGGCTGTTCCTAGCTGAATTGGTGCCCCAACATCGACAGCGCTGTTTCAATGCCCGATTGGAGGTTCATATTAAATATATCTAAGCCAATTGGGTTAAGGTGTACCCCATCAGTTCGTAGAAGGTGTGGGCCGTCTTTTTCCATTTCCCTGTGTCTAACCACTACCCCACCTATGGTATCTATAAAGGCTGAAACGGACATGTTGAGTTTTCTCCTGCATCTCTCCATTGCTAGGGGATTCCTGGCGTGGCGCCATACACACCTGTATATGATCTCAGACCAAACCAGAACGCTGGATCTCAAGAAATTGGAGCAAAGCTCCAGATCCTGCCTAATGGTATCTATGAGGTCCACATTCCTGCCCATCCCCATATCGTTCCCCCTTGCATGGATCACTATTACCTTGGGGCTTGTTGTTATCCCTTGAAGCTGGAGAAATTCCGGTAAGATCTGTTGCCACAAAAGACCCCTAATACCCCTACAACATACTCGTATTGTGTTTTCAGGGAAATCAAGCTGTCTGCCGTAACTGCGGATGGATGTCCGTCTTGCTGCCCAATAAACAAGATCCACACTGTAGCTTTGGGTGCACCTGGGGGTAAAAGATTACAACAAATGAGGCCGTACATAAAGCTATAACCTCCTGGATTCCCATCTGCCTATGTGCTTGACTTCGTCCTCTCTGTACCCATCCTCGGTTGCCGCCCCTATCCGGAAGGTATGGGTATGGAAGGAGGAAGGGGCTATGCCCAGTTTTCTCAGGGTTAATCGGAAAATGGCAAGGAACTGGAATTGCGTCAGTGGGGTGCCGTCAGCATGGAGTAGTAGCGGGTCTTCTTGTGCTGTGTGTCTGGGCCGAGTTCTGAGGTGAGTCTGCAGGCTGTGGGGATGCTGAGGGGTGTGGCGCCATTTGCCTGCCCGTTTCCTTCCCCCAACTGGACTTGGGCTGAGGCGGGTGGGCGGATGGGATCTGCGGCCCTTGGACACAGTGGCTGTTGTCACTGCTTCAATCCCTGGTACTTCAGGTGTGCTGGCCGCTTCAAGGCGCTTGACGTAGCCAAGTTCCTCCATCTCTCATTGCTCTTTCCTTCACCCTGGCTAGGAGGGCACCGATCCACCCACCAGATATGTCTGTGAGTATGCTGGAGACTTTTCAGACTTTTTAAGTTGTAGAGCTTTTTTCTCAATTTCTTTTGACATGAGGTACTACAGGAGGGATGGTGATAATTTCAGGGGGTTGCCTAGTAACCAAGAACGATTGACACAGGGCTCTGAAGGATACTTGCAAAGCGCAAGTATACAGAAATGCAATGACAGGTGCAGCGTTGAGTCTGCAAACTTATCATCAGTTAACATTTGTAACATTATTAACTTGTACAAAACCGTTTGTATAACAAACATTTACAGTAACCAACATTGACAATAACCGACAATCCTTACTCGCCTCCCAGGAACTGGCCCTGCGCCCAAATGTAACGCCTGGTTCCTGCCTCCTTTTCCCCTGACCTAATCCGAGGCTAACTGCCTTCCGATCAGGACCGCAGGCCAACCGGGCTACACTCTCCTTGGCAAGTACCCCCCTTAAACTTCCCCCTGGGGGCACGGAGTAAGGTACCCTCTGCCAACTGCAACAACAACAATGACCTCCTTTTTAAAGGGAGGGAGGGTGGGAGCTGCTGATCCATCTGCTGCCTGGAACCGACGGGAAGGTAGGCTGTACTGAGTGCCCCTCCCCTTGCTAAGCCCGGGGAAAAAACAGTGCTCTCAGTGGCCAGCCACCAGGAACCCATACAGAGGGAGGGGGGGCGGTCTGCCCTCCTTAACCCTGTCATGCCCTGCTTCCCTACACTGCGCTCTGGGTCATTGGGCCCCAGGAGTGCTCTTTGACACAAGTACCTTTAGTGAAAATGGTTTTGCGCTCAATTAACTACGGCAAATTTCAGGAACTGTAACTGCAACTGCACTTGCAGGCATACATTAGCCCTAATATTGTCTAGTTATTTATAAATTAGGTGTTTTTTTAACATTTTAAGAACGGGATGTCAAATAAGCAGTGATCATTTGATTCTGATTAATAATCCCCCATAAAATAAAAAGCTCTGGGGTTCCTTTAGAAACACTGTGCAAATTTGCACCTGGGCAGTAACCCATGGCAACTAGAAAATTATTTTACAGTGATGCCACTTTTTATGATTGGTTTTCTGCATAAGCAGTTTAGTAAAAGTTACTATTTTACTGTACTATGCATGTGCCGATTATCAATGTTTCTATACTGTGCATACAGAATGGTCTTAGACAGGTACAAGGCATCCCTTGCAGCTCAGTAAATGAGGAGGCAGCCCTCACTGGACAATACACCAGGCCACTGCTTTTTCTAAACAAGAGGCATCCAAATGTTAGTGACTATATTCCTTAGGGGGAAGCCTAATAAATTGCCCCCCCCCAGTGATCCGGACTTTCCTTATACTTTTGATTATATTTTGATAATAAGTTACAGTTATAGAGTTTTAGATGCTTATACTTTAATATAATTTAAAATGTAGATGTTTAAGTAGATATTACAGTGTTACATATGAATAGTTCAGTGTATAGTATCATAGTATTTTATCGTTGATTGTAAATATACTGTATATATATATATATATATATATATATTGTAAATTATTAATTAAAAGTTGATTTAAATTTGTCCTGCTTTTTACATTGCCTTTTTTTGGTCCCACCAATTTAGAATGACTTTCAATGAATGATTTTCCTGAGTTTTACACAATGTTTTCCTGGATTTTACATCAAAATTGATGTTCCCAAAAATAGCTCTTTGTCCCTGTAAGGGTTCTTATTAGTGAAATAAACAGGTTTAAAACACTAACCTGATGAATACTATACCATGGTTCTGTCTGTAAATAGTCAACTGCACCTCATAGTCATGCACAAATTACTTACTGTTTAATGTAGTCATTCTGTCTGTCAGACAGGTCTTGCAAATGCTGTCCCATAGTGAAACATTAATACTGCACTGCTTAACCCTTGTTATTAACACAGTAAATATTGTATTTTAAAGTAGAACTCACTCCTGATTTTATCCTTTGAGTACTTGAGAATAATTTGTGTGGAGATGTGAACTGTAAAACTATAATCTTTCTGTAATGTGTGCTAAAGTCTGCTACATTGGTTTTAATAAAAGTGTTCATATGGACTAAGAGATCTCTTTTGGGTGAATGGTATATTTCCTATCTTCTATTTTTCCTTCTCTCCATTAGGCTGGCCACCTAATGCACTTTTCTTTCTTAACTCTGAATCTGTCAGCACCTGTGAACCATGCAGCTAACTAGTTTGTGTTAAAAACCTGACATGTATTTTGTGTTAAATTTAAATGTGCAAGATATGCATGTATTGGAAAAGCAATGTATTTGTTAGATGTATTGCTATCAAGGCATTTAAAATACTTAATTACAAGTGCAGCTTTAAAGTATTTCCCTACCTATGATCCAGCTGGGTGTGGTGGCTTGCACCTCTAAGAGGCAGGCCAGAAGCACTTTCTGGAATTTAAAGGGAATATTTCAGTGTATTGTGGGAGCTCTGACTCCTATAAAAGGCTGGAGGGCTCTGCAAGCACTGGAGTCATTGTAAAGTGTAAATGAGAACTGCTGGTTCTTAGAACAGCTGCTGTATGTTTTGAATAGAAGTTTTTTTTTGTTTGTTTTATTTTTTTTTTAACAATGTCTGCTTTGCAAGTCTCTGACAAATGTGTAAATAAGATCCTTGCTTATTTGTTTTTTTTTATGGAGGTCTTGTCAAATAAAATAAACCTCTGATTTTATATCAAGACAAGAATTTTCTTTGTGAAAAATTTCCCATGTCTACCACTAAGCAAAAAGTTGCCTTCCCATGCCTCACAATTTGCTTTAAACTTTTCCCTGATTTTACATTTTCCTGGATTTTACATTATTTTTTCTTGGGCCCCTGAAAAACGTAATCAAAATGTAACTTTCACTTAGCACAGAGAATGGCCAAGAAGCAGGTTGAGCACACATACATCTGAGAAAAGAGAGGAGCACACAGAAGGAGTAGGGAGAGGGCATGGAGATAGGGGATGGAGAAGGGAGGAGCACATAGAGCTTGGGGTTGGAGAAGGGAGCAACATATAGAGATTGGGGTTGGAGATGGGAGCAGCACATAGAGATTAGGGAAAGAAATGAGGCAGGAAAATTGTTTTAGAATTACACTATTCAAAAACTTCCACTATCTACCTTAATTGCAATTATAATCAGGTATATATAATTCATTAACCAATCTAGGAAAGTGGCCAGTGCTTATTGATTATAAAGTGCACGTGCTTAAAAAGTGCACAATTTCAAAACCAATCTTTCTCCTGAAATAATTCTAACTAAACCGCTGGTGTTACAGATCTGTGTTTTTTTCAGTTATTTGTTCCAATCACCAGTGTATACAGTGGTGTGAAAAACTATTTGCCCCCTTCCTGATTTCTTATTCTTTTGCATGTTTGTCACACAAAATGTTTCTGATCATCAAACACATTTAACTATTAGTCAAAGATAACACAAGTAAACACAAAATGCAGTTTTTAAATGAGGGTTTTTATTATTTAGGGAGAAAAAAAATCCAAACCTACATGGCCCTGTGTGAAAAAGTAATTGCCCCCTGAACCTAATAACTGGTTGGGCCACCCTTAGCAGCAATAACTGCAATCAAGCGTTTGCGATAACTTGCAACGAGTCTTTTACAGCGCTCTGGAGGAATTTTGGCCCACTCATCTTTGCAGAATTGTTGTAATTCAGCTTTATTTGAGGGTTTTCTAGCATGAACCGCCTTTTTAAGGTCATGCCACAACATCTCAATAGGATTCAGGTCAAGACTTTGACTAGGCCACTCCAAAGTCTTCATTTTGTTTTTCTTCAGCCATTCAGAGGTGGATTTGCTGGTGTGTTTTGGGTCATTGTCCTGCTGCAGCACCCAAGATCGCTTCAGCTTGAGTTGACGAACAGATGGCCGGACATTCTCCTTCAGGATTTTTTGGTAGACAGTAGAATTCATGGTTCCATCTATCACAGCAAGCCTTCCAGGTCCTGAAGCAGCAAAACAACCCCAGACCATCACACTACCACCACCATATTTTACTGTTGGTATGATGTTCTTTTTCTGAAATGCTGTGTTACTTTTACACCAGATGTAACAGGACATGCACCTTCCAAAAAGTTCAACTTTTGTCTCGTCGGTCCACAAGGTATTTTCCCAAAAGTCTTGGCAATCATTGAGATGTTTTTTAGCAAAATTGAGACGAGCCATAATGTTCTTTTTGCTTAAAAGTGGTTTGCGCCTTGGAAATCTGCCATGCAGGCCGTTTTTGCCCATTCTCTTTCTTATGGTGGAGTCGTGAACACTGACCTTAATTGAGGCAAGTTAGGCCTGCAGTTCTTTAGATGTTGTCCTGGGGTCTTTTGTGGCCTCTCGGATGAGTTGTCTCTGCGCTCTTGGGGTAATTTTGGTCGGCCGGCCACTCCTGGGAAGGTTCACCACTGTTCCATGTTTTTGCCATTTGTGGATAATGGCTCTCACTGTGGTTCGCTGGAGTCCCAAAGCTTTAGAAATGGCTTTATAACCTTTACCAGACTGATAGATCTCAATTACTTTTGTTCTCATTTGTTCCTGAATTTCTTTGGATCTTGGCATGATGTCTAGCTTTTGAGGTGCTTTTGGTCTACTTCTCTATGTCAGGTAGCTCCTATTTAAGTGATTTCTTGATTGAAACAGGTGTGGCAGTAATCAGGCCTGGGGGTGACTACAGAAATTGATATTGAAATTGAAAATTGAAATTGATAAACCACAGTTAAGTTATTTTTAACAAGGGGGGCAATCACTTTTTCACACGGGGCCATGTAGATTTGGAGTTTTTTTTCTCCCTTAATAACGTAAACCTTCATTTAAAAACTGCATTTTGTGTTCAATTATGTTATCTTTGACTAACAGTTAACGGTTTTTGATGAGCAGAAACATTTAAGTGTGACAAACATGCAAAAGAATAAGAAATCAGGAAGGGGGCAAATAGTTTTTCACACCACTGTAAATGAATTCATTAATTATAAAGTGCCAGTGCTTAATCAGTAAAATTAATCTGTAAAAGTTGACTTAAGTAAATTAGTTTCCTCCTAGATCATAGTTATGAAAATCACTTTGATTAAGTCTTAGGGGCTGATTACCTAATCCACGAACGGTCCGAAGGCGTCCGAATGCATTCTTTTCATAATGATCGGTTTTTGCGATTTTTTCGTAAATTGTCGCAACTTTTTCGTAGCCGTTACGACTGTTTCGCAAAATGTCGTGACTTTTTCGTAGCGTTACGACTTGCGCAAATTGTCGCAACTTTTTCGTAGCCTTCGCGTCGAGTACGAAAGTTTCTGATTCATTCAAGCTTCAATATCGTGACTTTTCTTGGGCCAGGTTGGAGCAGCAGAGTGCCATTGAGTCCTATGGGAGGCTTCCAAAATCATGCTAAGTCTGAAAGTTTTGCCCGCAGTTTACGAGCGCTCATTACGAAAAAGTCGCGACAAGATACAAGCAAATCGTAATGGCTATGAAAAAGTCGCGACAATTCGCGCAAGTCGTAATGGTTACGAAAAAGTCGCAACAATTTACGAAAAGTCGTAACGGTGACGAAAAAAACGCCAAAAATACAAAAAAGTCGCAAAAAGTTCGTTTTCCAATCGGAATTTCTCCCATTCGGATTCGTGGGTTAGTAAATCAGTCCCTTAGTTGTTGGCTAAACCCTGGGATACCACAAGTAAAGAAAGGCAGTAACCAAGTGGCTGCAGTCTCAAAATTTACCTTGCCTGTTGCTTATACAAAGGGCTGTTATCCTAAAAAAATGCAAACCTCAAGGACCTTGGAGAGAAAACAGTAATAAGATTAAGTATCAAGGAGAATAAAAATTACCAATTGTTTAAAAAGGGTCAGCTCAAACTGCACCCATAAAATAGAGTTTGACCACCCAATTAGATGCCTACTTAACCAAAATCATTCCCTCAGCGTCTAAATTAATCAAATTAAATAAAAAGAAGAATCGTTTTTAAAAGATCAGTTCAAAAACTTCACAATGCCTTGACGCGTGTTTCGCTAAGCAGCTTTATCAAAAGGCGGAGACTGCAGGCTTATTGTTTGGTGTCCTGTTAACAGCGTGCATAGCTTACTAATTGTGTCTCAGCCCCCACCCATTCGTTTATGGCAAATTCTCTACCAACCCAGGTATTTTATTGGTGTCAGGGTGTTGCCTCTAATCAAGGGCGCTGCTGCCATGAGGCAAGTTGAGGGCAGCGCCGGTCAAGTTACCAGGGGTGGCAAAAATCCGCCGAAATTCTGATATCTCACCCCTGTGGCATTCCAGATTTAGATGTGCATATTCTAATAAGTGCGGAGCACCATATTGGTTATATTACAGAAATCTGCATCTGAAAATGGGGAAATCAAAATAGGACTAATACAGCACCAGTAAGAAGAAGAGAAAGAGGTTGCTAAGAGAACCTTAAATGAAAGAGTGGAATAAAAGGTAGCAGTAAAGAAACAGGGAGGGAGGATCAACATACAAGAAGCAAAAAAACAGTTAACAGGAAAATGATTTTTACATGGATATTATCAATGCCCCCCCATGTTAATGAACCTCATAGTGTAGAAATGTTACAGACAGCCTTTTGATAAATAGTATCTTATAACAAGCAGCATTTACTACTTAAAGCAGAACTAAACCTTACCATGTGTCACACTCATGTAACATTCATTCAGGCAGAGGGAGAAGGGAATGTCATTACGGATATGATATCTTTTGCCACAAGTTGCAAGGGGATGTTGTAGTTTAGGAAGCAGGAGAATTGTAGCTTGGAGAACACCCACATCGCTCAGGCCCTGTCTCTAGCTGGCTGAATAAATATAGCACCATCAACTTTACATATCCTAATTTAACTTCTGAGTAACAGTCACCCTGTTATATTTAAAGGGGTACCCAGTGCACGGATAAGAGCTTACCACAATTCTCACCCTATGGGGCAGATTTATTAAAACACGAGTTCGAATCCCAAATGGTAAAAATTCGGATTGGAAACAAAAATTTCTGAAGATCGCTAATATCACGAAAATGCTTCCGGAAAAATCGTATTAGTCACGATAATATCGTACTGGCGATCCGAAAGTCACTAAATTTTTGTACCGAATGATTGTAAACAGCGGCAAAACTGATCAGATTTTTTCACGCAAAAAATCAGAAAAAGACACTCAAGCATCAAAAAAGTCGTGAAAACGCCAATAAAAGTCATGCAAGGTACGAAAAAGTCGCGGAAAATAAGATTGGACCGATTGAACGAAAGCTCGGAGCGTTCATGGATAAGTAAATGTGCCCCTAAGTGGCCTTTAGGATTGGCTCATAACAAGGTTACAGAAAGAAATATACAGTTAGAAATATTGAAACACTGGTGTAACCCTGCAATTGTTCTAGGTGTATCCAGGATAAAAAATCACCCAGAATCTCACCCTAATTGTACTTCAGACTGGGCCATAACATTATGATAATGGTAATCCAGTAGTTAATACAATAAAACACCCAGCAACCCCTTGCAAATAAAGCAAATGATTACAAAAATGTAGGGCCTACAAATGATTGTACTATGTGTTCGTAGGCAGTGGCAAATCCCTAAAATAAAAGGGCAGCTGTTTGTAATGCAATATGAACACTTTATTTCCAAAGGAGAACTTAAAATAATGCATAATAGGGGAATAAATGTTCTTATTAAAGTTTACCACCTGATATCAATATATTATAAAAAAAAAGAAAACAATTTAACCAGAAAAAAGTCACATATGTAGCTATCCATATGTGCAAAAAGGAAGAGAGAAACCCTGCAGTATAGCTTCAGGGTGCACAGTATGTGTGTGTTAAACACGATTTAATAGATCCTGAAGTGGAAAAGACACGCAACCAATTTACTGGCACACCTGTGGTTCAAACTAAAACTTTACCTTTATTTCAACAAATTAAATAATATAGAAATCTTAATTTGTTGAAATAAAGGTAAAGTTTTAGTTTGAACCACAGGTGTGCCAGTAAATTGGTTGCGTGTCTTTCCACTTCAGGATATATGTAGCTATCCAAGCTGCAACTAATATAAAGACCAAAAAGATTACTATGAGAGCTGTCGAGAGAGACGACATAGATAGCTGGCCAGCCTGTATTTTACAGTATATATATGATGGCTAATAAATGTTTATATTGAGAAAATTATTGGGAGAGTTTAGCAGGATTGGCAAACAGGAGCTGCCAATCATTGGAGAGACTGAGCCAGAACAGAGGAAGAGAACAAAGAAACTTTATTAAGAATGATATACCAACGATAGCACCTAACTACTACAGAATAAATACAGAGGAGCTCAGACTAGGATTTGGCTGTGTTGGTGAAGAAGCCACAGATACCAGTGCCCCCTTACCTTACTGCACAGTAATGCACACACAAATGTAAATGTAAAAACAACTAAAGAAAGCATAAAAAAACACTGTACAAACAGAAAAGGTTTTATTGCCTAGAAATAAAATGAGCCCTCTCCTCCCAATTGCTTGATTCCTTTCCGCTCAAAATTAAAGAGTAGATTAAGAAACATATAAGCAAACAACATATATGTAAATTAGAATATTAGGTTGAAAAGCAGGCTTTTTCTCAGTGTATGAAACCTCTGTGAAATGTAAAATAATAAGCTATATTGCTATACTAAGCAGAGAATAATGGTGATCTCTGGATAGGTAAATACAACTGAAAAATGACATCCTGAAGAAACCTTTTGGATGAAACCAGGCCCAGATTTGTGCCCACCAAGGTCTGGGCCTAGGGCGGCAGAAATTTAGGGGCAGCATGACGGCAGCTGCATTATAGTTTTGCTCATACGGAGCAATGGGGACAATGGGGAGCAATCAGTTGTTAGGGGCATGTACAGTAGCAAAAACTATAGGGCACATTTACTAATGTTGCGACTTTTTTGTCGCCGTCGCAAATTTTTCGTATATTTTCCGTGACGGCAAAGAAAAAGTCGCGAAACATATACGAAAAATTTGCGACGGCGACAAAAAATTTCCAATTTGAATTTTTGCCATTTGGGATTCGAATTCGTGGATTAGTAAATGTGCCCCTATGAGTAGGGTTCATACGTTTACTTCCATTTTAGCTCTTTGCAATTAGCTCTCTCCAATATGCTGTAAGTATCAGTCTAAGCAACTTTGTAACTGGTCCTCTGTAACAATAGCCATGTACACCTACCATTAGTTGGGAAAGTGGTAAACAAATGATTTTTTATAATAGATGTTAAAAGGTGTACCTGTCCTAAAAAAGGAAATTCATGCAGAAATTAACTACGGTATATTATCTAGATTAATGGCTTTATTAAACCAGTGGAGTGTGCGATATACTGACAGGGGGTGTGCCCTGCGGGGATGGAATCTGGGCCGCTAGGGCCCACTGGGTTTTTTCCCAGTGCTCCGGCGGCCCAGTTTGACCGTGCCATAGCATATTTACCAGTGCTGACTAGTGATGAGCAAAATTTTTCGGCAGGCATGGATTCGCGTCGAATTTCCACATTTTGACATTGGCAAATTTAAGTTGGTTTAAAGGAGAAGGAAAGGTAAAAACTAATTAAGCTTTATCAGAAAGGTCTATGTAAATACAGCCATAAGCACTCTCAAAAACACTGCACTGAATTCTCTGTCAAAAGAAACAGGATTTGTCTTCTCTTTGTTTTCCTGTGCCAGAGACAGCTCTCTCCTCACTCCCCTCTCCTGCTCCCCCTCCCTCAAGAATGCTAAGAACTCCGTCCCCCCCCTTAGGAATTTGTGATCTTAGCCAATCCGCAGAAAGCTTCCTCATAGTCTTATTAACTGCGCATGTACACCAGTCTTGGTCTTGGTGCAGGAGCGTGGCATTGTGGGAATTTTCTTTACACAGCTCAGCGTTTTTTTTTCCTATGAGGCTTCTGATCATCTCAACAGGAAAAATATGGGGAGACTTAATGGCACTATTGAGACAACTGAAGGTATGCCTGCAGCTTGAGATTAACTCTTAATTAGCCTTTTTGTCTCCTTTAATAGTGGTAAATGCAAGTAATTAGGGGCATTTATAGTAGCAAAAACTATGATCAGTGTTCAGCCACATAATTTTACTTCCATTTTAGCTCTTTGCACTTGTTCACAAATGAGCCCTCTCCAGTATGCTGTAAATAAATCATTCTAAGCAACTGTAAATGGCCTTTTTGTATTAGTTGCCATACTGTTTTGCTTCTCTCAGCCCAGCAATATAAAACAGTACTTGGTTGCTAAGGTCAAAGACCACAGAACAATGATAGAATCTATACAGCCCTGATGGATTGCACCTCAATGGAAGGGGGTCTACTGTGCTAGGGGAGAGAATGGTTAAGAGGCTGGAGGAGTGTTTAAACTAGACAAGGGGGGGTTGGTAAGCTAGATTCTTATGGGAGAGCTAGTGTAGATGGGGCAGTGGGACCAGTAAAGGGTTGTGGGGGAGGAGTGAGGGGGGCATATAGTTTATCAGATAAGGAGCTTCCATTGTTACAAGGGAAACAGACTAATTTTCACCTTAGCTCTAACTGTCCTTTAGCTAATGTAAGCATCAGAGGAAGAAGTAGTAATCTCCGCTGCATGCTGGCTAATGTGCGTAGCTTGTCGGGTAAATTAGGGGAGCTGCAGGCTATTGCATGTATTGAAAATTATGATTTAATTGGTATCACTGAGACCTGGTGGGATGAAAAATGCGACTGGGCTGTGAATTTAAATGGGTATACGCTTTTTAGGAGGGACAGAGTGATTAAAAAGGGTGGAGGGGTTTGTCTTTACGTAAAGTCAGATTTAAAGCCATGTTATAAAGACATTACCAATGAAAACGTTGAATCTCTTTGGGTAGAAATTTCAGTAGGGCTGAAGGTCACAAAGAAAATGATCATTGGTGTATGCTATAAACCACCCCGTATAGATGAGGGGGATGAGTCCCAGCTACTTTTGCAAATGGAGGAGGCTTCAAAATTGGGTCAAGTTGTTATTATGGGGGATTTTAATTATCCGGACATTGACTGGAGTAATGGGGTGGCTAAGTCAGAAAAAGCTAGTAGGTTTGTAAACATGCTAAATGGCAACTTTTTATTTCAGGTGGTTCAAGAACCTACTAGGAATGATTCTATTTTGGACCTGGTAATATCTAATAATACTGAACTTATCTCTAACATTTGTGTGGGTGAGCATTTGGGGAACAGTGATCACAACATGGTCTCCTTTGAGATAATGCTACAGAGACAGCTCTATAAGGGAGTAACTAAAACGCTCAATTTTAGACGTGCAGACTTTGCCAGTATAAGGGCATCTCTGCAATGTGTCAACTGGGAAAGGCTTTTCATGGGGTTAGACACAGAAGGAAAATGGAACATCTTTAAAACATTGCTTTGCAGGTATACACAACAGTATATCCCCCTTGTAAACAAGGAGAGGCATCGCAAAGCAAAACCCTTATGGCTGAATAAAAGAGTTAGGGTCGAGGTTGGTAAGAAAAGACGTGCTTTTAGGGCATTCAAGTTAGCTGGGACAGCAGAAACTTTCATCAGGTACAAGGAAGCAAATAAAGCATGCAAAAAAGCTATCAGACAATCTAAAATAGAGATGGAAAGGGATATTGCAGCTAGGAGTAAAAAGAATCCAAAATTATTTTTTAATTATGTGAATAGTAAAAAAATGAAGCAAGAAGGGGTGGGAACTTTATTATCAAGGGGGGGTACGTTGGTTGATGAGAACGGGGAAAAAGCAGAAATTTTGAACTCTTATTTTTCATCTGTCTATACATCTAAGGAGCCACCTAATGAAGGCTTCCCTTTTAATATACCCAGTTCTAGTAATTTAGATACTGACACGTGGGTTACTCAGGAGGAAATTCAAAAGAGACTTGAACATGTAAAGGTAAACAAAGGTCCAGGACCGGATGGGATTCATCCCAGGGTATTAAATGAGCTGACCTCTTAACTTAATTTTTCAGGATTCGTTGAGGTTTGGCATGGTGCTGAGAGACTGGCGAATTGCTAATGTGGTGCCGTTATTTAAAAAGGGATCTCGTTCTCAGCCTGAAAACTATAGGCCTGTTAGTCTGACATCAGTAGTAGGAAAACTTCTGGAAGGGGTAATAAGGGATAGGATAGTTGAATACATTGCAGTTCACAATACTATTAGTTTGTGCCAGCATGGTTTTATGCGTAACAGATCTTGCCAGACTAATTTAGTTGCCTTTTATGAGGAGGTGAGCAGGAACCTTGATGCTGGAATGGCAGTTGATGTCATCTACTTAGATTTTGCTAAAGCGTTTGATACAGTACCTCACAGAAGGTTAATGATCAAATTGAGGAATATTGGCCTAGAACATAATATTTGTAATTGGATAGAGAACTGGTTGAAGGATAGATTACAAAGAGTGGTGGTAAATGGAACATTTTCTAATTGGGCCAGTGTGGTTAGTGGAGTACCGCAGGGGTCAGTCCTTGGTCCTTTGCTTTTTAACTTGTTTATTAATGACCTGGAGGTGGGCATAGAGAGTACTGTTTCTATTTTTGCTGATGACACTAAATTGTGCAAAACTATAAGTTCCATGCAGGATGCTGCCGCTTTGCAGAGCAATTTGACAAAATTGGAAAACTGGGCAGCAAACTGGAAAATGAGGTTCAATGTTGACAAGTGCAAAGTTATGCACTTTGGTAGAAATAATATAAACGCAAACTATCTACTGAACGGTAGTGTGTTGGGGGTATCCTTAATGGAGAAGGATCTAGGGGTTTTTGTAGATCACAAGTTGTCTAATTCCAGGCAGTGTCATTCTGTGGCTACTACAGCAAATAAAGTGCTGTCTTGTATATAAAAGGGCATTGACTCAAGGGATGAAAACATATTTTTGCCTCTTTATAGGTCCCTGGTAAGGCCTCACCTTGAGTATGCAGTGCAGTTTTGGGCTCCAGTCCTTAAGAAGGATATTAATGAGCTGGAGAGAGTGCAGAGACGTGCAACTAAACTGGTAAAGGGGATGGAAGATTTAAGCTATGAGGTTAGACTGTCGAGGTTGGGGTTGTTTTCTCTGGAAAAGAGGCGCTTGCGAGGGGACATGATTACTCTGTACAAGTACATTAGAGGGGATTATAGGCAGATGGGGGATGTTCTTTTTTCACATAAAAACAATCAGCGCACCAGAGGTCCCACTTTAGATTAGAGGAACGGAGCTTCCATTTGAAGCAGCGTAGGTGGTTTTTCACGGTGAGGGCAGTGAGGTTGTGGAATGCCCTTCCTAGTGATGTGGTAATGGCAGATTCTGTTAATGCCTTTAAGAGGTGCCTGGATGAGTTTTTGAACAAGCAGAATATCCAAGGCTATTGTGATACTAATATCTACAGTTAGTATTACTGGTTGTATATATAGTTTATGTATGTGAGTGTATAGAATGGTTAGTATAGGTTGTGTGCTGGGTTTACTCGGATGGGTTGAACTTGATGGACAATGGTCTTTTTTCAACCCTATGTAACTATGTTAAGATTCAGCTATAAGTTAGAAAACTGAATCTGATTGGATGTTATGGATGCAATTTACTCAAAAATTCTAATTAGCCTCAACCCCAGCAATTACTAACCTCACCTCCCCATATGTAATAATAGGCACAAAAAGTAAGTGTGAGAAGAATTTATTGACTGATTCAATAAATGTGCTGCTAAAGCATGGTAACATGGTAACATTCTCATGTAAATATGCAAATATTCTGCTAATAGTTTAAATAATGCCATAATATTTATAAATGGATGACATGCTCTAAATAGTTAATATATTTTGACCTATTTTGTACATATTTTCACTGTTTTTTTTAAATTATCAGAAGTTGTAGTGGTTCTGGCTTGATTTTCGAAAACTAAATAGTAAGAAAGAAATGAAACTGAAAATAATTTTTCATTGAAATAGAATCTGCTGCCTTATAGAGTATTCATTCTAGGCCGCATATACCATTAGGAAATCTTGCTACTGTTTCAAGAGTGGACTTGTTAATAATCTAACCAGGTTATTATACTATAATTTTTGTCTCCCTTTACCTCACCCCTGCCTCTGGTAAGGGTGGTATGTAATAAAAGAAGTACCCAATATAAAAGTTAGCATAATTAAGAATAAAAAAAAAACAGATTTGCAGTGTAATAATGTTCATGATTACAGTTAATTACAATGCAAGTGTACCTGTATTTTGGGGGTTTCCAAATCTCTCTTGAAGATGGCGTTAACTGCTTTTATAGTAACATGTTTTATTACGTACACTGTTGTTTTCTTATGAGAAGATGTGCAATCTTTTTCTACTTGAAGAAAAAATTTCTACTTGAAGTGCTGTGGGCTTATTTGTTAAAAGTCCAGATGGTTGTGACCATGAAAATAGGCCATATCACAGAAACCTTTCAAACAAAGACAGACCTAGAACAGAACCTTGGGGTACTTCAGCTGAGATCAGAAAACCACTTATACACTACCATAATTATTTCCAGGAAAAGGGCATGTTTGTCAAAAGGAGAAAAACATTTCACCCTTTAATAAATATACCCCTAAAAATCTTATACAGGTTAACAAGGAGCAGCAGAATTCCCCCTGCCAAGTCAGTTCTGTTTCACTTTTGATAAATATGGTCCTAGCAAGCAGTAACTTCCCTTTACTCATTATCTGTTCACAGCAGATTGAAGACATGTTTCAATTTTACCCTATAATGAGAAGTGGCAATGTATTCATTCTGGGTTAGTGTTCTAAGCCAAATTAACCTACTAAAATTCTATGTAAAAGGTTTTTTTTCTTTTAAAACAGGTGTCCACACAAAAACTGATTTTGCACAATGAAAGAAAAATTCTAATAAAATGCTTTCTGGGTCCTTACTGGGACCCCATCACAGCTTTGGGTATTCACCCTAAATTGCTACACTACTGGTTATGGCTTTTTTCTAAGAATGAAATTAATGAGTATTAAAGTCTTAAATGTCAACACAACACTAGCCAGCACTGCACAACGTCTTTTTTTTAAACACATAATATTTTTGGAAAAATAGATGTAGTATACATTGTATTTAATTAATGGGAGTTGTAAAACAATTTCAGTGGTATTTCCATATTGGAATTTCCCTATTTCACTTTCCATCACAAAAAGCTTTGGATGCCTTTTCTTTCTTTCTTTTTTTCTAAAGGCCTTTTGCTTTGACCCCAAAAACAGAGTCAGTTAAAACAGAATTCCATTCTGTTCTGACACATCATGAATGTGGTCTTTTGTTCCAAAATTTTGAATCATAAGAAACAGAAGGGGCTGAAGATCCACTCGCAGTGATTGGGATTGCTGGCCCAAAGAGCTGAGAAAAGTTTGTATTGAGCAGTGTTTCTTTAAGATTTAATCCCTAATGTTGCTTGATTACAAATCCCCACATGTTTAAATACGTAACAATATGTTGGAATATGCTGAAAGTTTTGGGTGGGTGTAAACCAGTGATCCCCAACTAGTGGCTTGTGAGCAACATGTTGCTCCTAGAGTCCCCAGAGCAGTTTTTATTTTTAAATTCCTTGGTTGGTGGCAAGTTTTGGTTGAATAAAAACAAAATGTACTACCAAACAAAGCCTCCTGTAAGCTGCAATTCTGCATAGAGGCTACCTAATGCAATCACAACCCTTATTCGGTACCTATGTGAACCTTTATATGATGGTCATGTTGCTCTCCAAGTCTTTTTGCATTTGACTGTGGCTCACAAGTAAGAATGGTTGGGGATCCCTGGTGTATGGCCCCTTTTAACTGCAGTTTGATTACTAGAGGATTTTTTGGAATCCATAGGAAGTATTTCCTGTTATTTCCTTAGAGCAAACAGTATGGCAGCTGTCAAAATTGCATCCAACATTTTGGTCTCTAGTTGGACTTCATGCAAGAATCCTTTATAAAGGTCCCAGTGGTAGAAAACTAGTCTTATGCCAATTTAGGCTCTTCACATGACATCAACATAATAATAAGGGGATAAAAATATTCAGGGTAATTCCAAGATTTAATCTCTGATACAAATTTATACAAAGCCTTAGGGCTCTGGCACATGGGGAGATTAGTCGCCCGCAACTAATCTCCCCGAACTACCATCCCACCGGCGAAGATGTAAGTCGCCGTTGCATCACGAGGCATTTTCGGCGATTTGCCGAAATCGCCTGCGCAGCGTGTGCCAGAGCCCTTACCCTTCTGCTGGTTCAGAGACTTTCATATACCTAAAACCTTCATGCCAGTTTCAGGGTTGGTAAACAGGTCTAAGAGTACCAATGTAAACACTATTTACAGCATATTGATCTATCTATTTGGAAGAGAAAAGAGGATGATTATCTTTAATCTGTATGGCTCACTAATATTTATTTCACTGCTGCTTGAAATGCTTAAAGAGATTATAGAGGTTTAACGAATGCAAAGTAAACAGATATATTAAACAATATATAAATATAATTGCAACAACGCAGTGGTTGTCAAACTTTTTAACTACAAGCCCCTTAAATGTCCTTGGTCTGGAATTTGACACCTAAACACATTATAGTATACCATGGGGTATATTATTATATAATATATAGCCCAATACTTTGCATGGGAGATGTTGGACAGCAGTATGTGCTTAAGGACACGATTATCCCAAATGTATGGCACATAGCATAGATATTGGCATCTTCAGGACATGTGTAATTCTGACAGAGAATAGAGGTAACATATAAAATCTAGTTATCTAGTAGTATTGCAGTAGTACACAAAAATTTCTTCTCTGCTTATTTATGTGAGTGTAGAAATTAGTGGGGCTGCAATGCTTATTGAGAAGTACTCCAAAGACCCTTATATAAATTATTTCTGGTGGACTGTGTCTGAGACAAGCAATATAGAAGCTACCACTCATATGTATAAATAAATACTGTAAATATAAATTATTTTTAGAGAGAGAATGTCTGTTTAAATAAGGTTTTATGCTTCTAAAATGTTCCCTATTATGTGTACTTTATATTGGGCTAGCTAAATTGTTTCCCAGAAAAGGTATAAGTTGTAAAGGTAAAAGTTGTAAGGTTAATTTTAGCATTAATTAATCAAACAGTAAAGTATATACTTTCTTTCCTTACATTTGTGTAGGATAGTAGAACATCTGGCTCACTGCTTGTCTTCAGAGAAAGGCAGAGATACTGCATCCATTTCTCTGTGTGCCGATAATATCAATAAGAACCATTTATTATTTATGTAACTACATTAACTAAATAGTATTTTATTGTGATTGCAACCAAATTTAATTGATTGCACAATGATTATTTAAATAATGCTAATCGGTAGTGAATAGATTTATGAATGATATCTCACTGAGATCTCCCCTAAATTCCTGACCCCCCCCCTGCCAGTCTTAAAAATAGTTGTTCTTTTTGGTATATGTCATGAGATTCTTTTTCCTTGAACTGTATTTCATTTAATGCAAGTGAAAGCAGCTCCCTTTCCTACAAAAGTAGCATTTTCAAGAAAAGGGGAACTGCCCTACTGAGAAAGTTTCACTTTATACTGGGGTTTTCCCCTTGATATTTTTTACAGCCAAATGTGGGTGGCACCAGGGGATATAAATGCATCTTAGCAGTGTGCTTCCAATTCAGAATTCTTCCTCTCTGTTGATCAGTCCCGGGAACAATGGCTGTGGGTAAAGCACTTGCCCTCTTCTGCGGTCTGCTCCTCATCCTGTCCTGTGTTTGTGGTAAGTTCCACACCAGCAATATTGCAGCTAGATTATACAATGCACTCTTATGGCTAGTACGCTGAAATGAGGATTGGTGGAAAATAACATTTATTATGCAACAAGACAACAATGCTATTTTCTTACTGAAAACATATATAGCAACAATCTTCTATTTATAGCTTTGCTAGGACTATATCTCATTGCATCACACAATGACACTAGATAACAAGATTAGGATTGTTGCAAGAGCTTACAATAAATTTTTTTTTATATTAAACAATTCTTTTTCTTCTGAAACTGTAGAGAATTGATGTTATGGATTTGAATATAGTGTTTAATTATAGGTGTTTTTTTGCCCTTTAGTTGGCTTGATTTTTATGGTTGGTCATTTATACTTTTTAGAATTCGGGGTCTCTCCTATTTCTGCTTCATTGTGATGTTTCAGTGGTGTCAGTGAGCTTCCACTATTCATAAAATGTGCTGCTTTTTTTTATTTCTAGGAATGTCCCCACTTGGGAAACAACGCTGCATGTGCAAAGGGCGCGGTGCCGAAAGGATCAGTACCCAGCATCTGAAAAAACTGGAGGTGTTTCCAATGAGTTTTGGCTGTGATGAGATTGAGGTCATGTAAGTGTCATTATTGTTATGGCATGTGGGTGATATATAGTATAACAAAAGCTGTGCTTTATTTTATTAAAATAGAGCAACCAACCATCAATTTTAAAAAAGGTTTATTGATCAGATTTCTTGGTACTATATAACCACCATTGCATAAGTTGTATTTTGCATTACATCTTTATTTATTACCACTTTTATTTACCTTTACATTACTAATACCACTACCATGGTAATTTACATTACCATTAATATTTTCCATTTTTATTTTCTGTACATTACCATTTTATTTATTACCACTTTTCTTATTACCACTTATTACCACTTTATTACCATTTTATTTATACTGGTCTATTGATACAGAGAAATATATGAATTCAAGGGAGTGCCAAGTTACATTATATTGCTGTATATACCTAGTGGTTTAGCACATAGAATAGAAACATATTAGTAAATGTTATTTGGCTAATTATGTAGCAAATCTAAAGATAAGAATTATATGGATAACCTTGAGTCGGCACAGAGGCCATTGCGCATCAAACATTATTATGTGGTTTTTGTCTCTGAAACCGCATCACAAAAATGCTGGATGTTTCTTATCTCTGCTTCCTTTATCACTGTACTTAAACTCCAATTGGTAAACACTGTTTGATTCTGTTTTTTTTAGTGTAACAATGAAATCAGGAAGTAAGATCTGCCTCAATCCTCAATCAAAATTTGCCAACAAACTCCTTTCTGCACTGCGGAAAAAGAGGTATGAGTGAAAAGCTAGTAAATAAAAACATGGATGGCATAGTTGGGTATATTTACCTAGAAAGTGGGAATGCTATGCATGTTTTAAAGACCATTTTTATATTTTCATATTTTATTCTAAAACATTTTTATTATTTATTAATCATCTAGCAATGATTCAATGTAGGACAAGAATGGGAAACCTCTCTGGGGTTAAACAAGTAGGAACATGTAATACATTTCCCAAATACTAGGGGCAAGATATTGTATACATTCTTATGAATACAAACTATAGATGACAAATGATTTGCAAGCAAGTGCTTGACCTCTTTCCCTAGCATGCATTCATTTGGGAAATAGTGTTCACAAAGTGTCACTGTAAAATGGGTACTTGAACGGGGTGGTTTGCTGAATGCAGCACTAACTGAGGTAAAAGTGTTTTTTATATGGAGGCCAAGGGAACAATACCTGAATGCATACCCTAAAACAGATAAACCTACAACTAAAATTTACAGCATTATAACCAAATGTATATTTTATTATTGTGCCAGATCTTCAAAGTGATTCGATACGGAGCCATTATGATAACTGGAAATTTCCATGGTGAAGTTGGATATGCAGACAGCCTAGCTGCAGGATTTCTTGCTCTCAACTCAGAACTGGTTTTGTTTAACAGAAACTATTTTGAAAAAATGCCTTTAAAAAACACAAAAACACACATTTCAAGAGATGGTGCACCAAGGGCAAACCTTTGTACTTCATAGAAATATTTTCTTGGGTTTCTTTTTTGTAAACTACAATGTAAAAAAATCTCACACTATTTTTACATTCCTGATAATGACAGCTAGCGTACATTAATGTGTCCTGATTTTACAAATATATATTTTATGTAAAAGAAAAACTCTGTATATTGTAAGTGTTTGGAACTTAATTTATAATTCTTAATTATTCATGAGAATTGTAATTATTTTTAAAATTAAAAAAGATTACTCATAACAGAGATATTTGTAATGGTGAAGTATAGCTGAAAATGCCAAACCTACATTAATTATAACTAGAAAGCAGCAATAGATCTGGTATTCTTTAGCTCCATCTCATATATGCCCAGATATGCCATGTGGGTGATATACCAATCATCAGATCCCCCAATGCCAAATAACCATAAAAGTGTTAGAAACATATTCCCAGGGCATTGGTTTGCTAGGCAATTTTTGTGGGGCTACATATAAGGTACTACAAATTATCCCTTTATTTGGAATACAGCACACAAGTAGAATTTAGAGCTGTCATGATAAGGAGTGCATCCACACTCTCTTCTCTGGTCATCAAATTGTATATTTTATGCATATTGTATTGTTTTTTTTTTCTTTTTTTAAATGTCTGATTAAAATGGATAGAAATTAATTTATATATTTTCTTAGAAATGGTGTAATATATTGAAAGTTCAAACTTTTTAATTGCAAAAATATTTAAAACAAATAAAATGTTGTTTTTAAACAAGAATTGTGTTTCCTATTTCTTACATTTTGGTTAAAAGCTCATAAGGAAATAATTGTTAAAATGTAGTTTGATGCTATTGTCTTTAAAATAGACTGCTGGTAGTGAGTTACAAAAAAGTAATTTTGTAGGTTATTTCTTAGAACTGAATGGAAATATTCATAACCGCAGTTGTATTAAGTGCATATTGTTTACTCTTGTTTACTCTTGTGTTGAGTTTTGGGTTTATCCTTTGAAATGGTTACCATACCTAAGTATCCCAACATATATCTAAGGTATATATAAATGCATATATATATATATATGTCAGGATACTTGAGACCACTTGAGGTGAAAGACAAAGTTTATTTGACACAAGCTCTGTGGATTCTGCCATCTCAAGAAATTACAGGGTTGTTATAGACTTTTTACATGGGAACATTATGGGAGTGAAAGAGAGTTTCCGGTGAGGCACATAGTGATATCGCTCTACAACACAGAAAAACAAATTACTGCCCTTACAGCCAAACTGGTGGTACTAACCAAGGCTAGCTTGAGAACAGAATCCATCCAAGTCAGGGGGGCTTTACAGGAAACTCTTCATACAGAGAACTTTGTATATCTAACAAGCTTTACATGCTTACATGAATACATTTGTTTGACACTTGTTTAATTCTTACAAATTTACCAGTATTTCTGGTCTTCTTGAGGAGTATTTGTGATGTGTGGGTCAAGAAATCCTTGACCCACACCGGCCCTAAACTGCCAGCTCCCAACCCTAACCCTACCCAACCTGCCTTTCTTCACTCTATTTATAGACCTGCGACTGCCCAGCAATGACATCACAAAAAGGGCGGGGCTTGCCAGGCACGTACTTATAAATTAGAGAGCCGGAAGGGAAGCTGGCAGTGTAAGGTCGCAGGCCCCCGCAATTGATTTGCCGAGGTTGGGTTAACCCGTGGGTCCCGCAGCCATGTATATTTTTCACCATACAGTTAGGAGAAACTGGTATTATTTATCCTTTACTAGTAATCTCAGGTATTCAAATGGACACTACATCAACATCAGAAAAATTATTAGAAAAAACCCTACATTATTAGAACATTTGAATTCACCAAGTGTTCCTCCACCCATCCAACAACCACAATTAAATATAGTAAGCACCAAGTATACTACCAATATAGTAAACTACCAAGCCAAGCTTCCATTGCCATCCCTATCTAGATCCCTATCCAGACACAAAACCCTGACAAACATATACTGGATGACGGGTGAACAATCCAAATGAATCAGCAGGGACTCTGGACTCAACCAGAGGACAAGCACCCAAAAATATTGTAGGGAAGCGACATAGTGCCGCTCACCTTAAAGTGAACCTTGTCCTTTCCCCAATTAGTTTTGGACCTACAGTGAAAAGTGAAATGTGCACCCAGTCATTACTCGTCTCCATTACTCTGCCCATTTGTTAGGGTTTATCAGTTCCCTCACCCTAAAGACCCCAAACAAGGCTAAAATAAATGCAACTTGATACAATCTCTCTTCATATTATGAAACAAATACTCCCCAAAACATGTACTAAACAATACAGTATGCAAATGCCTTCTGATGTCCTGCCCCCTCTTTAACCATTTAATTGCTTGCCAAACCACAAAAACCTTAGATAGATACTCTCCCTCATGCAATTCCAACTCCAGCTTACCCTGTTTAGCTATCGGTATACCCACCACAGCATGATTTCTATCCCATCTTGCACCGACTGCAGCCCCCCTAGCCAGTTCACCATTTGCTTCTGCTCTTCCCAATCCTCAGTGACCAATGACCTCTCCAGTGCTCTAATACTTTGGTCCAAGCTTCCACAGTCCCACCAGGAAAGGGTGACACTCCAACTTGCCTGAAGAAAAAGTTGGATGCACTTGCACAGCTTGCCCTCCTGGTACCTCTGCCTGATGGCCCAGCCTGTTCCACAGAGTGGTTTCTCTTCTGCCTAAGCCCATTCACCATCAGTGCAAAGTTACCTAGCCTTCTAATGTATCCCAGTTCACACTGTCCACAAATTCCTGCACTAGCCAGACTTTGCATGCTGTCTGGTCCCTTGCTATCTTAAATGGTAAGAAAATCCTGAACTTCCCATGTCCTCTCTTTAAAACCTAAGCCCTTCCTGTTCTCCAGTCCCTCCTATCCTACACGTACTCCAGTCTGTCATGTTCTGTGTCCACACCATCCTGGGCTGATGCATCCTGTCCTGTATGTGTTCCATCCCATTCTGGTCTTTTCAGTTCAATTCTCCCTTTCAGTTATCTTTTAAGGTTTATGTTTTGTGTTATGTCTTTTTACACTCTATTTTTAATTTCAAAAACATGTGAAAATTCTCTTACATTCAGGCATGGGCCAATATCTTAGGGGTTCTGGGAGGAGGCTGAGTTGGAAAACAGACAGGCAGACAGGTGTAAAGCAAACAGAAATACACTTTTCTAAAGGCACAGCCAGGGTGTTCAAATTAAAGCACAATGATTTTACCACAGCATACAGTCAAGGCTGAATTTACAGCTTGTGCTGCCCTAGGCACTCTTGATTGATGTCACCCCTATGAACCTACAGTAAGGTCACCAGCTTTTCAGGGTGAAATCTGGGGATTGGTGCTACAATTTTGAATCCTATGATCCCAGGAGGCGGCCCTTAATTCTTAAAATGGCAATTTTCAATTTAGGTTTTTCCCAATGGCACATACGACTATAAAAAGTATATTTATTTGAAAATGGTTTATTTAGATGAAGCAGGGTTTTACATATGAGCTTTTATGCAATATATTTTTATAGAGACCTACATTGTTTGGGGGTATAGTTTTCCTTTAACATATTTGTTACTAAGCACTGTTAAAATCATAGCTGAATAACTAAATATCTAAAGATACAGATACCTAAAAGTTTGTGGGTGTGACAGCAGTTGTTTGGAGGAAGCCGACAAATGGTGCCCCAATTTAATATGTTTAAACTGAACCAAAGCTGCAGTATTAGAAAAGGGGATGTGACATCCCTACAAGTAAAAGAACAGTTATACTGTAAATGCAAGAAGTTATAGTTCAGTGACAGTGCCAGAAACAATCATTTTAACAAAAAAACAACAAAACATTCTTTTATTGTAGTGTGTTTGCATGAGCGCATGTTTGTAGGATTGTGCGCTGAACAGAATTCTGTTTTGATGTCAGTAGCAGCAACTCCCATTCCTATAACATCTGCATTTTCAGGAAACTGAGAACGATCCTTCTCAGAAAGCTCTCCTCTGTTATGGAGTTTCCCTTGTTGTAAGCACTATAAACTAAGCAGATATAGATAAGGGAATATAAATGCACAAAACACAGAGCCTTCCTTCCAAAGATCTTTGTCATTTGTCTCTGCAACACCTTTCTGATATCTTTCTCTCAACTGCAACAAATTGCAATGACTCCGGATAAAGCACGTGTCATGATTGTTGGTCTGCTTGTCATTCTGGCCTATGTTCATGGTAAGTTTCTCATATTTACCTTGTGACTTATAAATTATCTGCTTTAGCTCTAGCTGCTGTTACTGGACAACTGTTACCTTCAACTGCCATAAAATACAATGCATTATTGTATCATATATTCTACAGAGACAATTATTTTTTTGCCCCAAACAACCCCTTGTGATGCCAGTGATGGAAGCTGAGGCCAGCCAGCCTTAAACAATGGCCACTAAAACAAGTGAGATTTACATTCACATTAACCAAAGATTTAGGGGAACAATAAATTACTTGCTTATTTATTTATTACACAGTTTTCATTTACTGAGTATTAAACCACAAATTATAAGCTCTGATCCTATAATGATATTTGGCAGCAAAATATGATTTGCATGTTTTCTGTGAATTTGTGTCATATTTTTTGGAATAGCAGTTGAGCAACAGCTAGTAAGGGGGGCTACATATACTACATTTATTAGATGTATACATTGGGGCAGACAGCTTAGAAGTCAGGAGACCACTGCAATTTTAGTACACAGTGAATAAGGGAGAAACTAAAATGAATCTAAGCAGTTACCGTGGGAGGAATGGTGTACCACAGTATTCAATACACATGTCCCTTTAGCAAAGCTATGCAGTCTTAAGAAATAAATTAGATGCACTAGATGATTAAAGATAAACTAGAAACTACTAAAATTTCTGGTCAAACCAGAGCAATCTGAGTGATTTAATATAAGATTTTTTGTTTCCAGAAGAAAAGTTAATGATTAAATGTGTTGTTCTTACTAGGTATGTCCCCTGGTGGAAACCGACGTTGCTTGTGCAAACGGCATGTTGCCAAAAGGTTTGATCTCAGATCTTTAAAAAAAGTTGCGGTGTTCCCAATATCCCCTGGCTGTGAGAATGTAGAGATCATGTAAGTCAATACTCATTACTATGGATGACATATCTTTTGTAATAATTACTTATCAGATTGCATCTTTGAATTAAAATTAAAGTTTTCATTAAAAGATTAACATAGGTCTGATCCAGAGCACTCCTAAATGATTAGCACATGAATACCTGCTTGCAACTCATATACAACGGGATTCATGGATGTATTATTTGCAGTGATTTTTTTTTCCATGATGCAGCATTTTTTCCCAATTTCCAGCATATTGACAAAACTAGTGACCAGACTAAAATTGTGTCCAAAATTGTGTAGTCAGTATTACGCAGGTATTAGCACCCATAAAAAAATTGTGGGACATGGACATATATTTTTGAGCCAAGGAAGCACTGTAGGTTACTCAATGAAAAAATTCTGGGCTCTCTTCTGCTCTTACTTTTTTTTTTTTGCCTAAGGAAAGCACACTCGTGTCTTTTCGATACAAGAAGTATATGGGGGCGAGACCTAACTTATGCACAATTTAAATATATATTAGCAGCTGTACATTTCAGGCTGTAGAATTTGCTTTAATGATCTGGACATGTAAATTAAAGATGCATTTGGGGAAATTTCCACCCTGTTTGCAAAATTCCATATATTATATGGAAAAAAATAATATATCTTATTCTTCTGAAATATCAGTTTTATCAGGATTTGATTCAGTGACTATCCACTATTGTATTCATCCACACACAGAACTGGTTTTATGCTTAATTTTTACAACTGTCCCCGATATTTAATACTGACAAACAGCCCAAAAGAAATTCAAGGATCTGATGAATAAATTTCTCAGGGCCTGTTCACATTCTGTATTGTATAGTTACTGAAAAATTGGGGCAATATGGAGCCCAAGGGTCAATTGTCAGTTGGAATGTTAGAAAAGTGATGCATTAAAGGCATACTGACTAACAAAAGAGACATTGTTTAATAGTGCAACTAGTAGGCAGAGAATATTTCAGCAAAAATACCTTGCAAAAAACAAATGGGCAATTAAAACAACAATGCAAAACTGCAAATAGGGATACTGGGCCTAAACTGCTATAGATCAGGAAAACTCAAAGGCTAAAGTCAATTTAAGTCAGTGATTCTTAATCTATGGATTGTGTCCCAAAAACATGTCTCTGTGCTGTTTTGGTTAGATCCCCATGATCCCCCAGGATATTGTGAAATTGCCTCATACAGTAGGAGTTGGTCTTCTGAAAAAAGTGAATACATTTCTGCAAAAAGAAAGTCTGAACTGATCACCAGATGCATCAAAATTTTACTTCACTAACCTTGTACACTGGAAAACCACTGGGAGCTCCCAAAAGTACATTTTTTGTATACCAATATAAGAAAAAAAAACCCACTGGAATCAGAGAAATACCCACAAAAGAAGTGAAGGAAGATGTTACTGGGGTCAATGGGTGTGCCAAATGTTACGTACCCCCTCTCCCCCAGTAATAGTAATCCCTTACCTGAAACCCTAGGCCAGTGCTCCTATCAGCAGGAAACTGCACCCGGCCCATGGTCTCCCTCAGTGAGGACCATAAAGTGATCCTTTTCCTGCTTCTTTCTTCACACACACATGAGCAGTACATTTAAAAGTGGAAAAACAATGGCTTTTTTACTTGCATAACCTGTGCATAAACTCTAAAGTATTTTGAAGGAAGAAATGGAAGAAGATCACTACATTGTGCTTGCTTGCTTGCTTCCTGGTCCTGGGCAATTTTTAAAGAGAAAAGCCTTAATCACTGGGGGTGACAAATATTAGGCACCCCCAGTGATTAAGGTTTTCAATGATCAGAGAAGGGGAGAGAGGAGTCAAGGACTACCTCCAGACAACATGCTAATTTGACAGGGTTAATGAGCATGCCATCCAACGCTGGATTTACAATTGCCACCCAAAAGCCACCCCCATTTTTTTCAAAAAGTACCCTTTCTCAGTTACTCTTATTCATCTTCAGTCCTATCTTTCCCCATGTTGCTGTTTGTCGTGGACTGAGAGCTTTTATAGAGCTTTGGAGTGCTTTTCTCTTTTGTCCCAGCAGTTTCTTCTGGCCAGTATCCCCTTGGCAACAATCCTATTTCATGGCCAATGAGATTACTGCCCTTGC
Organism: Xenopus tropicalis; assembly: GCF_000004195.4. Taxonomy (NCBI): domain Eukaryota; kingdom Metazoa; phylum Chordata; class Amphibia; order Anura; family Pipidae; genus Xenopus; species Xenopus tropicalis. The sequence goes on along the minus strand of NC_030677.2, from coordinate 81,378,003 downwards.
TGGTGGCACATCCTAATGAATTTACTACAGGGTCCTAATTGGAGCAGGCAGATTTTGTAATAGCATGGGTTCACTTAACTAAGTACTACATAGCAGTACTATTGATCTCCTTCTCTGCCTAAAAGGCATGTTGAGGAGGCTTACAATGTTTCTAATTCATTTTCTTACAGATGTCTGTAACTAAACTGGGTAACCTGTATTTAATTTTGATTATTGCAGTGCTACATTGAAATCTGGCCAACATATCTGCATCGATCCTGAATCAAAAAGCATCAACAAACTTATTTTTGCTTTAAAGAAGAAAGGGTAAGTGTTATGAAAGCAAAAAGAGAAATGTTTTTTTCCATAATTTGGACCACCATAGTCTTAAAACCTAATAAGGATGGTTTTGCCTTTAATAGGGATTAATTATATCTTATTTGGGATCAAGATCAAGGCACCAATTATTACAGAGAATACAAAAATTTGTATTGTGATTAAAATGGAATCTATGGTTGACAGCCTTCTTGTTATTGCAAAGCTTTCTGGATAATGGGCTTTCGCTAATGAATCTTGTACTGTATGTACCATGGATCAATCACTTTGCCTGTAGCTCAGTATTTTATTTGTTCTCTAGAGATTTAATGATGGGGAATTCTCATGTACACTTAAATGAAAAGGAAAGGTAAAAACTAAGTAATCTTTATCAGAAAGATCTATGTAAATATAGCCATATGCATTCACAGAAACACAGGATTTCTTGTCTCCTTTTTTGTAAACATGTTGTTGGGGTGTCTGACTTCCTCTCTCAGAAAATCCTCAATTCCTGTGGCCAAAGTCTGCAGTTCTCTCCCCTCTCCTGCTCCCCCCTCCCATAAGAATACTAAGAACTCCCTCCATACCTGAGCTATAATGGCTAGACTGCAAACAGGAAGCTATTTAAAATGGCAGCTGCTGTCTTAAGCAAAGGGAGAAAGCTTCTAGGGCTTTTTACTCAGGTATGGTAATGCTTTCTGCAGAATAAATATAGTGTTCTCGGTGGCACTAATGTGGCAAATCTATTGATAGTAAAATGCCAGAATGACTTTCCGTCTCCTTTAAAGTGCCAAATTAATCAACATTCAAATTCAACTTTTTATTGCGATTAATATTTTTTTGCAGAAATTAAACACTAATTTGAGTTACTGAAACAAGAGATAGCATTCTGGAAAACAAAAAAAGGCAGCATTGCAGGCAAATGTGTAAGTGAGTGTGGTGAGCTAAGCAAAATTTTCTGGGGGTAATTCTATGTTAATAGTCAAAAGCTGAAGTTTAAAAAAACATATTTAGCTTATATATGTTTTACAATTTATATTACAATCATGCTCAGCAAAGGTATTTATGTAATAATAAAAACAAATGCATTGTATTTTATTGCTGCAGGTACAACAAAGCGATTGGCTAAATGAAAGGAATGGCGCTTACTTCAAAAGCTACAAATAGCTGGCATTGTGCAGTTTACACCTTCAAAACATATTAATCACAACTAACAATAACTAATGCTTAGCATAATATAACTAAAATAGTTTTATATTCTATATATATGATTATTTTTGATTAAAGGTTAGTCTTACTAATAAATAAGTATATAAGTATAAAAAATTATTAATAAAGTACACTTTTTGCATCCAAACTGGATTTTAATTGTATTATTTATTACATAGGGGGGAATTTACAAAAACGTAAGAATGTTGTAAAAAATTGCATTTGTGCGACTTTTTCACAGACCACCTTTCCATCACTTTTCCTCCTCTAAAGACAATTTTTAAAAAATGTTGGCGTGGCTATTGTGTGCAATCTCTTTGAGAATTAATCAGACCCACAACATTTTTATAGGCATTTTTTACACCAAAGTGCCTCCTCCAAAACAAAAATGTCAGGAAAAAAATGTTGATAGGTTAATTTGGCTTAAGTCTGTATAGAGAATTTTTTTGGCATACAGACAACATTTTCACAGCACAATAGAACATAGGTGGAATGTTGCATTCCACCTGCAATCAGTACTTACACACACCTGTGTTAGTACAGCCCCATTAGGAAAAACAAAGGAGAATGCTGCTGCAGGGGAGTGCAGGTACAACGCTCATGAGTACGAGCTTTTAACCTGCAACCTGTGGTGCAGCAAGATCAAATAGTGCTAAAACCAAAGAGAGAGCAATGACCAGGAAATTTATCCAGGTGCAGGTTGCATTAATTGACTTTTTAAGTACAGATATGGGACCCATTATCACAAAAGTTCCAAATTACGGGAAGGACAACTCCCACAGACTCCATTAAAATTAAATAATTATTATTTTTAAAAATGATTCCTTTTTCTCTGTAATAATAAAACAGAACCTTGTAAATGATCCCAACTAAGATATAATCAATCCTTATGGGAGGCAAACCAATCCTATTGGGTTTAAGTAATGTTTGAATGATCATTTAGCAGCCTTAAAGGAGACATTTTATATAAAGTTTATATTCAGTTATAATATGTTTTGAAAGCATTTTACCTCCTAAAACTGCCATTATATGAGAGCTGCAGAGACAACCACTCAAGTCTGAAGCCAGAGCAAAATGAGACATGGGAGTGTCCTTCATCACTTTAAGTAGGTGAGGGTGTCATAGAAGTCTATGTGGGCCGGCTCTGAGTCGTTTACTGAAGAGTCTAAACCGGAAGCTGGCATAAGGTCTGGGTAGAGCACAGTTTTCAAGCTGTTATGGACATATTTGAACCCAAAGGTATTAAAATAAAAGCACTTCCTTCTATTTTACGTTATTTGACATGGTTTAGTGCATTGTAAAAATGTATGGTATATATCCCCTTTAAGGTATGGAGATCCAAAGTATGGAAAGATCCCTTATCCGGAAAACTCCAGGTCCCAAGGATTCTGGATAACAGGTACCATACCTGTACTGGTAAAATGCAATACTAGGCAGCCCAGTGAATATGAGCTTTGCCACTGGACATAACAATACTTTATATACATATATTATAAATGTAATCTGCAATGAGTTGCAACTGGCAGTTTCAACAAACCAAACAATTAAAACCAAAACTATTAAAACCTGATGTTCTGATGAAAAATTAAACATTATCTGAGGTTAACATATTAAGGCCAACACAACAAGACCTCACCAAAGACATACAATATGTTTAGCTCTCTCTGCATCTCTCATATCTTTTTTATCTGTAACAATAATGCAGTATTTTGGGGACTAGAATTCCCTATTTTTAGGTGGTGGATGGTCAGACATATATATATATATAATTTAATTTTGGGGGTTTTTTTTTCTTACAAAACTGAATTTTTTCTTGATGATAACAAATGGGCAACTTTTGCAAAGGATGTACAAGTATTTTATGATTGGAAACAAGTCTGTCTATGAAAAAAAGGTATTTAGATCTAAACCAGCAAATAAAGGACATAATAAAGCTGGCACACTAAAGCTTGGGATATCACATAGCATTGGCGACACTACACATTCGGAAGGAGAGACCAGTGGGTCTGAGTTTACCCACTCGTCTTCTCGTTTCTTTCCTGTAAATCTTTTGAATGTAAAAAACTCAAGTTAAACACTTTAGGGTTTGATTCACTAAAGTGCGTTAAAAGGTGCGTTATTTATAGCGTGCGTCTAAATTTTTGCGACTTAATGCACGATTCACTATAAGCATACTTGCGTTAATTTATGCACGATGCTGCATGCGTTATTTTCGTGCGCCATTGGACGGTACATGCGCTAATAAACGCCCACGTATAAATAGTTGCCGCATATAAATGGTAGCATATAAATAGTGCATATAAATAGTCGCCGCATATAAATGGTAGCATATAAATGGTAGCATATAAATAGTGCATATAAATAGTAGCATATAAATGGTAGCATATAAATAGTAGCTGTATATAAATAGTAGCTGCATATAAATAGTAGCCGCATATAAATGGTAGCATATAAATAGTAGCCGCTAGTGATGAGTGAATCTGTTCCGTTTTGCATCACCGAAAAATTCGCAAATCTTTCAAAAGATCTGCGAAACGGCAAAAATGTCGTGTGGCAAAAAGAATTGTTGCCGCGACTATTCTTTTTTGATGCCTGCAAAAATTTTTGGACGTGTGCCGAATTTTTTACCCTTTCGCGGATCTTTTGAAAGATTCACTAGCGGCTACTAGCGGCTACTATTTATATGCAGCTACTATTTATATGCTACCATTTATATGCTACTATTTATATGCTACCATATGCAAATTTTTTCATCCTATATCCTATATATATATATAGTCCAAGTAGAAGGTAGCACACCACTTACAGATTTATGAATGGGTTTTTGCACTAATTTTTCTGATATTAGTGAAACATTATTGTTTTAAACAGTATTGTTTTAGGAGCAAATGCTCCTAAAGTGGTTGCTAGGGTAATTCCTATAAAGAGGATTCATGGAAACGAACATCTGTTTAAACTCGAATTTTTTCAACTAAAGTAGAAATAATACTGGGATGTTCTAGAATTCGCTGACCTTCTTTTTTTAAAATCAAACCTGCCTGGGATTTGTTGCAGGGCATTTTGGCCCCATCTTTTCTGGGTTTCCAAGTCTCATATCGGGCAGTCTAGGCTGGGCACATATACAGTATAGTAGTGCTTGGAAGGGGTACTGTACTGTCCATAAAACTAGCTTAAGTTGCAACAAGCAACACCTGGAAATGCAAAATTGCTTCTTAAATAAGAGCCCTACTAGCAAAGGGTAATAAAAGGTTAACACCTTTAGTCAATGGAGTGCCTAATAGATTGGCACCCTAAGTAATTTTTACTTGTAATTTAATGAGGTCAGCAGAGTTGGGTGTGGCATCCAAAGATGCTCGTTACATTTCCTTATAGTTGCGCTTAGTTTGTCTTTCCCACCTTCTGTTCCAAATCGTGTGCAAGTGCGCCTATTGACATTAAGTTGGTGGTAATTGCAGGGTTCCCACTGAGGAATGCATGAATACACACAGCAGACTTATGACTAACAGCAGACAGACACAGATGTATATGAAGTATATGATGCTATCCCAATTCAGCCATTTTCTGTTGCCCAACTGCAATTCTTTCCAACCATGTACAAAGTATTATTAGTGTAAAGGGTATAGTGGGCTGATGGTGGATATAACCCTGACACACACGCACTCAGCTTAATTAACCATATAGTTTCATCACATTTTCTTGTTTGATTGACAGGAAATAAGGGTTATGTAAGCTCAGGAATAGTAAAAATTAAAAAAATTATATTAATGCAACATTTGCATTGGCAGAAGTTTGATTACATTAGCAGTAATATAATAATATGGAAATTAGACTTAGCAGTGTTTAGGGATCCAGTGGCTTGTCTCCAAAAAGGATTATTTATATTTTAGTTGGGATCAAATACATGGTACTGTTTCATTATTACAGAGAAAAAAGAAATCATTTTTTAAAATTTTAATTACTTGGTTAAAATGGAGTCTATGGGATATGGTCCTCCCGTACTTCAGAACTTTATGGATAATAGGTTTCCGGATAATGAGTCCCATACCTAAATACTCCCCTAAATACTCCCATACTCTAAATAACAGTCAGGCCCAGAAACTTCTAGCTTGAACTTTTACCACAGTGCAACAGTTTTTTTTAAGTCTCTTACTCTGAATATGGAACAAATATAAGTATTCAAAAAATATACATTACATTTATTATATGAGAGAATCAGATACTCCCTAAGCTTACAAACTGGAGTTCATTTACTAACTGTGCAAATTTGTCCCAACACAATTACCAATAGCAGCCAGTCTGAAATCATCTTTGATCTGCCTGCTGGAGCTATGTAGAATGTTCAAAGCAAGTCTCTTATTGGTTGCTATGGTTTGCTGCATTGGGGCAAATTTGTCCAGTGAAAAATAAATGAGCCCCGGTCTCTTTCATATGCGAAAATCCAACTGTATATGGATTTAATAAGCAAATCAAAAACAATGTTAAATAATTCATGCAATTACTAGCAATTTAATTGCTATTTAGGTTTTAATAATAGCTTATATATTACAGTACAATTATGTCCATTGTAATTCTATCAATAGCCATAGTGTGTTTTTAATGAATCATGCTTTTGTTGCTTTCCACATTCTGGGTGTAGACATTGCATTCAGAACATGTTGATATGATACTGAAGTTTCAGTTTCTTATAGGAATGTACAAGCCAAAATGGTGCAGGATTTTGTGTTTACATCTAAACCCTTGCCACCCCTGGTCCTTTGGTATACTGTGTATCTGTGTAGATTCTGGTGGCCCTTCTGAAATGGCTAGTAGTGATGTGACACTGGTGTTGGCAGTGGAGCAAAGCATAGGCAGCAGAGGTTTCCCCCTGAAAGGACCCAAAGTAACAGATTGTGAAATGCATAATTTCACTTTGCGGTGAAATGTGAACTGAGTATTTCAAACCAGAATATTCTGCCTGCCTACTTAATTAACCCTCAAGTTACACAAGCAGAAACTGTAAGACAGACAACCACATTGTACTTAATGGTAAATAAGCAAGCATAAATCTATGTTTATGGCAAAACAATACAATTGGGTCTTTTTTTCAATGTTTAACCTTTGGGATGCTGAGCCGTGGGTCTGTTTGCACCAGGTGTTCTCTAGACCAGACCTAATGAAACTTCGAAATGTGGTGTCAATGATGCTAGCAATTGGGTACTGCATTGTCAACAAAGATTCTGTGCACATTAAGGGTTAAAGGCGTGGTTTACCTTTAAATTAAATTTTCGTATGTTATTGAATGGCCAATTCTAAGCAACTTTTCAATTAATCTGCAGTATTTATTTGTTATAGTTTTTTAATTAATTGCCTTGTTATTCCAATTCAGTTTTTAAATGGGGGTCACTGACCCCAGCAGCCAAATAAACTATTGCTCTGTGAGGGTTCCATTTTATTTTTATGGTTACTTTTTGTAACTTTCTTTTCTATTCAGGCCCTCTCCTATTCATATATAGGTATGAGTCTCTCATCCAACCATTTCCCGGTTGCTAAGGTAAGTAGCAACTAGCCTAGCAACTAAATAGCTGCTGAAACTCCAGATTGGAGAACTCCTGAACTGAAAATTAAAAACAATTATAAATAATAAAACATAAGGACCAATTGCAAATTGTCTCAGAATATTACTCTCTTCATCATACTAAAACTGAATTTAAAGTTGAACAACCCCTTTAAGTACAATTATTAGCATTATTAAGGATATACTCCATATCCTGAAAAGCCCAGGTTCCCAGCATTTCAGATAACAAATCCAATTCCTGGATTTCCATTTCTAATAGAAGCACTTCTGAAAAGTCATACACCAAATGCTCTGCCTTTCTTGATGTTGAAGGGACAATAAAGTAAAGACACATTTTGAATGCAAACAAAAACTCTTTTAATCACATTTTGAAAAAATGCATATAAAAAAAACCCTGACTGCACAAAAATGTAATCAGTTTCTAACATGTTAAATCCAGCATAGTACAACATTATTACTTTTTATTACAAAGTAATGTTTGTTCCAATGCTTGGCTCCAAGGAAATTGTTTTCATATTTACACATAATACAACAAGTTAATTTCTGTACAATATTTACACTTTACAGGTAATTCTTTTTCACTGCCACAATTATATTTAACCCTTTTTACAAAGTGTGTTTTTGTAGAAACAAACCAAGATAAAGCCTGAAATTGTGACTAAAAAAGCTCTTTGATTATTCTGGGTACAGAAAGGTTCCTGATTCAAAAAGGTTCTAGTAAAGAGGCACCAAACCTATATTGTGAACACTGTGTATGGCTTAGGATAAAAAGAACATTTTGGCAGCTGTTGTGGTTTTCATTCTCTACATTCCAGCCAGCAGATTCCATGTTGCTTTCATATGAAGGGATTCTCAGTCCTGTCACATCACATCCTTACTCGTGTTTAATTATTTTAATGGATTGTAGTTTCCTAAGAAAATTGAAAGTAATACTTTTAAAAAATCATATCTGCGTTAAAGATTGAACACAGCATGCTCCCCCACTGATGTGGCAGACCTATCTCTTTAATAAGATGAAATATGATGTCTTCAGTGCGACCCCCATTAGATTATAACACGGATACAGATTAGGAAAATATCAGTCTATCAGTCACAGATGCAAAAATATCTAGGACAGCAGATTTACTGTATCTAGAATGGGGGTCCCCAACTTTTTCTCAATCCATGAGCCTCATTCAACATGTACACCTGTTTTTTATGCAACCAAATCTTGCCTCCAAGCCAGGAAGTTAAAAATAAACACCTGCCTAAACTAACAATTTCCAGATCATGGAAATCCCCATTCTTGCCCATACTGCAATTAAAAACCAAGATCAATTGGATCTTGGTTAATGAATAACTAACCAGCATTTTTAACAACAGGCAAGAACAGTTCCAAAAAGTGTGGGCCCCCTGGGTACAATATTCCACCCCCTCAACTTGAATCATGCTTTACCCCACATAAGACAAAAGAAAACCCAGACGGGGGGAGAAAAAAAGGGGAAAGGGAATCTGAGGGGAAAATTTTACTGAAAGTCCCAAGGTACAATTGGATGATGGCAGAACTGAAACAAAAAAATAACCTTGTAGGGAGAATCCGGATCCTGGAGAGAAGTTAACAGAGGCACCCCACCCTGCTTTGTTTGGTTTTGGTTTGATTAGTTACAATACCATTATTTCTCTTTTTTCTTAATGTTTTATTTCTTATTTCCCGGTAAGTCAGGAGAAAGCAAGACCCCGACTTGCGCAATCCCCTTGCCACCCTCAGTTACCTATCCTTCCCTTCCCCAAAGAATGCTATGCAAGAATTATATTTGGTTAATAACTGTACAGTTTATTATATATAATTATATATATAACTTTACGTACCATTGGTAACATTGTTATGTAACATGTCATTCTCAGTAAAAAAAATAAGCACCTGCTTTAAGGCCACTTGGAGCAACAGCCGAGGGTTGGTAAGCAACATGTTGTTCAGGAGCCATTGGTTGGGGGTTACTGATATAAAAGATCATGTAGGCGTTCTTATCAAGTCTAACTGACATTACACTGAGGCCCCATTGCCAGTGCTCCAAGTCCCTACAGGATGACCAGACTCACAGTTTAATGTGCTGAAACCTAGGGCTGGCAGAGAAGTAGCCGTCTTTGTAATTAATCATATAAAAATATAGTGTTCCAAAAGTTAGGCTACTTGTTAATGTTCATTAAAATGGCCACCAGATGGCTGCATATACAGTAGAAATACAAAAACTTTTCAACCTTGGTGAAAAGATGCAAAAAGTTATCATATATTAACAAATAATTTAACTTGCAAAAATATATGAACAACTGGAAAACTAGTCCTAGAAATGGAAGTGTTTTGAATGCTTGACTTTTATAAGTCTGCCCTTATAAGAAAATTATTGGGACAGTCTTTAAAATGATACTGATATATTTTCTTAAAAAACAGTAGATTGTAAGCTCTATAAGCAGGGATCCCCTTCATCTTATCTCTTTAACACTTAGCAATTAACTTATATGTAACTGTACTATTAATATATATATACAGTATATATACATACATGAAATAAATACATACCCCTTTGGAGACATTATTTCCTTCAACAGTTTTGAATTTGGACTGAAGCATTTTGTTTTTTTGCTGCCTTTCATGGTGGCCCTGTAATGAGACTAGATTTGAGTATCCTGCAATGCACCTAAAAGATATATCTACATCTTTCTCTATGCAATGCAAAAGGAGCAAAAAGAAGAAATACAATATATGCCAATTGATCATTAAATCACCTTTATATTTTCTGTTGGTTTTATGGCATCAGTGCTCAAATGGCTCTTAAAATAAATTCACATATAAAGCAATGGCTTTAAACATAATGCAGTTTTGTAAACAACATCTGAACACAGCAACTTCTAAAATTGCCATTAACCATATAACTAAGATCAAACATTTTACTAAAGTACTATGCCTTAAAGGACACATAAAGTCTATTTGACTGGGGGCCAAAAAAAAGCTTTTTTTTGGGCTGGTGTTCCTGTTACAAGAAAACTGCACCGGCCCATGGGAAAGCTGTGTAAGCGATGCACTGTTTATGCATCTTTGTGCCCTTATCTTCCATCTTTAATGCGTAGTAGAATAGATATGCTGGGTTTAATCTACTGTGCATGCGTGAACGGAATTTTTTCACAAGGGGCGCCTGTGACACTGGTAGGAAGGTAAGTAAAATGCCGGTGCAGTGCTTAGGGAGGTTTTCCCACAGGCCAGTGCAATTTTCTCCTAACAGGGGCACCAGCCTGGGGAAAATACTTACTGATCTATTTCATAGATAAAAATACATTTTATATGTCCTTTAATTGGGCATATTAATAACAGCACAGTTTATAAATTGGGTCTTGTCACTGTAAACAATAAATCAACAGTACACCAAAGGTCTTCTTATTACATATGGATTATTTTTTGAGGATCGATGCTTGGTCATTATTAGGATTTTATCAAGGCTCAATATATATCTATCGATATCTATATATACAGTATATGTATAATATATACAGATGTACAGTATTTATGTAAATACTGTATGTATATGTATATATACAGGTATGGGACCTTTTATCCAGAATGCTCGGGACCTGGGGTTTTCCAGATAAGGGACCTTTCTGTAATTTGGATCTCCATAACTTAAGTCTGCTAAAAATCATTTAAATATTAAATAAACCTAATAGGCTTGTTTTGCCTCCAATAAGGATTAATTTTATCTTAGTTGGGATCAAGTGTACAACATTTTGTTTTATTATTACAGAGAAAAAGCTAATCCTTTTTAAAAATTTGAATTATTTGCTTATAATGGAGTCTATGGCAGATGGCCTTTCTGTAATTCGGAAACTTTCTGGATAACGGGTTTCCGGATAAGGGATACCATACCTGTTCATATATTTATATGTGTATATATAATATATAAAAGCTATAAGTATATATAAGCTGTAAACCAACAACATTTAAAACCCATTAGAATAAAAAATAAATGAATCCATTTTGTCTTAGAATATTGTGTACATCATGCTACAAAATCATTTTAAGCTTAAGTGACCCTTCTGAGGATTTACCTGGCAGTAAAAAAAGGGTGGTATATATTCACACATACACATTTATAAACATTTGTGTAGTACCGACGATTAAAAAATGAATATCCCACATCTTGTGTCTCCTTCCCCCTTCCCCTAGATTGTAAGCTCTATTGGCAGGGCCCTTTTTACCTCTTGTATCAATTATCATTTATTTCTGTAAGTTTAGCGTATGTACCATTTATTGTACAGCATTACAGAATATGTTGCCACTTTGAAATACATGTTATTAATTAAAAAAAATAATTTCTATAATTAAATTGGTATTCAAAGGTATACATCTAATAAATGTCTAGGAAGAATCAGTAGGTCTACTTACACATATTCAATGTTTTCACATCTATAACCTGCTGGATAGATTTCGATTTTTATCAAGCGTTTAGGACTGAGCTTTTTGGACATTTTTTTGCATAAGCAGCGTCTCCCTTTAGTACCTTGTCCTGAAAAATAAAGAAAATACCTTTTTATTTTTTTACAATTTTAGAGCTTTATTTTAGCAGAAAGAAATTCTCTCATAAGCATCTTTGTATAATAATAAAATGAATTTTGGTGTATTGTTGATTTGATGTTTTTTTCTGTGTGGTGCAGTTTTATACAATTAAAGCAGAGCAAGAGTTAACTGATCTCCTATTTACCAATAGGTCTGTCTCCACAAATGGAAATCAGTGGGAAACACAATAAAAATCGGTCTTAATTTTTATAGCATTCGGTGAACACATAGAAGTGCCCCACACAGAAAATGCATTAAAAGGAACATTCTCTTACTGCTGTGCGTACAGTATGTAATCTTATTCTTATATAGTGCTAGTAGTACTGAACATATGTTTGTTTAGGCGTTTAGGTGTCATATACAAACTCTGTGCATTTATAATATACATTGAGATAAGGCATAATTATTTACATTTTTATGCTGTTTCTTTCCTCTTATATTAAACTAAGATTGATGCACCAAATCACTTTACCTTCTATAAGAGCAGCGGAGAGAATGAGGACACAGAGGATGATGATAGCATATTTGCTGTCCATGCTGCTTTCTTGGAGATCGTTCAGTGTGAATCTGTTGGGAGAAGTAATGCCTGCCTATTTATATGCGATTTGTGCCTTTGTGTACATGTGCTTTCTTGACAGAATTGCATGATTTAACAAATATTGTGTTTCATTTCCTGGAAATGGTGCAGAAGTGAAAGCAGTTTTCTACCTCTGGCAAATAGCACTCTGAACAAACAATAATGTTTACTTTTTTTCGGGAGGATAATGTTTCAGGTAACTAGTTAGATATCATTCCTCTCAACCAAGCCCATTTCCTAGCAGTCTATACAACTTCATGAACAATGGGTGCAATTAAAAAAGAAGTAATTGTGTCTATAAGCATACATTAAACATAGGGGTGAATGTAATCAAAGTTGCAAATAAAATACATTTTGATTAAATAAGAATAAAAAATTGCATATTCCAATGTAATATTGTTTGACAGTTTTCACACTGGAAATTATAATTATGCGTAGCGCACATTTAAGGCATGCTTGATACTGGTGTAATCTACTGGAGCAAAAAGAACACATTTATTATGAAGTTTTATTACACAGACTTCGTACTGGCACAAACTATAAAAATCACAGTTTTACATCCGTTGATGGAAGTGGATGCTTAACAGTTTCCACATTAACATTTATTTGTTCAGAGCGATACATGTTTGCATTGCAATTATTTTTCCATTAACTTTATTACATTTCCCCACTTTGTGCAGAGCTCCTGAACCCCTTTAAATGGCACATCCAAAGCAAGATGCAGAGTGCAGCAGCAGCTGCTACAAGAGAGCCCTGTAACTGCCTGCAGGTGCTCAGTTTTTTTGCACTTCAGGGATGTAAATCTAAAAATTAATGTTTGATATGATAGAAATTTAAATTTTCAGCAACTTTTCAATGTACACTCATTAAAAGTTTCTCCTAGGTTTTTACAGTTGCTAATAATTGTACCAGCATTTGAAAGCAGTATATGCCTGTCCCTTTCTGCATTCTTTGTTCTGACATTTGAAACAGTGAAGCATTTATCAGTTCTTCTACAGCCAAGACAGATCTGTTAAAGGAACAGTAACACTAAAAAATGAAAGAGCTTTAAAGTAATAAAAATATAATGCACTGTTGCCCTGCACTGGTAAAACTGGTGTGTTTGCTACAGTAACACTACTATAATTTATATAATAAGCTGCTATGTAGCCACGGGGGCAGCCATTCAAGCTGGAAAAAAGGAGAAAAGGCACAGGTTACATAGCAGATAACAGACAAGTTCTGTAGAATATAATAGTGTTTTATCTGTTATCTACTATGTGCCTGTGCCTTTTCTCCTTTGAATGGCTGTCTCCATGGCTACATAGCAGCTTATTTATATAAATTATAGTAGACTTTCTGAAGTAAACACACAACTTTTACTAGTGCAGGGCAGCAGCACTTTTTCCTGGCCATCCCCTGGCAGCATAACATTTGGTAGAGGATAAACCCAAATGTTATGCTGCCAGGGAGGATGGCCAGGAAAAGAAAATCTCGGTAAGTATGAATTGATTTTCTCCTATATTTTAGTTACTTTTATACACTTTCATTTTTTGGTGTTACTGTTCCTTTAATCAGCTGGCTTCTGCTACAATGTTTCAAAAGTCAGAACAGCAGGGCATAGAATAGTAAGAGACAGACAGTGCTTTTAAAGGAACAGTAACACCAAAAAATGAAAGTGTTTTAAAGTAATTAAAATATAATGTATTTTTGCCCTGCACTGGTAAAAGTTGTGTGTTTGCTACAGTAACACTACTATAGTTTATATAAATAAGCTGCTGTGTAGCCATGGGGGCAGCCATTAAAGTTGGAAAAAAGGAGAAAAGGCACAGGTTACATAGGAGATAACAGATGACCTCTCTAGAATACAATAGCGTTTATCTGTTATCTCCTATGTGCCTGTGCCTTTTCTCCTTTAAATGGCTGCCCCCGTGGCTAAACAGCAGCTTTGTTTATATAAATTTCTGAGGCAAACACACCAGTTGTACCAGTGCAGGGCAGCAGTATATTTTATTCTTATTACTTTTATACACTTTCATTTTTTGGTGTTACTGTTCCTTTAACAGAATGGAGTGGGGGGGGGGGTTGATTCTGGTAATCTAATTATCTACCTTACACGGTCCAAACTTGGAGTAGTTTCAGTTTCCCTGTTTAGCTCAAGAAATAACAAAAACCAAAGATTTTTTTCTTGAAAGCAATAAAGAAATAGTATGTTCAAGCACAATGCCTATTCACTAAACTCATGTTGAACAAGAAGGAATACTATCCTTTTCTGGTTTACATATTATCAGTTTCAGAGCTAACTTTGTTCACCAACTTTTTTAAGACCCATAGTGTCAGTGTGTTAGTTAAACCTAGGGTTCAGAACTTAGTTAATAATAATAGTCACAATAATCTGTACATTAAGGAGCCCATTTATCAATGTACAATAGAGTTCGAATACTAAAAATGTATTTGTATTTTTTCTAAGTTTTAGAACTGTGCGTATTTTCTGCAATTTTTTCTCTAACTTGTGTGAATTTTTCATACTTTGCGACAATTTGTGCAACAAAATCGTGTTTGTCGCAACGAGTACGAAAGTTTAGGAATTCATTCCAGCTTCGTATCGTGACTTTCCTTGGGCCAGGTTGGAGCCTTTTACGATTGTTTGGATACAAAAATTTCGGAACTTTCGGATCGTACCATGATATTTTCGTACGACCACAATCCGAAATTTTCGTACTTTTAGCGCAGAAAATATAAAATTTTTTGTATTGTGCTTTTTAATGTCTGAAATTCAGACTTTGATAAATGGGCCCCTTAGGGGCTGATTTACTAACCCACGAATCCGACCCGAATTGGAAAAGTTCCGACTTGAAAACGAACATTTTGCGACTTTTTCGTATGTTTTGCGATTTTTTCGGATTCTGTACGAATTTTTCGGATCCAATACGATTTTTGCGTAAAAACGCGAGTTTTTCGTATCCATTACGAAAGTTGCGTAAAAAGTTGCGCATTTTTCGTAGCGTTAAAACTTACGCGAAAAGTTGCGCATTTTTCGTAGCGTTAAAACTTAACGCTACGAAAAATGCGCAACTTTTCGCGTAAGTTTTAACGCTACGCAAAATGCGCAACTTTTTACGCAACTTTCGTAATGGATAGGAAAACTCGCGTTTTTACGCAAAAATCGTATTGGATCCGAAAAATTCGTAAAGAATCCGAAAAAATCGCAAAACATACGAAAAAATCGCAAAGTACCAATCATTACGAAAAAAACGCAATCGGACTCCATTCGACCCGTTCGTGGGTAAGTAAATCAGCCCCTTAGTGTTATTTTTATGCAAAATGTTCAACATAGTTTTCTCAAAAAATTTAAGAATTTTGGTGAAAGTTTTAGGAAAATTAAACGTATGTTCATTTGATGAATCCTCTTTACATTTCCTAAACAGGAATTCCTCCAGTGGCCATTTTATGAGCATCAGCGCTCGTTTTCCTCACTTGCATCTTGGAAAACAATAATGCATTTAATTTCAACTTTGATGCAACTTTTCCAGTGCATCAAAATGGCCTTTTTTGCATAGTGTAGAAACTGTAGGCAATACATTTTGAAGTTGTTGCAAAGTTGTAGGGCCCCTGTTAGCTCTAGCATTGTGGGAGAGCAAGCTTTTTATTTAGGATTTGTAATACCTCACCCTAGAATCTCTGTATTACTGGGTAAGACCTAAAATCATGAAACATAGTTCCTACTTTGTTCCTTTGTTGAATTTTAATTTATCCTACAGATGTTCCGATGGGTTGAGATTAAAGCTATGTGCAGACCAGTCAATTCTTCCACCCTCATCTCAGAAAAACCCATTCTGTACAGCCCATGTAGTAGTTCTATTGCTGTGCATGGATTGGCAATGCTGACTGGTGGTACTGCAAGTCACAGTGTTCTATGGATAATCAATAACAATGAACACTTGGTTTATAAGAGCACCTTAATATGTTTTTACCAAGTAGATACAAAACAGCATACAACTTTTATTAAGTAAATTAAAATGACATTAAAAGACGACCCCCTAGCCACAGCATATGTATCAATCACCCAAACATAAGAAAGGGGTACAGAAGTTTACTAATAACCTCCAGGCCAAACAAGTGAGTCTTTCATTACTTCAGGTTGTCATAAAGTACCTAATATGTCAAGTAAATTGCCTCAGTACACTAAAATAATGTTTTACCAACAGGCTTTGTTCAGCATACTAAGGCACCTTGTATATCTGTATGTACCTACTGCCCCCCTGTAACCAACTGAATCTCATTAAACTACTGTTGCTTTTACAAGCCTGTTTTGAATCAACCTCTTGGAGAGCCTGCCACCATCTTGAAATGAAGTTCAGCCATTTACTGAAGAAAGGAACAAGCACAGCTAGGTAACTAACATTACAGGGCCTCTGTAACTATCTCGTTTCTTGAAGATGGTCAATCCAGGTCCTGCTTTTCCTTTTGCAGTTAAGTTGTCCTTTTACATGGCAACATTATTAGGGTTTTTACCATGCTTAATTAAGGAGGACAACAAAAACATTTCCACACCTTTAAAATTTTTAGTATGAAAAGTAAAAGAACATACACTATTTAAAAATACACTATTTAAAAATCCCCTTTTTTGTGGTTCTGCGTGGGTTCCTTTTTTACTTCCCATTATGCAACCCAACAAGTTTAGATTAGCTCAACACATCCACCACAGTCTGCTTCCTGTAATGTTTCTACTGATGAGAAATCATCCAGACAAAAAGGCACCAGAAGGCTAGAAAAGAAGACCAGCTTGCATAAGCATAGACTTATCCCTTGGCTTATTACCCCATTCTTAATATAGTTATTTAAATAAATAAATACATGAATTCAATTCCACATAAAAGGTGAAATAATAAGAGGTATCCTGAAGCTCTAACTATGGACAACAGCTAGCTCCAGTTAAGAATCCACTATAGCTAGGAACAAATGATTTGCAGCATATCCACAAATTTGTCAGGCATGTTCTCAACTGTCCAGTTTGACTGATAAACTCAAATGTATAGTGGTACTGTAAAGGTACCAATCACCCCATTTTTTTGTGGACTACCTTATTTATATCTCTTTCTAGAATCAGTACTACATGGGCCAAGTTATTGTGGTTTTCTAAAGTAACGCGCTTCTTAGAGTAACAATTTTGTATATTTTCTCAATATCCTTGTTTCTGTAAAGTCTCAAGCAAATGTATTGCAATGAAAAAAATAATACAAGTATTTGTCAATGTTCTTGAAATAAATCAGCAACAATAAAGACTCTATATATTTTGGAACTATAGCTGAATGGTGTAATAATTATCTCTAACTCTAAAGAAGCATCCTGACTACATAAGATGGGGAGAGACTAGAACGAATTTTACAACCCAAGATACAGATGCAGCTAGCATGTTTTTACATTTTGTCTCACCATGTTCCGATACCATACCATACTTCTGGAAGGCCAGCCTGAAGGTAATTTATGGTTAAAAATTTTTGTGGTGAGCAAATAGGTTTTTGGAAATGGCTGAATTATGGCTGAATAAGTAATATAGTATGAAGTTTTTATATACAGCAGCGCAGTGGCTCTGTGAATATGGCAGCATGGTGGCTCAGTCTTTATGACTTCTACCTTGCAGGACTGAGGTCCTGAGTTTAATCCCAGTCAGGGCACTATCTGCAAGAAAATTGTATGTTCTAATGTGATAGGGACCTTAGTTTGTAAGCTCCTCTGGGGGAGGGACTGATATGAATGATAAATTATCTCTGTAAAGTGCTGTGGAAATTGTTGTGTTGGTGCTATATAAATGACAGTAAATAAATATATTGTATCTAACCTTGCAAGGGGTAAATACTTACATGGGGTGGTCCCCACAAGCAGAGCAAGATAAAAGGACTTGGGTTACCATAATGGTGTCTAAAGTATTATAGCAGGTGCTGATTCTGTGCTTCTTTCCTGATAACACTGCTGTTCTTTAAGGTCTCACAGCCTAATACTTGTTTCTTTGCTTATTTTTATCCAGAGCCTAAACCACAGCCGGGTCACATAATGATGTGAGAACAAGTCATAGAAAATGGCTTAGTTTCAGTGTGTGCAAAAGAGCCCAAATCTGCTTTATTAGTGTGTGTGTGAGATTGTAAATCAGTGCACTTCTGCTTGTATGTGTGTGTCTGTGTGAGTGTCTATATGTGTGTGCATTGCTACACCAAATTTCAGTTTTCAGCTCCTTTGTTTATTCTGTTAAACAAAAACATTGGTTTTATTGTTTTTATATAACTTTCCATAAAGTCTGTTATGTTGTGGGTCAGTCTCCCCAGTGATTGCCAACTTTGGCCATTGATCTGTAGTTCTTTTCCTGATTGCCAGTCCTGCTCCTAATAAATATCTTAAGTTAAACATTTATTAACCTCCTATGAATAACTAAGTTAATTACTTATACCTATTTATTTCTATGTCACGTTACTATCTGTATAGAGGAGCAATAACCCTGTACTATGTAACTTATCCTTTAATTTAAAATGTAAATATGTACTACTCTGTATATTATGGTGCCTGTTATGTCTGGCTTGGTGCTATACTTATTTGTTGCTAACTGTTGCTGTGAAGTTTTCTGCACCTAATTTACTGCATTTCTTATTTAAATTTGTCTTTAAGTTTAAATGTGTATTATAAATGAAAATTGAAAATGAAAATTTTTAATGCAGTATTATTAATTACAGCCCTATCCCCCCAATAACAAATTGAAATGGAGATATTATTTATACACTGGAATATATTCTATTAAAACTGCCTTAAAAGAGGATTTTCAACACATTCCGGATCAAATCTCCACTTGCTTAACAACATGTTGTTAGGTATGACCAGATTCCATTGCTTGATGATGCATAAAATAATACACTGTGTAATAATTTAATGAAAATGTTTTTATTTGGGATTACATTTCTGGTGTAAAATAAAGTGGTAGAAACAAAAACTCTAAAAAATCCAATTTTCTTCCTAGAAAAAGTCTTTGCAACCTGAATTCGTCCCATAGACTTCTCTAAGCTGGTGCAAAATATTGACATCATTTTTGGTCTTTGTACAATATTACATTATATATACATCAATTAGCTTATTGTAGTGGTTTACTTCTGTGATACTAATGCACAGTGGTACCTACAGGTATAGGATCTATTATTCAGAATGCTTGGGAACTGGGATTTTTCAGATAAGGGATCTGTCCGTCATTTCGATCACCATACCTTAGGTCTGATTAAAATTATTTAAACACAAAATAAACCAAATTTGGATTCATGCAGTGTAGTTATCAAGTACAATGTACTGTTTCATTACTACAGAGAACAGGGAAATAATTTTTTAAAAATAGAATTACTTGATTAAAATGGACTCTGTGGGAGCTGGCTTTCCTGTAATTCTGAGCATTTTGGATAACAGGTTTCCAGGTAAGGCATCCCATACTTGGAATATGTTTTACACAGCTTAATGCCTCTGAATAAGAATAATTTATAATTTGCTATGTTCTTTTCATATCAGTTTCTGGGAACATCCTTTGCTGAGAAACATCCCGTTTCCTATAAACACAGAATTCATCCCCACACTGCTATGCATGTTGGAGGTTTCGTCTCCAGACACTGGAATTTCCCATGCTGTAAAATATCAAAGTTTTCACTTTCACTTTGTTGGAATGTACAGTATGCAGCTCCAGTGAAAATGTGCACAAAAAATACAAGGGCTCTTCAGTTAACTGTGGTTTATTGGACAGAACTTTTTTTAAAGGTTATTGGTTTCACATGCCAGAAGCAGAGGGGAAGTCAGTCATTTGTTTGCACATATTTAGAAACAAAACTCTGTGTTCTAAATAATTTATACATTATCTTATATACAAATTGGACCCAGCATAGATCTTTCCACTTCTACAAAAAAGCTTGGTTAGTTCTATGAATTATAAACAGAAAATAAAATTAAAAAGTCTCTTTACAGCTGTTCTGTTTCTAAAGGTGCATATTTAGCAACAGGGGAATTCAGGTAGAAAACACTTTGCCTCTGTCTGTTTATAGAAGTCTAAAAAGGAGGAGTTGGTCAAAGTAAACAGTATGTCCTATCACTTAGTCAAAACTTGTAAACATACAAACCACCCCAGACCTGTTTGCAGTTGAGAGGCTAAACATGTGCCCTGTGAGAGGAGGAAATTGATGCAAACAAACAGGCGACCCCTTAATTGTGAGTGCAGAGGGCGTCTTGTCTGTATATGAATTTTGTGGTCACAGCCCAATTTACCCCCGCCTAATAAATTAAAATTTAGTGGTGAGCAAAACTTCCCCTTTGTTGCCATAATTTATACAGGAGCAATGACCAGCTCCATGTTGTAGCTCCCACACTTCCCAGATACAGCCAGGTGATCCCAGTGGTGGCCACTAAAAAGGGGAACCACTTGGGGGTTTTAACAAGAAGTTTTAGCAAGGGTTTTAGCAAGAAGTAAGTTGCTAGTAAAAAAAACTGTATAATGAAGCAGAAGCATTCTGACTGAATCAGATGAAACTGAGAGCAAGACTAGCCAGACTGAGGATGACTTGAGGATGTAGCTGGCCAGCTTAAAATATATTGCAATATAGGGAAGGCATTTTTTAGTAGCTTAATGCACATATTAGGGTTGATTCACTAAAGGTCAATATTTCGAGCGCTATTTATAGCATGCGTTAAAAATTTTATTGCGTCGTATTTTTCGCGTCTTAACGCATGATTACTAAAAGGATACTTGCGTTAATTTATACGCGATGCTGTTTGCGTTATTTAAGTCGCGAAGACTATTTTCGTGCTAATTAACGCAGCGCACACAAAATATCACCGCGTGCGAAAAAATGCACGCCATATTAGCCATACACGCCATTACTTTCGGAAAAATACTGTTCTGAAAATGACCATTTCCCTGCAAACTGGAGGCTGCATCACTCTAGGGCCAACACAGACTTGAATAAATAACACTGCTAAGTCCTTATTGTGTTGCCAAAAGCTCTTGAACTGTACTTTTCTATAATTACTGCCTGCCCCAAGTAGGTGTTAATTTTCGCACAGACTAATGCGATATTTAGCGCGTCTAAGTGTTTGTGAATCATGCGTTAGTATTATTTCTGCACGTTAAAATTAACGCATTCGGTTGCGCACTATTTAACGCATGCGATATGCGACAACGCATGCAATAATACTTTAGCGAATTGCTTGTTTTTTTGCGTAATTTAAACGCAAAAAAGCATACGATAAGCGTTATCGCATTTTGGTGAATCAACCCTATTGTCCTATATGTATTGATTATGGGTGAGTGCTGAGTACCTCTTTTGGCTGCATATATTTTCCTTGCTCTGTGTGTGGTAATGTAAGGGAAAACTGTAGGTTGTAGCCCTTTGTTTCCTCCTGTGCTGGAAAGTTGGGGGCACTTATTTGGGAATCCATCTAAATAATACATAGTTTCCAGGGAATCTTGTGTTGTATAAAGTGAATGCAAAAAGAAATCTCCCATTAAAAATAGCAGGAGTTACATGATGTACCTTGATGGTTATGGAGCAAATTCATGGGTAAGATGTGAGATACCAGTACTGCTAGGGCCGCATAGCAAGATTATTTTTAATCACATACACCACATATGATCACTAAGGTGCAGATTTACTTATCCACGAACGCTCCAACCGTTCGCTCGACGGTCCAATTGTATTTTCCGCAACTTTTTCGCCACTTGCGCAACTTTTTGAACCCTTTGCGTGACTTTTGTCGCCCAGATATTTTAAGGCCCCAATATATTTTAATCAAGAGTCTAGTTTTCAACTGGACTTTCAATGGTTTTGCCCACATAAATTTTATTACATGGGCAAGTAACTAAATAAACTATTATTACTAAACATCATTGTAGAACTTTATAAAGTTATACATACCAATACCTACATACCTTTTGGTACAGGAAAGCTGTAGAAATGGCTGTACATGAGGCTAACTCATAAACTGAAAGCTCTGCCTTGACATGTTTTCCATATACAGGTATGGGATCCGTTATCTGGAAACCCGTTATCCAGAAAGATCCAAATTACGGTAACACTGTCTCCCATAGACTCCATTTTAATTAAATAATTCAGAATTTTAAAATTGATTTCCTTTTTCTCTGTAATAAGAAAACACGACCATGTATTTGATCCCAACTAATATATAATTAATCCTTATTGGATTCAAAATAATCTTATTGGGTTTAGTTAAGGTTTTATTGATTTTTTAGTAGACTTAAGCTATGGAGATCCAAATTATGGAAAGACTCCTTATCCGGAATACCCTTGGGCCTTGATGCATGGCACTGCTCATTGACAGAAATTTGAAAACTAGCTTTATATTGCATCAATAATGAAAGGTGGAGTGCTCCCTGTGCTTTCCATTGCTATCAGTGGGAATGAATGCTCCACAAGGTGTTAGTGTTTGATTGCAGGCTCATAACTACTTTTAAATTGATCATAATAGGTACTGTGCCTTACCTATATGTGTATACATATGCATTTGAATGTGCACTTGTTTTTTAAATGTTTTCATTTGCACCACAAAGCATGAATACATCAGAATGAACATGCTACTACAATAAAAAATAAGGTCTT
Organism: Xenopus tropicalis; assembly: GCF_000004195.4. Taxonomy (NCBI): domain Eukaryota; kingdom Metazoa; phylum Chordata; class Amphibia; order Anura; family Pipidae; genus Xenopus; species Xenopus tropicalis. The sequence continues at coordinate 81,355,174 of NC_030677.2, read as the reverse complement.
AGAGTTAAAACTTGGGTTGGTCTACACACTTTTTTTTCCTACCTTCCCCAACTATAATAAACATAACTTGTATACATATTCTAAAGTCCTTATAGAGTAACATTCTTAATAAGATACCTCCCTCACTCCCTCTGCTCTACCTCCACTCAATGTCCAATTAAATTTACTAACTTTCCAGGATAACAACTTATCAAGCTTCCAGAAAACCAATGTGATAAGCAAGATCAAGTTTTGTTTTTTTGCTTAAATTATACCTTCATTCTGAATTATTGTGGTATAGCTAAATATTGCCCATGTTGATATAACTATTTATATTTATATAAATATTTTATATATCTGTATATGTTCATTAATTACTGTGAAATCAATTATATATACATATCTATATGTAAATTAATTTCACAGTAAAGGTTGACTCTGTCCAAAATCATCATCCCATAACCCCTTTGTAATATATCAAAAAATGGATTAATGTGTAAAATTTAACACTACAACTCCAAAATATATCTATTATTGTGAGGCTGGCCATACATGCCCAGTGTTGGTTGGGCAGTATGAACATTCTGCCCAGCATGTAGGGTCAATTTGTCCCAGTAAATCATTACTGGTGTACTTATCTGCGATATCAAAAATATCTATCAGGAAATTGAAGATACATACTGTATATCACAAACTATTCCAATACTTTTCCTGTTCCCTTAGGGCAACAGGAGATCAATCGATGCCATAGGGTTTCTTTAATAAGAGCATTAAAACAATGCCCACCCTGAGGAGCTGATATGCAGTTTTTATTTTGTTTTTTTTATGGAATTAGAAAATGGAGAGTATGCTAAGCAGATAAATTTCATCTAAAAGTGCAGATGGGTGTCATATCAATGCTCCTTTTTTAATACAACTCTGTGTTCTATGCTGTCACCTAGTGTTGATCAAGGTGATTGCATGGTTAAGAAAATCATTTTTCAACCATGAAAAATATTGGTTTGAATGTATCTACACATTTGCAGAAGTTAAGTGACTTATAATGTAAAATATTGTACAGGTATTGTGTGACTGTATTTATGTTCTTACTATAAACACTCTATGCTTTCATATACTAATATATAGTTGTACAGATTGGGAGTAGTTATGAAGTTGCACAGATTGGGAGTAGTAATAGGAGTAAAGTCATTTTCAGCTCCGCCCTATTATGGCAGTCAGAGTAGAGCAAATTTTAAAGAAAGGAACTTACAGTTTTCTTGTACATCTCTTGCATTTTATAACATAAACAGGTCATAATTATTAAGCTTCCCTAACTCTTCCCTGTAAAACAACTAGCAGATAAATTTACATGGCAGGTTCTATTTAAGTTGTAATAAAAGTGGTATTGACTTCTAGAGTATTTTTTAGAATAATGTATACAGTGATATTCTGAGGCAATTTGCCTTTGTTGTTTATTATTTTGTGGTTGGGTCTTCAGTTTGGAATTCTAGCAGCTATCTGGTTGCTAGGGCCCATTTTGATTTTCCAACCAGGTAGGGGTTGAAAGAACAGATAAGTAAACTTATTTAGAAATCATACTTTGCATTCCCTGCCTATATGCCTCAGGCATAGAAGTAAGGTAGTAAATTACTTTCAATTTCCATTCAGCACTTCCTAGATGTAACTGCACTCCTTACATAGGTTCTCTATTCCGGCACATAAACAACATTTTGAAATGATACAAAGTTTGCCTTAATAACAGTGTTTACAAAATGTTGCATGTCTGTTTGCTGTGATTGTCAATTCCAAGACTGGAGGAAAGAAAATTTATATAGAGTAAGTAAAGTTCATTTTGCCTGGCTAGCATATTAAAAAGTTTTTGGAATTATTTCTAAGGTTGACTTGTCCTCTTTAAAGGCAAACTGTCCATTTATTATTCTTTTTTTTATTAATCACTCTCTCCCTAGAGCCAATCAATTGGTTCCACATTAGCTGCTGTACACTAATATGCTTCACAGCATAAGATCTCTACATTGTATTCCAAATTGTCCTTTTGAGAAGTTAATTTATTAAACTTCATATAAATTGCCTACAACTTCCATTCGGTTTTGTAAAATGCAATACAACAAAGTTGTCTTGTAATTGCTGTTATATAAGCAAGCATAGCAGCTATATTTAGCATTATTTTTGCTAGCTTTTTATTATTTAATTTATTTATTGTTTTTATTATTTTTTGGTGCCACTGCAAATGACCACACTAATGAATAGTTTATATAAAATAACATTTAGCAGAAAAGCAAGAATGTACTATTAAATGTAATCATAGTTAATAAAGTAATATCAGTAATCAATTATTTTCACATTATGATATGTTTCATTCTTCCCCCTGATCGTGGCTACAATAGCAAACTATAAGACACGTACATGATGCTGTTCTCAGGCATTGTTTTTCGGGTATCGTATATACTCGAGTATAAGCCGAGTTTTCCAGCACTCAAAATGTGCTTAAAAAGGAATCCTCGGCTTATACTCGAGTCAAGCAGTAGGGCCCTCCCCCCCCCATGTGTCGCCCGAGCACGCTCACTCTCAATCCCACCAACTAGTACCGCCACAGGCACGTCGCACTCGCCCCCATGCGTCGCCAGAACACTCAGCTGTGCGGGCATGCAGGCGCGCCGCCGAGACTAGAAAGGAGGGCAAAGAATGTGAAGGTTGAGTGGATACAGAGAGTGGGGAAGGAGTGGAGTGGAGGCTGAGTGGATACAGACACTTGGAAAGGAGGTAGAGTAGGCACAGAGACTAGAGTAGAGTAGAGGGGATAAGGTGACGTGGACAGAGTAAGGAGCAGGCACAGAGATTGGGGAAATAGAGGGAAAGAGAGAGATCAGGCAATATATATATATATATTTATATATACAAACAATGAGCACATTGGCTGTAGGATACACTGATATATTGGCTCAAAGGTAATGGAGTCTTTGAGGATGAAAGATAATTCCAACACCATGTATTACTGGTGGTATATATATATATTACATATAACATATATATTTCCATAGACATACATGATCCTCACAGTGGGAGGAAACCATTATAAGTCTGTCACTGACTCACAGGGACCATTTCTGTATAATTTAACATGTAAATATCTTTGTTTCTATCTTTGAGAGCTTTAATACACTGTAGAACTCTCAGTATCATTCCTGTTACTTACACACTTTTTGTGAGTGTCCTTTTATTAAATAATTTGATTATTGAAACTCAGCAGTAGCAGCTGCATTTCCCACCCTAGGCTTATACTCAAGTCAATAAGTTTTTCCAGTTTTCTTAGGTAAAATTAGGTACCTCGGCTTATATTCGGACCGGCTTATACTCGAGTATATACGGTAAGTCATTGTCACTGCCTATTGCATTTAGTAAACAGATACCTTATTGATCTGTTCATATTGTGAATGCTCTGCTATGCATCAGAAGCTGTATTTTATGCTGAGGGTCAAAAGCTCAGTTAATTCAGCCCAAGAATGTATCATGTTTCAAAGTTGACATGGTGCCTTTAGATAACAGCAGATACCGCACATTTGTTGACATATTTTAATTGGTATTGCTTAGAGGGAAGCAACACTTTTTTGCCAGAAGGTGTCTCCATAACACTGCCCACAATATTCTTAGCCAGGCATCAACTGCTATTGTGGATCTTGGTCACACCAGTAGGTCTAGAGTGTATTTTTTTTGGTTGCCTTTTAATTCTGCAAGAGGATAGCTTTGTTTTTTTCCATATAACAGTAAAGAAAGGTTACCTAAGTCTAGTATAGTCACTAGGTATTAGTCATAATTAATACAGAAATTCAAGGTTCTTCACCATATCATCTATTTATGAGAGGGCAGGATGAAATCATATAGAAGAATTCTACTCATTTTATGGATCCCGATAGGTTGTTATATATAGATGGAGAAGCGCTTTGTACAGATTAAGTCTGCTTCTAGTGGAGTGAAGTCAGGGATTTTATTGGACCATTTGGCAAACTGGCAGATGGAGGGACTGCAGACAATTGCTCTTTAAAAGTGTATCTGGAAGTATTTACTGAAAGGAGGGAGTAGGCTTTCACTTTTTTGTCATAGTTCCAGTGTCAGACTAGCCTGTTTTCCATAGGCACATAACAGGCACCATATCTTTAATGCTATATTGATCAGTTACATTTGAACAATGAACCTCTTAAACATGGGGATACTGGGGTTTTCCTCAATAAAAAGAAAAAGTTTTTGGACTCTGACTGGTGGGTCCTTAATATCAGGTTGTCTGGTAGGCCCTTTGTGTCCCAATCCAATATTGCATAGTTCCATATATTTGAGAAAGGAGGAGATTGAGGGATTTTTACTTATTTTAGATTTACTTATACTAGATATAACACATTACAGTGCACCCAGGTATTACTAAGACCTATATTTGGGCATTGAAACCCTGTCATTGGGGTTCTTTTGTTTTGAAAACTGGGGTAATGACATCATGCATTGACATGTCACCACATGGCAGATAGATGTGACATTGCTGCCATGGGCACCACCATCTTGGATGCAGTACTGGATAGGTAAGGAGCCCAGGGCAACTGTTATAACACGAGTGTTGTCAGTGGTTTATTTCAGTTTAAACACAGTCTAAAGATGCATGCTAAATGATCTGCAGCCCTACAGTATAACAGTAATAAAAAAGAGAAATATATGAAGGTTACTCCTTTACTACCCTCAGAAGAGAGAAAAAAAGTCCCCATAATTATTAACTATTATAATATTAACTATAATAATTATTAACTATGAAGGTTTCTAATCATCCAGGTCATTGTATATCTAGTAGATCTAAAGCAACTGGACTTGCTAAGTAATCATTAAAGACAATTCACTACTCCTCAAGAAGCTTCTTCAGATGACCGGTACAGGAATCCCTTGGCATATAAACTCTTCCACTAATCCAGTCACAATTGCGCATAGTGGGCAGAGGTGTGAATGCTGTGGGTTACTGTGATAGAATTACCAAGGTATGCAACTCATAAGACTTTTAGGAGACAGGTGTTACTTGTGAGCGTTGCATGAATGGATGTTAGAAGTGTTCTGATACGCCGGGGTACAGATGTTAGAACATAATGGTATGTAGCAGACAGGTGATGTCAAATGCCCTCACAAACTCTGTGAGTTTCAGTTGTCACTTCTCTAAAGAGTTACAATGCACCATTGTGATTGGATTAGAGGAACAGTTTATATGATGAGGATTTCCTGTACCAGTCCATTAAACTGAGAACTTGCTCAGATGAGAAGTGAAAAATCTATAATGATAACTAAGCAAGTCCAGTTTCTAAACCACAGGGTACATTTTCAGATTTTCCTTTTAACAAATTTAAGAGGTATGAGGCAAAGGATGACAACAGGCCACTATTAGCATAAAGACTGGAACCCACTAGGTAAAAGCTGATATATAGTTAAATGCTGTATAACAGGATCCAATGGTATTGCCTTAAACCATCTCCAACAATCTGGTAGCCAAACTTTATCCTAATTGTTTATTTTAAATTGGGATTGAAAGGTAACAAAGAGACAAAATAACAGAATCACTGTGGAGTTATAGCTTTGCAGTAATAACCACTAGAGGTCTCTGCAGACCAGTGTTTTGCTTACAATAAATGAGTAAAATGAAAAGTGGTGATCCGTTGCTACTCTGATATCCACAAAACCAATATGTAATCATATAAACATAAGCAGATCTGGGCTAAACCATAACTAGGGCAGTCTAGAAAAGGAAAGAGGATATTATAGGGATAAATTACAATTCATAATCTGGCCCTGTGCTACAAGGTATGGTCTATTTATAAGCACAAATGTAATATGTCATAGCATTGCCCAGACCCATAGTGGTTAAAGGGGAAGTGCACCTTAAAATTACATTTAAAGTATGATGTAGATAATAGTATTTCAATATATATATTTTTTTGTCCTGAATTTAGTTTGAACTGAAAGTTCCAGTCTTTTGGGTCACTAACCAGGCTTTAGTTTGAATGATACACTGAACGATAGGGGAGAAACTAAAAAGGCAAAAATTGAAAACATGAAAACACAAAAAATAAATAGCTAATTGGTTGAGATTAATTTTGTTTGCTGGCATTTTTGTCACTTAAATCTATCCCCATAATAACAACTAACCACTTAGTCTTACTTTATGATCATCAGTCTGTGTGTGGGCAGCCACCATAGAGTATTTTACTTTTACCATAGTGTACTTTAAGTGGACTCTACTGTATCTTCTCTTTAGTCATAATCACTGCTCCACTTCAAAGTAAAGAGGAGGTGATTATTACAGAGGTGCATTTTCAGCCCCCACAGAGGCAGCCATGAGCTCAAAATAGAGAGACATTTATGCTCCCTTGTGCAGGACAGGAGAACGGAATAAAACACTACTTTTTTGTGGCATACGATGAACAAATAAAGTACACCACAAAACTGGCCTCCATTAAAATAGAACTAACAAATATGAGTAGAAATGCCATCTTTTATATACTGAACCTACTGTAATAGCATTAAGTTCCAGAATCTTAGTAATAAAAGTTGTACACAGGAGTTGACAATTGTTACAGAAGTGAAATTTCAAATAGAGAAGAAGCACACCTTCATACCGGTAGATGCCTTTAACGCATTTCGTTGCGGAAATATATAGCACATATATGTTATATACAGTATTAAAGGCAGTGTTAAAGGCATCTACCAGCATGAAGGTTTGCTTCTTCCCTATTTGAAATTTCACTGGATGGTTAAGCTTGGAAGTGGGAATTGAATGCACCCAATAAAATAAAGTAAGTGGTGTGCCAAAGTAACTGTTTTTGTTTGAATTGTTGAGTGTCAGTGGCACTCACATTCTCACTGTGCTCTGGGAAGCTGTTGAGAAACTAAGCTTAGGGGTCATCACAAGTCATCAAGCAGAAAATCAGGTTCATTTGTCATAGACTCTGATGATACAAGGATGATTATTAAATTCTGATGCAAATAGTTTTTTGAGCTGCCATGTACTGAGAATACATTTCTTATTGTTCTTGAATTGAGACTTATATTTTATATGTGCAATAAATAAAATAAGTCAGCCCCTAACCTCAGTTAAGTGACAGTAATGCACTGGATGTTGTGAGAATACGCAGAAAAGAATATGGGAGCTACTGGGGGCATCTATGGACTTACAGACTGCCTTGGGCTTGTGCAGAATGGGAAAACCTAATGTGTAGCATTTCTAGCCTACTTCATTGTTAAAGGAATACTGTCATGGGAAACAAATAGAGCTTCTCCAGCAGAATCCCGCATAAAAATCCATTTTTTAAAAACATAAACAGATTTTTTTATATCTAATTTTGAAATTTCACATGGCTAACCATATTCTTAATTTCCCAGGGTGCTACAGTTATGTGACCTGTGCTCTGATAAACTTCAGTCACTCTTTACTGCTGAGCTGTTTAGCAACTATTGCGGCCGCATGTTGGATATTTAAATTAGTCCAACATGGTGCCGCTTACCTAAATGCACATGCGCGAATATTCTCCCTCCCCCTAGACGCGAGCGCTTGTAGTGGAAGGGTCACAAGTGCGGTGGGAGGGTGAGTGCTCCTGTTTCAAAGATTCAAAGCACGCTCACAGAATATGTAAAATGTGCATGCGCTTTTGTGTAAATGTGAATGTCACCGGTCTTGGTCTTGGTGCAGGAGCATGGAATTATGGGAATCTTCTTTACACAGCTCAGTGTTTTTTCTTCCTGTGAGGCTTCTGATCATCTGAACAGGTGAAATATGGGGAGACTTAAGGGCACTACTGAGAGAACTGAAGGTATGCCAGCAGCTTGAGATTAACTTTTTACTAGCCTTTCCTTGTCCTAAAGGACAAAAAAAGCTTAAAAGCTTAGGTTCTCCTGGAAATGGGAGGCTGAATAAACAGTGACACACATTCTTGGATCAGATGTTCCAAAATAGAAACATTACTCTCTCTCTCTTTCTCTCTCTATATATATAATCAAAAAATATAATCAAAACACATTTGTAGCACGTGGCATATTTATTGCATTTAAACTGAACACAAGAAGAATCATTTAATACCACAGGGGGCGCAACTGCAAGAGAGCGCCCTTTAGTTCTCATTTCCTAAGCATTTGCACCCACCCTGCATGCTGCACTCTGCAGAGAGCAGTGGATAAAAAATCAGGAGGCGCAGCTCAGTCCTTTCCTTACCACCTGGCTTAGAGTAGGACCAGGTACGGGAAGGAGGGGAAGAAGCCTATGTTCCTCCACCCTGACCCTCACTAATATTTTTCTGACAATTGCAGCCTTCTTTTGCACTTTGCACGCTGCATTTGCATCTACAAATAAGCCCTAAGGTCCAGTAAAGGACCATTAAACTTAAAAAGCAAATTATTTTATATGAAAGATATGTTGGTAACATTAAGCTTCTCTAAGAACTTTTAGGTTTATGTGGAGTGGCCTCCTGCTATTTACTTAAATGAATTGAGGTTCCTTTCCAATTACTAACATAGATGCAGCATTATACAGTGCAAAAACCTGCTGTGGCATACTTTACTGCCTCATAGTCTTACCTAAATGAAAACTAAGAATGACTTACTTGCAATCTATTAACCTCTAACCAGTATATGGAAAGTTTCCGTTCCCTGCTTTTTCCAAATAACATTATTTCCTTTTAAATTTAGTTGTTCATTAAATCTGTATATTTAGGGATATCACACAATAGGGTTAGTGTAATATATTTTTTCTACAGTGTCTTGAAGTTTCACAGTTGCTTATTCTGCATAAATTTTTCTGGCATGCCATTCAGTATACTCTGCCTTCCTGCCTACTGCTCAGCTCACAACAAATGCAGCATACCAACTTTGGCTGTGTATGAGCATAAGTTGGGTGCAGGGGAATGGTGTATAAGTGCAATGGGCATAATACTTACCTTTTTGTCCTTGGGACCAATGATTAAAACAAAAGGTCACCATATATAGAAACAAGAAAGGGGGAATCTCACCACCATCATGCATCTGGAGAAGACCCAGGCACACCCATCCATGCCCTGCATACCAGCTTAGACAAATCACCTCCAAGAGAAGAAAAAAAAAAAGAAAACTTTGCTGTGCTCATTCAAAAATCCAGATTGAATCTTATGTCTAAAGCTTAAATTTATTATATTCCATAAAAATCATGAAATCACCGCACCCAGTAATAAAGAACATTGATGGGTTTTGTGGCGCCCTACCAATTCATCGGAGACAAAAAGCCAGACTGAGATAAAGGAGGGAGACGTTGGAACCCCTATAGCTGTCATGTCACGTTGGTCAAGCCTTCCTGTGGTGTTTTGTGTTCCCCCCATCGTGCAGGATGAGGAGGTACATCTTTTGATAAACATGCAGCAAACTTGTGTATGGGCTTAAACATGCTGGAGTTTTAATGCTGTGCCTTTTGTTAGCACCCTTATCATAATAACATTTGTATAAAGCACTGTAAATCAGAAGCACATAAGTATGCAGTTTTGTATTACTGAGCAAAGATGCCTTCCTGATAATGGCATTTTTAAAATTTTCAGCTTTTTGAGGTAATTCCTTCTTGCCCATATGAGTCATCCATTCAGTTTACCTAAAGTCTATTTAGGCAATCCACCATACTACTGAAAGAATGCATTTGATGTGATTGCACTAGACTTTGTGTATAGGTCATTAAACTTTATTTAGTTGCTGTAGTCTCACTGAAATAGTATTGTTTATGCACATTACGTCTGATTACAGATGCAGTCACTGGAAAAATTCTTAGCAAAACCAAGAACATAATCTATTTTTTCACGAGTCGGTTCTACTTGATATTTATTAGCTCTGTTGATAATATTTCTGTTGAAAGATGTATAGTGAGATGCCTGGGATGTAAAAGGAGTTTTATTTAGCAAAAAGGTGCAAAGTACATCCCACACACATTCTTGGCCACATGTCCTGTAGTTAATTACAGGTGTAAACTTCCATGATAGAGCTCACTACAGTTTAAATCTAATACCACTGGATTATAAAGCACAAATGCATACCTGCTAATCACATCTACAGGCCATTTTCACCCTTGTTGGGGCTTATCAGTGTAGTGCCCAGGTTGTGGTTTAAAGGGCCATTAATGCTCAGCTATTAAAATGCTCCAGTTCGTCATCAATTAATAAGGTCAGTGTATGCATTTCCTTAGGTGGAACAGATCAAAGCTTTTTATTCTACAATTTTTAATGGCCTATATACTGTGTAATTGTTTACATTTGCAGCCAAAATTGTTTTTTTCATTACAAGTATTGTTTTTGGAGAAGGTATTCAAAATAGTAGATTATTACAATTATAAATCAGATGATTATCCCTTATCCGGAAACCCATTATCCAGAAAGATCCGAATTACAGAAAGGCCATATCCCATAGACTCAATTTTAATCAAATAATTCACATTTTTAAAAATGGTTTCGTTTTTTCTCTGTAATAACAAAACAGTACCTTGTACTTGATCCCAACTAAGATATAATTAATACTTATTGGAGGCAACCCCATCCTATTGGGTTTATTCAATATTTAAATGATTTTTTAGCAGACTTAAGTTGTGGAGATCCAAATTACGTAAAGATCCCTTATCCAGAAAACCCCAGGTCCCGAGCATTCTGGATAACAGTTCCCATACCTGTACTGTATTCACCTGACAACAGGGTGCCTGCTGTTGTACAGGTTTCAGCAGTCAGTTCTTGGTGCAAAGTTGATTTCCACATTAGGAATTATAGTAAGGTGCTGTTGTCTCATATAGGCCACCATACTAGAGATGACCTTAGTAAAGACTTTAGCCATAGTTAGGCTAAAGAGAAGGGCCTAGAAATGAAAATCCTTATAGAAAAAGTTGAAGCATGGACATTTCTAATGCTGAGGGTATATAGGGGTGTGTACCTGTTAAAGGGGTTGTTTACCTTAAAAATAACTTTTAATAGGGTGTAGAATATGATATTTTGAGACAATGTGCAATTATGTTTCATTTTTATTATAAATGGTTTTTGAGTCATTTACCTTTTTATTCAGCAGCTTTCCAGTTTGCAATTTTAGCAATCTGGTTGCTAGGGTCCAAATTATCCTAGCAGCCATGCACTGATTTGAATGAGAGACTGGAATATGAATAGGAGGGGGCCTGAATGAAAGATTAGTAATAAAAAGTGGCAATAACTACAAATGTGTAGCTTTACAAAGCATTTGTTTTTTTTACATGGGGCCAGTGACGATCATTTGAAAGCTGAAAAGAGTCGGAAGAAGAAGGCAAATAATTCAAAAACTATAAAAAAGAAAAAATGAAGGCCAATTAAAAAGTTTCTTATAATTAGCCACTCTATACTAAAAGTTAGTTCAAAGGTGAACCTCCCCTTTAATATTTGTTTCTTGGTGGGATTGGTCAGTATCCTGGAGAACATAAGCCTCGGGGTTATGGGTGTTCCACCTCTCTGGTTCCTCTTATTATGGGATCCTTCTAGTGATTGGGCTTTCACTGTCACTCCATCTTCAGAGGTCCCATAGCTTACTGTTCTTTAGGTCTTGCAGGACTTCTCAGTTATTGAGTTGCCAAGGTCCATTGTTCACTGTTCCTCCATTAGCTATAAATAGGGAAGCTGCAGTTGAAGAAGTAAACACTAAAACAGCTATGCTATTAAATATTCTCTTCAATGCATACAGGCAGTTGGATGTAGTTATTATACCTTTTGGCTCAATGGAGAGAGTCAGGGTCAGCATATAGGGATATATGCTTTGTTCATGTCTTTGTTTTAGACATAGATGACAGTGATTTGTGTCCAACAGACACTTTCAGATGGAGTGGAAAAGAGCATGCTAATATGTTCAAATGGCTTTAACTTAAAGGTAACATTTTATTGCCGATATTGCATATCTGCATGCTGTTAATCTGTATGTTGTGAATATAAAGGCTAAGAAGGTTTCTTTGTCAGCACTTTATGTCTCAATAAATAGCCATCTGAAGGCCAGGCATGCATGCTTACAGATATATGCAACCCTAATATTCAATAGTCAGCTCTTTAGAGCAGGTATATAATTTATGAATATTTTACTCCTACACTTTGTCTATTAATCTGCTTAGTGCATTTATATTTTTAACATCACTGCCTTGTCTACATAGATTTACTATTGCGATGTTAAGCACTGTATGCACATAAAAAATTAATGTTTATACAGGCATATACTGTAGATGTACACATGAAGTATACTAAGACTGTTTCATTTCATACTCCTATTTACATTTTGTGACTTTGGTTGAAATAACTCTTAGTACAACCACGAACTACCATAATGTAGTAGAATGTGCGCCTTTAAATGTTTAATGTAAATTGTTTGGATGCTGCATAGATTTTTCAAATAATATGGAATACGCACATTGTTTAGAAAATACATGAAAGCTGCTCTTTGTAGAATTTTAATATTTAAATACTGTAAATCCTTTAACTAAAACCTCATACTGTGCAGTGACATGGTTACTTTAGAAAGTTAATCTATAAATAAAATCCTGAGGACACCCAGTTTATTTATTCCCATGTGCAACCCTATGCCATCTGTGAGTATGCCACAGATTGGTGCGGGAAGATACATAAGAGACACATACCACAGAATACAGGCAAGATGAGACATATAGCAGTAACTGGGAACAGAAAGAGTGTGCATTAAATGGCAGATATAAATTTAAACCATGAGAAAATTTGCCAGTATAGGATTTCATTTTTGTGGCTTGGCATATCAGTGCATGTTTACATGGATCATAAATAACAATACAAAGCACTCCAATACATAGTTCCCAAGCAAAGTATATGGTTAGAGAAACTACACATAGCAGTGGTTATGCCAGAAGGGGGCAAATAAATTCTGTTGAACTACCAGACCATCTTGTTTAACTACTTCTGAAGGGCCACATTGTTTTCATGTCTACTTAAGCTGCAGTTGCATTTATGTGTAACTACATCTAATACAGGCCAGATTAAATCACCTGCTGTTCTGTTTACTAGTCAATACCTGGAGGGTTCAACCACTAGCTGAATGATTTCACCAGTTGCAGTGAGAGTCCTCCTTTCATTCTCATGCAGCCATACCTTAAAGAGGAATAATCATGAAAAAAAGTTGTTATAATATTGAAAATATTGACAAACATTTTGACAGTTTATAGCTTTTAGAGATTTTGCAGCATTACATCTCTGGCTGCCTGGTCTGCGTCAGTGATGCACAAATGTATGAGTTACAGAGCAGAGTGAAAGCTGATTTGCTATGCCATGTTGGACCACTCCCACTCCTCTCTGCTTAGAACGCAAGCTACCTGTCAGTACTGAGCCAAAGTAGGCAGATTTCCATTCATGATAATTCCTCTTTAAAGGAAAAAGAAAGTCAAAGTCACTTGGGGGTGCCAAAATGTTTGACCACCTACCTTTTACCCCGGGCTGGTGCCCCTGTGAGGAGGGAACAGCACCAGCCTGGGGTAGCTGCCGGCGCTTCCTTCTTCCGATTCGCTGCGCGTGCATGCGCAGTAGAGTGAAAAGCCGAACTTAAACATTAAAGTCCAGCAACGGAAGAAGGAAGCGATCCGCTCCAGGTGCCCCGGGCTGGTGCTGTTTTCTCCTAACAGGGGCACCAGCCCGGGGTACGAGGTAAGCGGTTAAAGTCACTTGGGGGTGCCTAACATTTTGGCACCCCCAAGTGATTTTACATTTCGTTTCCCTTTAAATAAAAGTAAGCAAGTTGTGTAACCATAGTAAGAATCAGATTAAACCATAGCTTGTATCAACAAAAAATTTTGTTACATTTCACAATTTCTAAATCTTTGGGGTTCATTAGTATCTAATTTAATTGCTTTTTATGAGGAGGTGAGCAGGAAACTTGACTCAGGGATGGAAATTGATGTAATCTACTTGGACTTTGCTAAAGCATTTTATACAGTTACCGCACAAAAAGTTAATGATAAAATTGAGGAATATTGGCCTGAAACATAATATTTGTACTTGGATAGAGAACTGGCTGAAGAATAGATTAAAGAGGTTGGTGGTAAATGGAACATTTTCTTATTGGACCAGTGTTGTTAGTGGAGTACTGCAGGGGTCAGTTCTTGGTTCTTGGTTCAATGCAGGATGCTGCCACTTTGCAGAGCGATTTGATGGATGGAAAATGAGGTTCAGTGTTCACAAGTGCAAAGTTATGCACATTGGTAGAAATAATATAAATGCAAGTTATACACTAAATGGCAGTGTGTTGGGGGTATACATAATTGACAATGATCTTGGGATAACAACTTATCTAATTCCAGGCAGTGTCATTCCGTGGCTTCTAAAGCAAATAAAGTGCTGTCTTGCACGACATGCAGGGGATATACACTGTTTTGGCAACACTTGCTTCATACTGATACTAGCCTTATCATAGAAGGCCCCTATACACTCGTGCTTATAGCAATACCCATATTGGCATAGGATATGGAATTTTACTGTGCTGTGGACATTTTGTATAACATGAGGAGCTCCATTAAAGTAATACTGACAGCCAATTAAAATTTTGCTGTTGTGTTTTAATTTGTATCAGCTTTAAATTCCTTATAAACTAAATCTGCAAAGTTTTTTCGCTTCATAATTATGGTAGCATGAATTACAGACCCACGGAGCAGCCATGTTTGTTCCCCTCTTCCGGGTTTTAATTTAAATGCCCCCCAAGTGAATAAATATGCCCAATCACAATCCTGCACTGCCCCTTCTGCTTTCAGCCGGTGTGTGAAAAGCTCAGCTCCGTTGTCTATGTGTAATGGGGGGGGGGGGGGCACGGGAGAGCTTAAACTGACCTGCTATTTAATTCTTTGTGGGAAGAGCAGAGGGGGGGGGCAGCCCTTTGAAGCAGGCAGGCAACGGAAAGATCAAGCCTGCCTGCTAGTTCACAATGCGAGGAGCGAGGGAGGGAGGGGCAAACGGCAAGCTGAATCCTCCCAGTTAATGACATAGTCCTTTTGACAGATTCAGAAGCTACAATCTGGCTGCCAGGCAGTTGGGTTCAGGATCTTCAGTAGGATTTATTTAGAGAAACAGGACTTTTAGGAAAAAACAGTCAGCATAACCTATATGTAGGTTTGGAAGTATAAATTATTTGGTGTCAGTATCACTTTAATGGTGCTTTTTTAGATACCCGCACACATGATGATACCATACAATGTACTGTTGCTGGCTCCATTGGAGGATTATTAAACAATATGGTGGGTATGATAGCTGTTTTGTCAAGGCTGAAACTGCAATTGGCTTACAAAAAGTAGCAACTTCAATAAAGGTTCTGACCCCACACAGAGCACTCAAATTTGTTTCACTCAGCAGTGACACATAAAGGGTTATGTAAAAAAAGACACCTTATTTGCCCAGGAGCAGTAACCCATAGCAACCAATCAGCAGGCAGAATTTACTACCTGTTTAACTGTCACCTGTTTAAAAGCAAACATCTTATTGGTTGCTATGGGTTACTGCTACTGGGCCAACTTAGTGCTTTTTATTACGTATGGGGGATTGTCTGCTGTTTGATTACAAAGTAGGCAGTTCACAAGATACATAAAAAGTATATTACAATAACTTTGTCTTGCCAAGGCAAATACATTAACAGATTAATAAATACTTTATAAAATGAGGTGAATTTGGGTAGGTGCCAGAAAGGGACATATAGGATTAAATGCTGCCCAGTTCTGCAGTGCCAGAGGGTCAGTGATCAGCTCCCAGATGCTTTCTTTATCTGTCAAAATATTAAATGCACGGATAATACTAATCCAAACAATCAGTCATACACAACTGCCAGCAGGATGTCTGTCCATGAACTCAGCACTCGGGTCGATGTCAGCACTAAATTACACAATTGTCAATTCCATTAACGTAGAAAAGGTGGGGAAACATTTGCTTAAATGAAGTTTGTTTAGAATACATCATTATTAATGCTGTACTAAGGAGTATTCTTTTTTTCAAGTTCATAAGTGCTCATATATTTCACTAAGCTGTACAATAAAAATTAGCCATGGACATTTATATATACAATTTACATGCACATTTATACAGACATGAAAGGTAAAGATGGTTAACTACTGATAGAAATAGGTCTTTCATTGTGCAGGATAATAATCAAGAAAAAGATCTGACATAAAATTTACATTAAAATAAGTGTATTTATAAATAAGAGACTCCAAGTTGATTTCCAGCAACACAATTTAGTGGAAATATTTAAAGATAGCCTTAATGCATTTCCTAAAATACACAGTCACTCATGCAATGCCACCAATACTCAGTAAGTTACAGTCACTTTGTACTGATTGGGACACTCCCTTTTAACCATCAATCTGTAGTTCAGGTGGTCATAAAGATGTAGAATTTCACAACTTGGTAACTACAAAAATCCCCTCCAAGAAAGATCTGGGGATTTTTGTGGATAACAAGCTGTGTAATTCTAAGCCGTGTTATTTAGCGGCTACTAAAACAAATAAAGTACTGTCTTGCATTAAAAAGGCCATTAACTTGAGGGATGAAAACAAAAGTTTACCTCTTTATAGGTATCAAGTGAGGCCTCACCATGAATATACTGTGCAGTTTTGGGCTTTAGAAGTATATTAATGAGCTGGTAAAGGGGATGGAAGATTTAAACTATGAGTTTAGACTGTCAAGGTTAGGAACATTATAGTCAAATAGTAGACAGATAGTAGGGGATCTTTTTCCTATAGAAAATATCAATGCACCAGAGGCCACCCCTTTAGCCTAGAGGAACAGTTATCAGTTGAAGCAGCGTAGGGGGTTCTTTAGAGTGAGGGCAGTGAGGTTGTGGATTGCCTGCCAGGTGATGTTGTGATGGAAGATTTAAGAGGATGCCTTTAAGAGGATGACAAGGATGATATCAAAAGCTATTGTGATACTAAAAATTACAGTTAGTATAGATATTGGTATTTATAGTTTATATATGCGAGTGTATAGATAGGTCAGTAAGAATGGGTGTGAATGTATGAGCACCGGGGTTCATTTGGAGGGGTTGAACTTGATGGACTTTGGTCTTTTTTTCAATCCAACTTAATTATGTAACTAACTATGTATCCAGATAATCCTACTTTAGAAAGTTAACTTTCCTACAATTGGTTGCCTTGTTTGTTTTTCCTGGATACACACAGCTGGAAGCTCTTTTATCCCAGACAGAAGTTGGAAAGAAACCTCATATTATAGTAGAGTCTTGGCACTCCATCCCTCTAAAAATTGCGTAAAGAAAATACAATTTTTAACAACCTTCCAAAAATGTTACTACTAGATTTTCATAGTTTTTTTTTTAAATGAGAAGGAAAGGCTAAGTCACTTGGGGGTGCCAAAATCTTAGGCACCCCCAAGTGACTTGAATCGCTTACCTTGTACCCCGGGCTGGTGCCCCGTTAAGAGAGAACCGCACCTGCCCGGGGTAGCTGCGAACGCTTCCTTCTTCCGCGTTCGCGCGCTTGCGCATTAGAGAGAAAAGCCAAACTTAAACAAGAAAGTGCGCTACTTATCGCCATACACACCATTACGTTTGTAAAACTACTTTTTTTGAAAATGACCATTTCCCTGCAAACTGGAGGCTACATCACTCTAGGGCCAACACAGACTTGAATAAATCACACTGCAAAGTCCATATTGTGTTGCCAAAAGCTCATTAACTGTACTTTTCTATAATTACCACCTGCCCCAAGTAGGTGTTAATTTTCACATAGACTAATGCGATATTTGTGCGTCTAGGGGGGCCATTTACTTACTCACGAACCGTCCGAATGCGTCCGATTGCGTTTTTTTCGTAATGATCGGTATTTGGCGATTTTTTCGGAAAATTATCGTGACTTTTTCGTTGCCATCCTAATGTTGCGCAAAATTTTGCGATTTTTTTCGTAGCGTTCGGATTCATTCAAGCTTCAGTATGGTGACTTTTCTTGGGCCAGGTTGGAGCTGCAGGGTGCCATTGAGTCCTATGGGAGGCTTCCAAAATCATGCTAAGTCTGAAAGTTTCGGCCGCTGCTTACGAGCGCAATACGAAAAAGTCGCGACAAGATACGAGAGAATCGTAATGGCTACGAAAAACTTGCGTTTTTTCGCGAAAATCGTATTGGTAATGAAAAAGTCGCGACAATTTCCGAAAGGTCGTAAAGGCGCCGAAAAAAATCGCAAAAAATATGAAAAAGACGCAAAATGTTCGTTTTCCAATTGGAACTTTTCCAATTCGGATTCGAATTCGTTTCTTAGTAAATCAGCCCCTAGGTGTTTGTGAATCATGCGTTAGTATTATTTCTGCGTGAGAATTAACGCAATGCGGTAAAATTTAACGCAAGCAATATGCGACTTAATGCATGCGATAATACTTTAGAGAATCTCACAGGTTTTTTTTTCGCGTCAATTTTAACGCAAAAAAGCATGCAATAAGCGTTATCGCACTTTAGTGAATCAACCCTATGGTGAGATAAAATACTTTAAAACCATTGTCAAAAATTTCAGTTTACTTTTGCATCGAGCCATGGTGGTGCAGATTAAATAAGAAAAAAGTTAAAGTCCAATTTTATTAATTCTTCATTAATATGAATGTGTACAGTATAGGATGGGCAATCTGCACAATGACTTCTTACACCAACTGAACTTCTACCCGTTGCCTCGAGCAGTAACATGATCTTAATATTTGTCACATCTTATCTCAGTACTAGAGTAAATGTCTATGCCGAGTCATGTTAAAGGAACAGAATTCATTTGTATTAATAAAGCTAGTATATGAATTGGAAAGTTGCGCAAAGTCGCGATTTTTTCGTAGCGTTAACACTTGCGCGCAAAGTCTCGCCTTTTTCGTAGCGTTAACACTTGCGCGCATTCGGCCCGTTCGTGGGTTAGTAAATGTGCCCCATAGTGTAAGGTTACTTAACAACTTTGGTGTCCCCGTCCTCGTCCTAGGGGGCCAGCACATTAGTGCACTGATTCCCATACATGCCAGTGTCGATGCACATTGACACCTCCATGTGTGTGCCTTGATGCAGTTTGAGCATGTTCTCTGCAAACATCCTTATGGGAGTATTTGCCAAGGGCTATCAGGACAGGTGGCCCACCATCAAACCTTTTATGTTATAACTTTTGCATGAATCATCCTCCAAAAATGCCAGAACCCTCATTTTATTTAGATGAAAGATGTTCCTAATGAATCTTTCTTTAATGGAAATGTTTTTTGGGTTGGGAAGTTCTGCTTGTTCATTACCAACATAAACAGGAAAATGCTACCATTTTATAGTAAATGATAATATAAACTGCATTATTCTTTACAATTATGATAAATATATATAATTACTTCAACCAAAATATTTTACATTTTATATTCTCAATGAAAGCTCATCATGGTTACAACAACCACTGCAATTGAGCACACACCAGTGATTGAATAGCTTTCTGGTAACTGTAATTTGCCACTGGACTAGTTCTTAAACTTGTTTGCTATTTCATCCTTGGCATAATTACCTTATCTTTTGCCTATTATTATTATTACGTAAGTGTTTTGTTAAATTAATTTTTAAACACCAATTTTTGGCTTTCTGTTGAAGCAGAATAAACATGAGCAAAATGAAAAGACCATTATTTTGGCAGTCTTTCTATTGCATGCCATAAATGTAGTTGTAAAAGTAACTACAAGTTCCATAAGTTTTGATTTTGTTTTACACGCCCAGCTTAATAACTTTGCATACTGTTTATACTTGGAAGCTTCAGAATGAGTTTGCAGTTCTCACTGTAACATAAATAAAACAACAGATAAAAATAATATTATAATAATAACAGAGTGGTGGTAGAGTGTGGTAGACCACACAGCTTTGACTGGGACTACATACACACATACATATTTAGCCTATTCTATCAAGGAGGTGTTATGAACCCACATGCCCTTTCTTAGTACACTGCCAGTAGCAGACAGTAGTTGTGTTGGGTTGAAAACCCCAACATACTGTTCTTCAGTTTGGCTTATTCTTCCACTTCTTCTTCTTCTTAAAGCCCCCCCATTTTCTAAACGCTACTCCTCCTACAGTTTTAGGGGTACAACACCCAAACTCTCCACACTTCTTCACCCTATAGCGGAGCAGGTTGCTTGTGCTTTTCTAAGCGAGCAGAGCCACCAACAACCAGATTTCACCTATTGATTTTTATTGGTTTGTTGCCAGGGTTCCCAAACTTTGCATAGTCAGTCACTGGGTGACTACGCATTTAAGGTTTTTTGTATTTTTTTAAGTGGGTGGAGCCACGAACAGCCAATCAGATTTTACCTATTAACTTTTAATGGGGAAATTCAACCTGCTGCTATTCTCACAGTATTAACACCAGGGTCCCCAAACTTTTCACAGTTGGTCACTAGAGGACTGCAGTTTTAGATTTGAAAAACTAGGCGGAGCCACCAACAGCCAATCAGATTTCACCTATTGAATTTTATTGGTTTGATGCCAGGGTTCGCAAACTTCGTACTCAAGGATAGAAAAAGTGGGCGAGGCCTCTGACAGCTCTTTTTTGTCAAAATGAAAATGAACAAATCTGTACCTGAAAGTAGCACTTTCATGTCTTCCATGTCTAATATATTTTCCATCCCCTTATTGGTAGGGGAGTAGGCATTTTTGCAAAGGTTCTCCAGAAGAGAAGGGTGCATGTCAAGATGCATTGTGTACCATAATCTTAAAACCACTGGCATATTTGTAAATCATCTAGTATTTAGCTCCTAAGCGCAACTAAAAGGGAGTTGATAGAATGCCTGCTATTTTATAGGACCAACCTTACAGGAAACTTGTGACAATTGTTTAGGTTTTTACAAAACAGAGAATTGGTCTTTAGCTTTAAAAAGATAAAATGTTGCCTTTAGGGTGAGTAAAATAAAATAAAAAAATCTTTATCGTTTTGAGTGAAAACCTATATCTAAATTTACATTATATTTCATTTTATGGACTCATGGCCCTTTGTTAATAATAACATAAGTTACAGCCCTGATACAGTCTGGGTAGGTCTGTGTGTACAACAGTGGAAACATGCATTATTGAATCAGGTATACACACGTCAATATGCCAGCTCCAAAGAAAACATTACTTATGTATATACATACACCAGAAAAAAGTATGGAGGGAACAACATAACACCACCAAGCAGTGTTTATTGGTCTAATAACATGTATTGGATCACATGGACCCTGTCTCAAGTGTGAACTTCCATAATACTCCCAGACAGGACAGTAAGAAAACATATATGCTAAACGGTAACACTGTAACACCACTATAATGGTATAATAAATTCCTTTTTGAACAGTCTACTAGTTAGAAAGTGGAGGCATAGATCAATTGTTTGCTGTAAGTGATTATACTGGTGCAATTTAAAGGAAAACTGTACCCCCAGAATGAATGCTTAACTAACAAAGAGTTTATATTATGTTAAGTGACCTATTAAAAAATCTCACCAAACTGTCTATCAGTAAATATTGCCCTTTTACATCCTTTCCCTTAATCCACCATTTAGTGATGTGGCGTGTTTTCTCTTAGAGATCACCTGACCAGAAATAATGCAGCTTTAATTGTAACAGAAAGTAGTGTGGAAGCAAAAGACAGAACTCTGTCCATTAATTGGCTGGTGTGGTCTAGCATGTATGTGTGCCTTGGCTTGTTTGTGTGTGCTGTGAATTTTATGATCCCAGGAGGTGGCCCTTAACTCTTAAAATTGCAGTTTTCTATTTAGAAGTACCTGATAGCACATACTACTAAAAAAAGTATATTTTTATAAAAATGGTTTATTTAGATCAGGGATCCCCAACCATTTTTCAAATGGAAAAAGTGTTAGGGAGCAACACAAGCATGGACAAGCATCCCTGACAATACCATTGTTTGCTGTGGCCATCTGTTTCCATTTCAATGAAATGGAAATGGATTGGTACGACAGGACAACAGAACATTGGTCACAATGCATAATGTACCCTAGCTCTGGCGTAATGTACTGTACTAAATTGCACTTTGTACCTGGTCTACTAACCAATCTGGAACAGCATTTACTGGTCATCTGTTTAAAAACATCCATTTGATTGCTTGCTGTGGGTCACTTGACCTTGTGCAAACCTTTTTGAAGTTCCCATTGACAGTAATAACACCATCAACTCTTTATTTATAAACAAAATAGAGGATTGGTCTATAGTTTAAAAAATACTTAAGGCTTTAAAAATCTCTCTTCTCTTTTTTTGTAAATGTTGTCTCATGTCTATATTTAAAAATACATTTAATTTTACTTTCTTGGACTTATGGCCTTTGGTCTGTAATAACAAAGCTCTGACACAGTGTGGGTAAGGCTGTGCGTATAACAGTGGAAACATGAATATTGAACTAAGTAAACCCACGTCAATATAGTAACTTTTATGGAAACATTTTTCAAGCAGTGCATATAAATCATACAAGCATGTTCCATAACACTCCCTGTGTAACTCAGTTTGTACCAGCATAGGTACTTAATTGTATCAGTGCAATTACTGAAAGCCACCAATAAGAAATTTGTTTTGATCAGTCTATTATAAGTTACAATATGAAAGCAAAGATAAGATTGGTTAGTATGGGTAATATCTGTGTCAGTAAGTGACTGTGTTATTAAATAGGCCCTACTATTTCTATTGCATGTAATAACTAGACGTTTGTAGGATATAAAATGCCATAAATATTCACAATTTTGTGGAGCAAAAGCCGAGACTCAAAAATATTATGCCCCTTTATTCCGAGTCTGCAGCTTATCTGCCGGTGTATGGGGCACACTGACAGGCCTACCCAACCGATATCTGGCTGAAAATTGTCTACTTAGCGATTGGGCAGGTTGTTGAGGGGCAAACGATTGGATTAGCCTGATATCGCCCATGTATGAATTCAAGTACATTTCTAAATAGTGTCAAAAGTCACTCAATATTATGTCCAATTAGCATTCTAACATGTGCTTGAGCCTTCCTATAGTATAAACCACCTAAAATAGGGCTTTCAAGTTTAATTTAAAAAGTGGTTCTTTTAATTTTTAAAAAGTAATAAGGAATTATATTTACAAAATTATACTGCTTTTTTTCTATCTTGAATTATTCTTTATAAGCCTGGCAGGCAGCATTTAATGGGAGGGGCTAATTAGTCAATAGTTCATTATCATTCTGAGACTGTGACAGAGTCCAGGTAGAGGGAACTGATAAATAGTTCAATGTTCCAAACTTAATGAGCCTAATGAAACTTAAAACACTAGAAAGAACATATTTTTCAATGTTGGAAATAGATTTATATTGACACCTTGAACAGACAACCATTTATTCATTTCTATTCTAACATTTGTACACACCTCCTGTATTTCTTCCATCTGGACCTAATCTAAAACAATTCTAGGCCCTAGCTTGGGGAAAAGAGTCAGTAAGCCTGACTGTTACATTTAGATAATAACTTGACTACATGTTACAGAATAAAATAGATGTTATGAAGTAATATAATTTGACTCATATAATACTCCATACTAACTGTAGCCAGCAACAATGCTACCTACAGAAGTCCTGATTTCTGCTTTCTCTCCACTGTTGCACTTTACTTTGTTTCCAAGATGATAAGCTGTTTTTTCCCTCTCTTAAAGGGCAGCCTTATTTATACTGTGAATAAGCTAATTTACTGGCTGTGGTGGATATGTATAGTGGGAGGACATTGTTTGACACACAAGGGTTGACTCATTAATGTGCGATAACACATATTGTATGCTTTTTTGTGCTAAAATTGACGCAAAAGTATTATCGCATGTGCTAAGTCACATATCGCGTGCGTTAATTAGCGCAACCGCACACGTTAATTTTACCGCATTGCGTTAAAGCACGCAGAAACAATACTAACGCATGATACACAAACACTTAGACGCACAAATATCGCATTACTCTATGTGAAAATTAACACCTACTTGGAGCAGGCGGTAATTATAGAAAAGTACAGTTCATGAGCTTTTGGCAACACAATATGGACTTTGCAGTGTGATTTATTTAAGTATGTGTTGGTCTTTTTTTTGAAAATTCTTTATTTATCATTTTGTAAATATGGGGAGAGGGTGTATGTGTTGGTCTTAGAGTAATGTAGCCTCCAGTTTGCAGGGAAATGGTCATTTTCAAAAAAAGTAGTTTTACGAACGTAATGCTGTGTACGGCTAATATGGCGTGCGCGCGAAAAGTAGCGCATGTGCGTTAATTAGCAGGCACAACAAGTAGCGTGCTGCGTTAATTAGCGTGTGTCGAATACTGCACGAAAATAGTCTTCGCGACTTAAATAATGCAAACAGCATTGCATCTAAATTAATGCAAATATACTTTTAGTGAATCGTGTGTTAAGACGCGAAAAATTAGATGCGATAAAATTTTTAACGCTTGCTATAAATAGCGCTCGAAATATCGACCTTTAGTGAATCAACCCTATAGTCTAGCAATCCAGCAATCATTTTTTCCTATTGTCAGCAGAAATATTTCTTTCTTTCATCTTTACTTGGACTAATAGGGTCCATTCACAAACCAATGTACAACGAATTACATTTTACCTAGTTAACTGAGGTGTCATTGCCTGTTGTGTTGTAATTGTACAAAAGAAATATGATTTTCAATGTTTCCTTTTCACAACACACACTTAATATAGAAACTTGTATGTGTTTACAGCTAACAAACTGCACAAAGTGATAAAATTGTTGACACTGCTAGTGAAAGTGTACAACTGAAACACTGGAAACAACAGAGTAACCTGAGCAGCTTAAGATATAGCATCTGTCCAAGATTTTATCATAAGAAGTAAGCATAGTATATTTATGTAACAACAAAAGGGAAACATGCCCAAACTACCTTGTATTCTATCAGCTAAAGCTAAGCGTCTTCTGATCCTTAAAGGCATAATATACTATTCTGTAGTTTTTATAAATGTATCTAAGTCTCCCTGTAGATTCTGCCTTGCTTGTGAAACCTATGGATGCTTTGTGGTCCTGGAATCCTTTTTATACCCTCCAAAACTTTCCTCTCAATCTTATTTTGATAAGCATATGCAATAATAAATGTTGAAGTTGTGTCTTAGTTGTTAAAAACTTCAGAATAAAG
Organism: Xenopus tropicalis; assembly: GCF_000004195.4. Taxonomy (NCBI): domain Eukaryota; kingdom Metazoa; phylum Chordata; class Amphibia; order Anura; family Pipidae; genus Xenopus; species Xenopus tropicalis. Next base: position 81,330,052 of record NC_030677.2, on the reverse strand, counting down.
AAATGTAGTAATATTTTAATACTTTAAATACATTTCTATTACAATTGCAGCTTTGGCTCTTTTAAGTTTGATTTTTAACATTCACATTTTTACTCATTAATAAGAGGCATTTAATGCTACTATAAAAGACAGTGTTAGCTTTAAAAAACATTTGTAATAATCAGCACTGTGTTCTTTCTTTTACTCTACTTTTTAAGCTACAAATGCGTTGCTGCCTCAGTTGTGATGGTGCCAATAAATGGTTTGGTGGTTGCAGAGTTGCTGGCAACCATAATCCTCTTGCTGAAGGTCTAAACCTTTGCATCTGTATACTAGTTTAACTGTGTGTCAGCTACATTTCTTGTGTGAACAGATTACTTATTGTGGTCAAATGTAATTCTGAAAACATAATAGAATTAGAAATTTTAAAAGGGGATGATTAAAGTAAATATTTAGAAAGTGCACTTTTGAGATATAATTTATGTTTTTAAATGAGCAATTAAAGAAAGACTTTAGTATCCTCTGTGCCTCTGCCAATTTCTGCATCTGCAGAGCCAGTGGCCCATAGGGTTAGACCATGTGCACATGGCTACTGATCAAAAAGGGCCGTCTCCCACTAATCAGTTCACTGTATTAATTATATCCTTGTGAAATTAAGTTTACACCAATATTTTTTTTTATATTCATTTTTACCCCTTTAAGGGGCAACTAAACCCATTCCACACCGGAGCTAAATAAGTACGGTTTGTAGTGACAATGTATTCTGCATATTCATTTAATTTAAAATGCTCCATGTTATCTTTTTTTCTTCAATATAAAACACTAATGTGTCATTGTTTTGTTTTTACCCTACTACTTCCCACCCCATGGAAGAGATTAAGAATGTTCAATGTCCAACTGCTTAGTGCACCAGTAACAAAAATGACAGATATGTTGTGCGTGTCCCATAAAATATTGACTTCTTAGCGTCATGTTGAACAGATGTTTATATTACCCATTTTACTTCTAGAAACATCTTAATTAAGCTGCCCAATTTTGCACCACCAAACTAAAAATTCTCAAAATGGTGAAATTTCAAAATGCATTGGAGTCAACTGGCATTCTTTAATGTGCTTTTTCTTGCACGAAATACATTAGACTCAATTGACTTTTTCTGTGAGGTATTTTTTTCCATTATTGTTAGGTATTTTGATTAGAGTATTAAAGGAATGCAACAAATTGCTTTATTTATTCAACCACACTTTTGTAATATTGGATACCATTGTATATTAAGACAAAGAGAGTTGTGGAGACTGGTTATTAAAGATAACTCTGAAATGTGCCTACTGTAAGATTTGCCTTGTAAAGTCTAAACCTACAAATGACTTGCCCCTTGTTTGGGCTGTCACCATCATCAAGAATATTCTCCAAAATTATAGAACTCACCTGTAGAATGTGCAAGGCATGAAAATCTATTTGTTACTTAGAAAATCTACTTTTGCTATCCAAATGCTTCAGCAAAATGCTGTGGAGCTCATTGCCTTGATTGCAACAGCCCAAGGCTTAGTGGGTACAAATGCAAGAAACATCCCTTGAAAAACATTTGACATAAGAGCTTGTTTACAAATCCCTTTATACATGTACAAGTCTAATAAACTCTTGTAAACTGATTTTTCCATCCCAACCCTCTTTATTTTCTCAGGAAAATATAGACTGAGGGGGGGGAGGAGTAGGTAGTGGTGATTTATTTAACTTCATGCTTAAAGAAAGGAGAAAAAAAGATCTCTCTCCTATTTGCACTTTGCCACTTTCTTAGCCATAGCAATACCTCAAGGGAATGTACGTAAGTAAATTTGTATTTATGTGGTACTGCTTGTACATGCAGTACTGTACGTTAAAACAGTACATTCATAGACAAGGTAAGGGAACGAAAAATAGAACATTTTCTAATCTAAAGATTGCAGGACTATTAAGTGAGTTTAAAAGAATGTTTAAGTGTCACCCTGTTTTTGCACGTTTCACTGCAGTATTTTGAGGCACATACAGTAAATATATGAGCAAATTATACATAGGAAATCATGATTGCTTCAGGGTAGGGGGCCTAAAACACTAAACATACAGCTAACATGGTTCTATTGTTCCACCAAAAATCTAAATGTGCATTAGAGGTGTGGGAGGTGTGGGTATGGCCCCCAGAGGGAAAATTATAGTCCCTTTATTTAAAGATATTATAATAAATAATTTAACAACAACCTTTTACCCAGCACTACATTAGGATTTATTTTTTTTTAATACATTTTCTTCAAATCCTAAATAATTTTACCTACATTTAGCAATGTGTTTTACTGATTTAAAAACATTCTTATATATGAAAATCAATGGAGTTATCTTTTGCTCATGGCAGACTGCTCAGATACCTTGCCCTAACTTGGAGTAATTCTTAGTTGGACTTTGCTATTTATTACCCAGTTCAAGTGCCATAAATTTCTTTCACACTGAATCAAAGAAATTAGTTGTGCCTTGTAGCTGATTAGTTTTATGTACAAGAGATAACATTCACAGAAATAACATACTGTACATTATGACTTGCAGATTGCTTTTCATGGGTAGTGAGTATGGGCCTACGTACATGTAACTCTAGGGAAAGGTAAGCCTCCTCTTTATCTTAGTGAATTGCTATACTAATGCCATTTAACGTCATCCAGGAAGTGAAGTATAGTGGGTGGCCTTTATTTCTTACATACTGTAAATATACCTAAGGTCATCTAAGGCAGAAGTTTTCAAACACTGTTGTCTCAAGCACCAATATAATTCTTATTCAACATTTGTTCATTCTAACCCCTCTTCCAGACCACAACAAATTGTATAGTTCACACTATACACACATACATACATATATATACATATGCATTATTATACATGCACATACATGCAGATTTAGCAAGAAACACATCCCTGTCATGTTACCCCAGAACAGGCATATTTCTTTTGTAGGGATCCAGTAAGTAAGGCTGTCAGCGGATTTCCAAGAGGTTGTAGTGTTAAATCTTACCTGTGCAATGCTCCTCAAGCACATCCCAGAATGTGTCCAGTGGATACTGCCCCTAATGTAGTGCAACACACACATATATTTTATGCAATACAATGTACCAGGTATAAACCTGTCTAATATCTACTGCCCTTAATATAGTGAAACAAAAAAACATTATATCCAAAATATCACATTCTGTGAGGAGAAACTCTGGAACTGCCAGTCAATATGTGTCTTTCTTTCATCTTTTGCAATATGTTTTGTATTTTGTACATTCCACTGTAATAACAATATGGAAATACAGTGTATACTCTCACATTTTAACTTTATGATGTCACGTCATAGTCCTGTGTAAAGAAGAGAGATTTTGGGAAAAGTGCTAACAAACTTTGAAGAAAAAAATGCATAGTAAAATTATTGTATTATCATTATCTCCAACACTATATTCAATACCAGCAAACATTAAACTTAGAATGTGTATTTAAATCGGTAAGCCCTGGAGTCTGTGTTTGAGCTAAAAACCTTAATCTGTTGCCCTGTGTACACAAAGAATCACACCTCAGGCAGTGTATTTATACCTAACACTCATTAGTAGCCAAGGATTTTTTTCTACCAGAATGTCTAATAAAATTTTATAGACTGCCAGGCCTGTCAAGTGACCTTTGGCAAGTGTCTTCCAGAGCACTACTCCCAGATCTGACATTACAGATACAGAGGCCAAATGCCAACTATTGCTAGTAGGGGGTAGGTGAAGTAGTAGGGTGTAGGTCAAGTACAGTGCTAACAATTATTGTAGAACATGTGGCTCTCCTATAAATCCCTGATTAACATGACAACATGCACAAAAAGAAAAGTATACTGCGAAGACAAGAGAGGTAATTTACTTCTTTACCTCAGTGCACAAGTGCTAGAGCCCCCAGTGTGAGCTGTGCTTCTTGCATTGGATTGAAAATCCTGCGTGCGGAGCAGCATCAGGAGGCGTAGCTACACCTCCAGACATTCAGTAACTTGCACTTGGGAATGACCGCCAAGTTAAAGGAGAAGGAAAGGTAAAAATTAAGTAAGCTTTATCAGAAAGGTCTATGTAAATACAGCCATAAGCACCCACAGAAACGCTGCACTGAGTTCCCTGTCAAAAGATTAGTTGTGTCTGTTTTCCTCTGCCAGAAACAGGCTTGCTCTCTGCTCTTTCCTGCTCCCCTTCCCTCAAGAATGCTAAGAACTCACTCACCCCCCCCCTTAAGAATGTGGATGTGAGCCAATCAGCAGGAAGCTGACTCATAGGGGGACATTTACTAATCCACGAACGCTCCGAGCGTATTTTACAATCGTTCAGTACAAAATTTTCAGATCGCCAATACGATATTATCGTGACTAATACGATTTTTTCGTAGGCATTTTCGTGATATTTGCAATCTTCGTACCCAATCCGAATTTTTACCATTCGGGAGTCGAACTCGTGATTTCATGAATGTGCCCCATAGTCTTACTAACTGAGCATGTTCACTTGGTCTGGGTGTCTGTGCAGGAGCGAGGCATTATGGGAACTTTCTTTACACAGCTCAGTATTTTTTTTTCCTGTTTGGCTTCTGATCATCTGAACGGGAGAAATATGGGGAGACTTAAGGACAACTGAAGGTATGCCTGCAGCTTGAGATTAACTCTTTATTAGCCTTTCCTTCTCCTTTAAAGGCAGGTGGGGGGGGGGCACCAATGTGCCTGTGCCTGGCCTCTGCCCAAGTGCTGCCTAACACAAACAGTGAATAGATTCAAGGGGCATGGTGCAGCCATTCTTGAATGCAAAGTGCAATAAAATGATCAAAATGTGTGATGCATTGTAGATGACCACTAAGGTTTTACAGCAAAAAAAATGAAAAGTAGCCTCAGAATGAATCTGCGTTTGGGTCCCTTGGGGCTGCTAAAGTGGTTTTCTGTTAGTGACAAGCATAATGGAAAAGCAAATAAGTAAAAAAAAAACAGAGAAAGACCAATTGTCTGAGCATATTGATTTCTTCATCATGATTAAAGTTTATTTTAAGATAAGTATCTTCTTAGAAAACAGTTTACTTTTCATGTGTATGGGGGCAGCTTTACTAAAGTTATTATTTTTTTGAAACCACAAATTCCATGAATGTCAGACATTTATCAAAAATCTCAAGTGAAAAAGCAAACAAAAAACAGACAACAGACAACAGCCAAACAGACAACCTTAAAAAGTTTGAAGGAAAAAAAAATTTGGGTCAGTTAATGCCCCCTCTAGTGTACAGACAGAATTATACTGTATATGTGTAATAAGCAATGATGATGACAGAATTTTGTATGCCGATCCTTAGGAGCTATAGTTAAACACCTATACCTTAGAAAAAAAAAGAAGCAGAATAAGACTGTACTCGAAAAGTTGGAGTTTTTTCAATAAAACTTTTTTTCTTTTGATCCAAGTCCCTGAGTGTGTGGTACTCTTTCTCTATATGTCTATTTTTTCACCTGAACCCGGGGCTATTATTTTGGTGATGGGTGTGCTCCACTCTGTTCTCTCTCTCTCTCTTTATATATATATATATATATATATATATATATATATATATTTATCATGCCAGTTGAAAGCACTCACGGCTCCATGTAATTCAAAAAATCTAAATATTTTGTTTCTCCACACTCACTTCCACGCGTTTCGGTCCACTAGGGACCGTCGTCATCCTGACGTCATCCTGACGATGACATGAATTTATTTTGGTAAGTACCCGGCGTGTATTCTGGAAGTGGTGAGTGCCGTCAAGAAGAACTATATATATATATATATATAATGTTATATTTATACAGAAATTACATCGCTAAGTACCGGTTATAACTGATAACATCACTAAGCACTGGTTTATAAGAATATAATTTACAGGATATATACATATCCAGGATATACACACACACGTTATTTCACACTGTGCTTTCAAACACTGCAAAGAAATGTTGCTTTCAGGGAACTGTCTGCACTCTCCACACTAAAACACCCTCTTTACGACTGCAGGGAAGTGGGGGCCATAGTAGGGGATCCTTTGGAGGTGTGGGCCCCTGGGGCAGCAGCCCCAGTTGGCCCTGCACCTCCTAGTCCAACCCTGTTGTTGACACTTGTGTGGGGGGCGAGGAAGGAATCTGGGTTTCCAAGGCCATAGTTTTGTCTGATCTTTGTACTTTGCATCTGTACCTGCATTGCTGCTATAAGTAACTACGGGATAGAATAAAAAATACCATATCAGTTGATTGACAGTCAAAAACTACTACAAAGGAAATACCTTGTTTTACCCTTAGTTTGTACAATGTTATTCAGGTAATATTCTTGTACTATATTTTCCATTGTTTTGCTCTCAGACTGATACATTTGTATTTGTAACAGCTATATAACTAAACAAGCATGAAATGTATTGCAGAAGAGAAAAAGAATAATGAGCTTATCATTTCAATTATACCTAATTACCTGCTTCCCTAGAGATATACGTACATCACTTGGCAAAGGTTCTGCTTTTAATATCCTCTGCATGTACACTGTTTTCTTTATTATAAAACGTACTATAAAACTAAAAGGAAGAAATAAGACTGGAGATTTGAAGAATGTGGGAAATGCTGGGAAAAGATTACTTCAATGAATAAATATCTCAAATGGAAATATGCAGGTCTCAATCATAGTTATTGCTTTCGGTCAGCCAGCACATTCCGGAGAAAGGAATTTTGATTTCTGGAAAATCATCTTTTATTGTAAATACACATTTTTCTTACAGTGTTTGTATCTCAACTGAGAGTTAACTGCCAAATAACAAAGCAGACATTAGGGAAAAAAAAGTTTCTGTTCACAAGGTCAAACCTTATCAATATAAATATCTTTTCTGTAGTAGTGGGAAAAATTACAGCTTGCCGGCTGCCACCAGTAGAACAAGGGTAGAGTAGAATGAATGTTCTGCGTTAAAGTGACTCATGCGTTTAATAGCTAACAGAGTAAAAATGTACTATTTGCCAAACCAAAAGTCACCTTTCTTTTTGCTTTTATTTCTGACATAGTATTACTAGAGATTTATCATTTTTGTTTTAAAAATTCCTGACTTACAGAATGTAAGTGAATTTTAAAGCTATGCAGTTGACATTTATTTTGTTTAAGGTTATTGAACACTTGAAACATAAGAAATATAAAAATAATTGGTGATTTATGATACATAAATGTCTGATCAATCAAGATACAATGAATATGCTTCCCTAAACAGGTGAGTCTTTAGGGAGTGTTTGAAAGTTTGGAAGGTTTCCCATAAAGCAAGGTTCGGATGGACTTATTTTAAGATGAGTAAGGAAGAAACTGACTTACTTGCACAGATCCCTGACCCAACTGATTTACCAAAAAATAAATTGCAATGCCAGCTGCTGACCAGGCCTAATGCCTAACATCAGCACCAAAACTCACTAATGCTGTTGTGGTTGAATTGAAGCAAATCATACCAACAATGTTCTAAAATCTAGTAGAAAGCCTATCCAGAACAGTAGAGGCTGTTATAGAAGCAAAAGAAGGACCAAACCTTGGTTTCAGAATGAGATCTTGAACTGGAAGGTACTTTTGGTCATAAAGTACACGTATACAATCTGTAATATTGCATGATGACAACCAAAGCAGCAGACCTAGAAGTACTTGTGTAACCAATGATAGGTAAGTTAGGTGTTTTCAAACAAATTAGTGTAACCTAAAAATCCTAAAAAATGGTTTTAAATAGTGCATTTATCAGCTTATATCAGCTTGTGTGTCTTCTCCCCTCAGGGTAGCTAATCACTTACTAAGTTCGCTAAGTTAATTGCAAGAGACTCATTGTATAACTCATTCACTGATACTGTGCTTATGATCCTTTCCCTGCAATTCTCCCTCCATTTTCTCACAGTGACATTGTTCACCATGTTAGAAGCTGGGGAAAGCTTGTGTAATACTATCCATTTCCATATGTAAAGTTTAAAAAAAGAAATTTCCGAAAACATTATTTGTAAGAAAAAATGGTAAGTCGATCCTAGAAATCTGTGCCCTGACAATAACAGGTGAATGGGAAAAGTCTTGCTTTTCATTTGTAATTCTAGGAGTATTTTACAACAGTCTAACAATAGAGGTCTAAGAGCAGTTTCATGTTAAGATGAACAGAGTTGTAATAGGACTACACAGGGATTATGTTTCTCTAAGAACCCTAATAACACTTTAGGTTTTGTCCTGGTGCATTGACTTAATTCCGGCCTGAATAAAGCTAGTCTTACCCTATGATATGCCAGCTCACTGTATATGATTCTTAACTTGTTTGTTTTGGTATTCTGAACTGACATATATTAGCCCCATTCAATAGCCCAAAATATACTGTTTGTGCATTAAACTGATACACTGCATTTCTGCTTGATAAAGCAGCATGCTTTGCAGTATTGTTTTTTCTTTTAAGGGCTCTGGTACACGGGGAGATTAGTCGCCCGCGAGCAGGGAGTTTTGCCGCGGGCGACTAATCTCCCCGTGTACCAGAGCCCTTAGAATATTTGAATTCAGGTTTTTGTTTGTATAGTGCAAGGAGTATAACAAATGGCAAAGCATTCACTCCCCCAGCACCTAATGTTTTGCTCCCCTCAGACCTGTGTCTTAAACGGGCACCAAATTAAACATTTTCTTTTCCACGTTTTAGACTATGGATGAGATTAAATATTCATTCTTCAGATTAACAAGTGTGGCTGCTATGATTTATTTAAAAAAAATACAAATATACAGATATGTGAGAATTCCATCTGCAGTTTCCCCACTTACATATTGCATATATTAGCTTTCAATACATTTAACTAGTTTTCTTTCTAATCTAGATTTATAGGCCTCATTTACTGAGACTGACACAGCCCCATGCAATTCATTTTTTCTCAGAATCCCAGTGCCTGCTGAAAGATTTTTTGCCACAAACGTAATTTTACATGCACTATTTTTGCACCCACTCATACAAATGCAGCATGAGCATTCTCTGACATACCCAACATTCTCACAATTTAGTCGACACACAAAAAATTATCTGAAGGTACCATGTTCAGAATGAAATTTGTGCTTCATGTCTGTCAAAAGCATATGCTAAGTACAACATTCCCTTGTTGCCATAGTGCTGTGCCATGCACAATTAATAGGTGAAAAAGTCATAGCTGAGTAGTATACTGATGCTAGTCACCATGGTAGCTATGTATGTAGCATGATTTTTAAAACAGTTCCTACAATTTCCCTCTTTTCCTACCTTTTTTGTCCTCCCTTCTTCTTCTACCTTTTCAAATACATTTATATCACATATTTACTATCTATATATTATTATTATTATTATTAACATTTATTTATAAAGCACCAACATATTCCGCAGCGCTGTACAATAAGTGGGTTTCATACATTGGACATACAGAGTAACATATAAAGCAATCAATAACCGATACAAGAGGTGAAGAGAGCCCTACCCAAAGGAGCTTACAATCTACAAGGAGAAAGGATTGAGACACAAAGTGTGGGAATGGGCATGACAGAGTTGTGAGAGGTGTGGCACAAGTTATTGCTTCTAGCAGCACACTGAGGTTATTTTAAACAAGATTAGGGTAAGCTTCTCTAAATAAATGCGTTTTTAGAGATCTCTTGAAGGCAGAGAGATTGGGAGAAAGTCTGACAGTTTGTGGGAGCGAATTCCAGAGAAGGGGGGCAGCCCTTGCAAAATCTTGAATATATATAGTATATATATCTGTCTGTCAGTATATCTATCTATCTTCAAAATTCTGTTTTTACATATTTAGAAAAATCTAAAAAAAAAATGAAAACTAGATCCCAAAATATTTCAATACACTGTACTGTTTCTTTTTTTCTGCACAGAGCATGACCTGGATATTTGTAATAATTGAATAGGCAACTTCTGTTAAAGGGTTATATTAAAAATTGTAATACTGATCATGGCAGTTTGCACAGATATGTGAGAATTCCATCTGCAGTTTCCCCACTTACATATTGCATATATTAGCTTTCAATACATTTAACTAATTTTCTTTCTAATCTAGATTTATAGGCCTCATTTACTGAGACTGACACAGCCCCATGCAATTCATATTACATATTTTTCTAAATATGTAAAAACGTGAATTTTAAAGATAGACAGATATACTATATATATGTATTCAAGATATATTAAAAATTGAAATACTGATCATGGCAATTTGCCATAGAGACATGTCACAGCAATCTACTCTCTGTTCACTTTTATGGGATTTTAAGGGCATAATTATAGAGTTTACTCTGTTTTCAGCTCTTGGTAATATGCCTTTAACTTACATAGATACGTTAACATAGGTGTGATATTAGCAAAAAGAGTTTAGTGCTAATCGCAATCTAAAAATTCATATATGCTTTTCTATAAAAAAAATGTATTTATAGTATAGTACGCTGTACAATAATATTAGCTTCAATTGTAACACCTTACATCTTCCCCTCCATAAATACCAGAGTCCTTAAGATGGCATACCACCTGTTAATGAACAACTCTGAAAGATTAGAGTGATACTTTAACTCAAGCTGGAGTATTGCAGTTGGACAACTGAGACTTATCACTGTTTCTTATTGCATGTGAGTTCTGTAAATTAAGTAAAAAGTTAAGACCATAGAGGAATGTGAAAACCTGTGACACACATCATTAACAGGTATAGCTAAAATAAACCATGCACCTATGCAAAAGTTTGCTGGCTGATGGTTCTACATGTGATTATTAAAATACCTTAAAAACAAATATCTGAATATCTGATGTCATATTACAGTTGCACACGCTCCCATATTTAAATAGTGATTGAAAAACAATTTTTAGTAATTTTTAGTATTTATTTTAATTAGAGTCTCTTATGTATTTATGACATTAGTGATGAATTCACCAATTGACACTTTCTTGAAAGCTACTAACAATTAGTGGGCAAGTCAGTGGCGTAGCGAGGGGGGTGCCGAGGGGGCCATGGCCCCGGGCGGCGTATCAGAAGGGGCGGCGGCGGCTCCTTCTCTCTTACAGGCTACAGGCGCTTTTATAAGGTTGCGCCCGTGCGTATGACGTCACACGTCAGCGACGAGGTGCAACCTTATAGAAGCGCCTGTTGCCTGTAAGAGAGAAGGAGCCGCCACCGATGGTCTGTTGGGGGTATGTACTATGGGGGAAATTGGGGGCACTGTGTGGGGGCTACTGTCTATGGGGAAATTGGGGCACTTTCCATGGGGGGGGCCAGGTCTTTGTGGGGTATTGTGTATGGGGGCACTTCCTATTGGGGGCACTGTGTATGGGGCAATTGGGGCTCTGTGTATGAGGGCACTTTCTATTGGGGGGCAAGGTCTTTGGGGGGTATTGTCTATGGGGACACTGTGTATGGGGCAATTGGGGCACTGTGTATGGGGGAACTTCCTATTGGGGGCACTTTGTATGGGGCAATTGGGTGCACTGTTTATGGGGGCACTGTGCATGGGGGCACTTTCTATTGGGGGAACTGTGTATGGGGCAATTGGGGCACTGTGTATGGGGGCACTTTCTGTGGGGGGGCAAGGTCTTTGGGGGGTACTGTCTATGGGGGAACTGTGTATGGGGAAATTGGGGCACTGTGTATGGGGGAACTTCCTATTGGGGGCACTGTCTAAGGGCAATTGGGGGCACTGTGTGGAGGGGGCTGTCTATGGGGACACTGTGTATGGGGCAATTGGAGGCACTGTCTATGGGGAAATTGGGGCACTTTCTATGGGGAATTGGAGGCAATGTGTGTGGGGGGCACTGTGTATGGGGCAATTGGGGGCACTGTGTATGGGGGTACTGTCTATGGGGCAGTTGTATGGGGGGACCGTGGCCAGAATAGCGTTAGGGGGGCCTGGCCAGCATAGTGTTAGGGGGCACTGTGGTAGGGTGACCCTAATACTTTTTATGTCTGTGTGTCCTGTACTGATGGGAGGGGCCCCGTGATTTCTGATGGCGGCCCTGCCACCATGGGCAGCCACGGACGCACAGCTGAATCCACTTTTGACAATTATGACATGCGCACCGCATTTCAAATTCAATCAAAAAAAAAAAAAATTTAATGCTGCTTTTTTTATTTTGTCTATTTTTTTTAAGAATAACTAAATAGAGGGGCGGCAAATTTCCGGTCTGCCCCAGGCGACGAAAGCCCACGCTACGCCACTGGGGCAAGTCATATGTATCCGTGTAGCATAAATGTTTAGGATAAGTAAAATCACTCAGTGAAATAAACCCTAACCTACTGAAAATGGTAGAAATAAAAGGACACCTTTTGAGTCCCTCCCAAATGTGTAATGTCCATACAACCATGCAAGGAGGGTTCATCATGACCTCAATAATTCACTGCGTGACCCTTAAAGGAGAAGGAAAGTCATTTGGCATTTTACTGCCAATAGACTTGCCACATTAGTGCCACTTAGAACTTTATATTTATTCAGCAGTTACTATATCTGAGTAAAGAGCCCTAGAAGTTCCCTCTGATAGCAGCTGCCATTTTAGCTTGGTAGCTTCCTGCTGCAGTTATAGCTGTTGGAAGCTCAGATAACACATTTCTAAGGGAGGGGGAGTGAGTTTGTATGCATTCTTATGAAAGTAGGGAGCAGGAGAAGGGAAGGGGAGAGGGAGAGAGGAGAAAACTGAGCAGACTCATGCCCCAAACCTGAAGGAGCCCTAAGAGACAGGAGGTCTGATACCAAAGAACATGTTCACAACAAAGGAGTCAAGAAATCCCGTGTCTCTCTCTCTTTTGATAAAGGTGCAGTTTTTTTGTGAGTGCTCATGGCTGTATTTAAAGCTGATAAAGAGGAGCAAGTAGAGCAGGAATGGACTGCCTGTGACATCGCTAAGCCCCGCCCACCCTATGCATATTCCCTGCACTTTAAGTAGCTAAGGCTGCCTTGGAAGTCTATCAGGGCTGGTGGCCCCAGCCACATACTGAAGAGTCTAAACGGGAAGCTTGCAAAAGGTCTGGGTAGAGCACAGTTTTCAAGCAATTATGGACATATTTGAACCCAAAGGTATTAAAATAAAAGCACTTACTTCTATTTTACAATATTTTACATGGTTTAGTGCATTGTAAAAATTTATGGTATATATCCCCTTTAAGCCTAATTGTCCAATAATTTTGGGGACCCTAAGTGCATATAACCATGGTTAGAACACACAACATTAAAGTTTATTTTAAATTTCAGGTTTTGGGGAAGTGATAGATGAGTAGAAATCTTTATTTACACTTTGTGAACCTTACACTGGGCAGTCTGTTTTAGATTGTTTGCAGTTTGATATAGCAATGAGAAGTGGCCACTGGAGAACCTGCACTGTCTTAAAATATATTCAAGTTGCCATGCTGAGTACTATTTGAATGTGTAACATTTACACTTTGTACCAACATTTGGCATAAATAACTCAAAAATGGATTTAACAGTAAAAAAACAATTTTAACAAAATATTCTCTTGTATTTAATGTCAGTTGCATACCAATGTTACTTTATTCCTTCTATAATACAACGTTGTAAGGTGAAAGTGTCATATTTTAAATAAGACTAACACAAGCATATATTGTGCAACTAGAATCTTTTTATGATATTCTGAATACAACTCCAATGGCCTCTCTGCCATTAAAGAAGGTACAGGTATAGGACCCATTATCCAGAATGCTCGGGACCAAGGGTATTCCGGATAAGGGGTCTTTCCATAATTTGGATCTCCATACCTTAAGTCTACTAAAAAATCAATAAAACATTAATTAAACCCAATAGGATTGTTTTGCATCCAATAAGGATTATTTATATCTTAGTTGGGATCAATTACAAGGTACTGTTTTATTTCTACATAAAAAAAGGAAATCAGTTTTAAATTTCTGAATTATTTGCTTATAATGGAGTCTATGGGAGATGGGCTTTCCGTAATTCGGAGCTTTCTGGATAACGGGTTTCCGGATAAGGGGTCCGATACCTGTACTTGGTTTTCATACCTCTGATATCACTGATGCAGCAGCATATATATATATTGGTGCATATATTTAAAAATCATTGTGCTGCCTCACACAAACTGGAATCAGTGTCAGTGTGATTGTTCCCTCCTAGGAACATGAAATACAAAGACTACATTGTTTTGATGGAAGAATGCATTTCTGTTTTCATTGCAGATCCCTGACTACAATAATTTTATCTACAGGAGCGCCCAAGCTGAAAAGACTAAAAATAATTACACATTTATATTAGCAAGTGTTACAAAATGGTAAGATATTTTTATACTTCAGATAACAGTATAAGCAACTTGTTGTTTAAATTTATAGTTGAAAGTAAAATTAAATCTATCTATTTATTCCATCATAATTCCTCTGTACTCTTTTTCTTTCTCTGTATGCCCAAAAGCAAAAAATTAATCACGCTCCACAGTTTCATAACATTGTATAGTACAGGTATATGACCTCTTATCCAGAATGCAAGGGACCTGGGGTTTTCTGGATATCCATGCCTTATGTCTACTAAAAAAATCTCTGAAACATTAAATAACCCCAATAAGATTGTTTTGCCTCAATAAGGATTAATTATATTTTAGTTGGGATCAAGTACAAGGTACTGTTTTATTACTTCAGAGAAACAAAAAATCTTTTTTAAAAATTATAATTATTTCCTTAAAATTGGAACCTATGGGCTATGGCCTTCTCGTAATTTGGAGCTTTCTGGATCACAGGTTTATAGAAAACGGATCCCATACCTGTACAGGTATATACGTGTTGTGCAACAACAGAAGGCTAGGGGTCATGTTAATCCTGTGGAAGGCAACATCTAGCTGGTTAGCTTTGCCCAATATGTAAAGCTTCATTTAATAAATATGAACATTTTCCTGCACAGGGGCTAAAATAAAAGAACAGTGCCAAATGCATTGCATTTTGAAGATGCATATATATATATATATTTACAGTTGAACACAAACATTTTGGCACCCCTTGCATTATATATTGACTTAGTTTTGTAAATCAAAAGTAGTATACAACTAATGCAGAAATAAATTGTTGTAAAAAAAACATATTTGCAAATGCACATTTTATTTCACAAACTTTAAAACATAGGAAAAAAGTAAATGGTAATAATCGTAACATGTGCAACTCTTTAACTTGTCCATTAATAAACACAGTCCCTGACCCTAATTACCTTATTAGGCCTTAACAGACATAAAGGGATGTTGCCCATAGCAACCAATCAAAATCTTTTCTTTTGTTTTTTAACTTGTAGGTAACTGTTCAGATCAAATTGCTGATTGGTTGCTGCGGGCAACTTTAATGGTGATGTTTGTCTCCAATGTTAACAAATTCGCCCCTAAGAGTTGTCACCTGTTGACAAATGCACCCCAAACTTTGGTTTGTCACTCAACCATGAGCTCCTCTATGCACTTAAAGTGAAGCTTTTTAATGCCTGCAGTACAAGGAAGGCAATAAAATTATGCAAACTCTTCCAGATCTTATATTCCAAAGTGCGTAATGCCATCAATAAATGGGACTTAAGGGAAACTGTGGAAGTCAAGGCAAGATCTGAAAGACCAAGACCAACTTTCAGAGACCAAGACCAGCTGTTTGTATGCTGGCCAGAATGGGAAATGTCTGCAAAGGACTAGCAGGAAGGTTTGGCTAACAAGGAAGTGGTGGTGCATCATTTTACTGTGCACCATTGTTTGTACAAACATGATCTGCAGTTCTAGATTAGAGATGTAGCGAACCTCACAAAAAAAGTTCGCGAACCCGTTTGCGAACTTCCGCCAAAAAGTGCAAACTTTTGTGAACTTTGCGAACCCCATAGACTTCAATGGGAAGGCGAACTTTAAAACCAAGAAAAGCCATTTCTGGCCAGAAAACTGATTTTAAAGTTGTTTAAAGGGTGCCACGACCTGGGCAGGGGCATGCCGGAGGGGGATCAAGGGCAAAAATTTCTCTGAAAAATACGTTGTTGACACAGTGTTGCGTTTTGTGCTGGAAAGGGCAGAAATCACACTACATTTCTAAACTTGTGTAATAAACTGCTTTATAACGTCTGGCATCTACATAAATTACAGTAGCAAAGTAAAAAAACACAAATAAAAACAAATGATGTGAATGTGTGGTTGGTGCTTAGTGCACTACTATGAGCAGCACACCTGTCTCCAACACACACAGACGGAGCTGCAGTACACAATGAAAAGAAGAGTAACAGTAATCAGAAAATAAAAGCAGTCCTTACAAGGACTATTGGGTTACAGCAGGACAGCTGCCCCCAGCAGCTACATACAGAGCAGTAGAAAGTAGATTACTAGTCAGCAAAGCTACCTAAACTGTCCCTCAAACCCCTGCACAGCTCTCTCCCTATGCTAACTCATCAAGCACACACAGGCAGAATGTAAAATGGCTGCTGGGCTTCGGTTTATATATGGAAGGGAGTGGTCCGGGGGTGGTCCAGGAGGGAGAGCTGCCTGATTGGCTGCCATGTATCTGCTGGCTCTGGGGTGAGAGGTCATAATTTAGCTCCAGCTAAGGCGAACCCAAAATTGCGAACTTCGCTAAAAGTTCGCGAACTTGCGAACTTGCGAACACCCGATTTTCGTGCGAATTAGTTCTCCGGCGAACAGTTCGCTACATCTCTATTCTAGATAGCACTCATATGAAAAGCAACAGGAACGTGTCATATTATTGAGAACTTGTGGCACAAAACAATTTCTAGGTAAGTCCCCTGAAACCACCCCTAGTCAGTACTTGCCTAAACCAACACAGCTAATATCTCATATGCACTCGTGTCAGTCAGTCTGGGCTAAAGGCGGTGTGATCCATCCAATGGTTGGAGTACTCTAATAATTTTTAATTAATGAAAGGATTGTGTAGCTTATTCTATTCTCTGTCCCCTTCCTGACAAGCAGGTACCACTGGGCTGGGGAAGTTTCAGGGGCTTTTGGCCAGAAAGATTTTGGTGCTGCAACTCCTTAGTAATATTGACATGTTCCTATGGATTTTTATAGGAACATGTCAGTATCGCTTTAATGTCTTAAAAGAAGTGAAGGAGTCCAAAGTTGTGGATCATGTTTTCACAAGAGCATTTGGAACAGTTAACATTACTCCTGTGCCAGTCAAATGGGGGGATGCACATCCACTTTACAGAGTTTTTCCAGTATGGTGCTGATAACAAGCTTGTTTCTGTTCATTAGGAGGAAGTCTTACCTGCAACCTCATTACAAAGTCAACAAATGAAGTATGCAAAACAGAATCTAGGCAAGCCAGTAGCCAGTTGGAAACATGTGTTGTGGACTGATAAAGCAAAAATTTTAATCTTTGGCCACAATCGCCAAAGGTTGGAGAAAACAATATAGTACCATGGAGAGAATGCAAAAAGAGCAGCTGAGCACAGCCCTGTGTGCCACTGGTCTTATGTGGTAAAGTAGTCTTCAAAACCCTAATTTCTGGGTAGGAACCAATTTCCATTTTGTAACTGAAATCACTTGACTTTAATTATTGTGAGGCAGAGGGCAGGAAGCAGCAAGAACATGAAGGGTATATCAGCATGTGAAATCTCTAAAGTTCAATGATACATACAGACCTACAAGTTGCATATCGTAAAGAAGCAGGCCAGATGCAGCTTTGAGGCAACGAGTTGGACAATGCTAAAAAGAAGAACATTCTGAATTTTAAAAAAAGCTTCTACAATTTTCATTGTTTTAAAAAACATAAACATATTTTTGAGTTTCAGTTTTATTCTTTGGGTTCTGGAGCATCACAACATGAATAATACAGATTTCAATTGGTAATTCCAATAGCAAGCTGTGTAAAAGAACCAGTATGAAACTGGGGGTAGTTTAATAATCAGTGTAAAGTTTACTATGTGTGGGTTATAATATCTGGAGCAATCAGCAGGTGGATTTTACTTGCATCCAACTGGTTGTAATAGATTAATAGACTTAAATCAAACTTTGTAGCTCTTATCACATTTAAATTCACACATTAAACTTGATTCTATGAGAGCAAAATGGCCTTCATGGTGGATTTGTCAGTACCCTTAGAATGGGTATCTAGTCTAAGCACCAGTGCGTTTTTCTCAAAAAGCGGTGAACAACTTTTCAAGTGTTGGGATATTTGATACATTTAACCCTTTGTGCTGGCTTTGGTGTTTCTGCACTGTGTTTTGCCAGAAACACTTTTAAGTAGATCAAAGTGAAACCCTGAACCACAGAATCCGTCAGTGGCATACTGGTACTTTTGTGCAAGTACTATAGAATCTATAGATTCTATAATTCTTGGCCTGTATAATGTTAACAAAAATATTTTAATTTGTAATCAGTTACATATTAAAACCTTGGACTGATGTCACTATTTCCTGAGAAAGGAACTGGGATATTGGAACAATGCGACTACAAAGAATGAATGTCATGTCACCCCTAGGGGCCTCTGTAATACAACAAGATTTCAAATACATAGAATGTTAAGAAAATAATTATGTACAAGGCTGTTTATAGTATGGACAAAAAATATTATTTTTATCAGCTATCATTTGTGTTAATCCTATAGCATTTCAGCTTTTTAAATTACCTCTTCCATCCTGGATGTTGTCCACCAGAAAGGACATTCGTTGGGCTGCCTTGATATTACATTTTCATATTTATATCCCTGTCATCCCAAATATCAGTCCATTTTCAACTTATTTTAGCCCTCTGTACTATGGATACTTTGCTTCTTGCACATCTAAGACCTACAACTTTTGCTCTGCAACACTCACACAGCGATAATGCCTAGTGCTTCCTGAATGTATCACAAAGGGTAATGGCCCACAAGATGGTTTGTCATCTGCGGTAAATCTACACTACCGTGGCAGTAATGTTAATTGTCAGTGGGAAAACATATAAAATATATGTTCTGGTGTGCCATTCACATTGTCAGTGGGAAGGTAACTAGGGAAGTTTTGTTGACCGCAAATTTACTACAGGTAACAAAATATCCCATGTGTAATTGCCCTAAAGCAGTGATTCCCAACTATGGGCCTGCACCTTAGGCAGGTACAAAGCAGTTGAAGGGGGACCAGTTTCAAGGTGACATATGCAGAGGATGCTTATTTCCTATCCTAGATTCAGGTACTTTACCATCTCAGCCAGAACTAATTACAGTTGCCACCTTTTCTTGAGACTTTTTTCCCATAAATAACCTTTTTTCCCATTAATAACATTGTGCACACAATTTTATGTGTGCATTGGCCCCAACATGTGTGTGTCAGTGCATGAGTGCATAGCTTAGAGCAGGGGTGCCCAAAGGGTAGATCGCGGTCTACCAGTAATTAGTTTAAAGTTTGTGGTTGACCTTGAGGTGGAATGCAGTGGGATGACCTCCCACCACTGGAGCTTTTGAGTGCGGCTGCTAGTTTCATCCCAGTATAGAAGATTGTCCCCACCAGGCCGCTGTGTATATTTTTTCCCACTTTATATATGCTTCTGAGTACAGACTACAAAGTGTGCCATGAAGAAGAGAAGAAAAACTACTACAATCTTTTCACATAAAACTTGAAGTTGGCACTTGAATAATGTTATGTGGGCATTAAAATGTGAATATGGCACTGCATTTATATATTGCTATGTGTATTTGTCAACATTAGTTGATACCTTTTCTTGCTTGTTGCACCAAATGATAGACATCACACTATTTTAACTGCGGTAGAGGTCATGACGGAGGCCAGGTGGCAAGAGTAGATCATAGGGTGACAAAGTCTGGACACGCCTGGCTTAGAGGGAACAGCGCTGCCAGGCTGGTAAAATACCCACCAGGTGACAACCTAAAAGTGATACTTCATATCAAATGGGCAAAAATGATAGAAGACACCATGTCGTCTGTGTATGCCTATGAGTCCTTCAATATTGCTCAACCCACAACTGCTACCGCTTGTAGTGCAGTTCAGTTACCTGGTTAGGTCTATGGAACGCTTTAATGACCACTTTAATTAAAAAAAAAATAAAAAATCCTTTTGAAACTCTTGCATGAAGCAAACGTAATTTTTGTGGCAAGCAACTAAACGAGCAGGTGCTTGCAATTCAAGAGTTTCTAACTACGGCATTCTTTTATCCATAATGCCCCAGGCCTGGTAGAGTAATCCCAGGCGCCAACAACGGTGACTGAAACTTTAGCAAGTGCATGTCAGAAGGGTGACGAGAACCTTTCTGGCGTCACCTTCATTATCATTAAATAGCTAAACACAGAGTCCAAGCAGGTGACACGACATTACTGGTGTCAAGGTAATGGCACTTTCCAAGTTCCCAATCACCCGCCTTTGTATACCGGCTCTCACTAAATCATTCATGGTTAATAAATACAAGCTTGCCGGGGGGCGTGAGAGACCCAAAGTGACGCGCTGTATCGCTTGTGCCGAAAGACAGTGCTGTTTGAGCAATAGTGCTTTCTAAAGCCACTGTAGAAAGCAGGGTAAATAGCAGGCAGCATGAAGTTTCCCCATGCAACCAGTTGTTGCCAGAATTGAAAGAAAAGTACTAGAATTAGTGCCCATTCAGTCAGACGAGAAAGTGAGACGACCCTGTTTGCAGGAGGAGTACTGCTTTCACTAAGCCACGCCCCACAGGAGGGTACAAGGCGGGGGGGGGGGACCCATGCTACTATTTAAATATGAAACTACAGAGGAGTGTCAGCTGCGGCAGGCTTACAGCTGTTCCCCTGCCTGTGCATTCTTCTCTATGTTCAACCTCATGCTCTTCCCTAGCAGCCATTCAACTCTTACAGTGCAATTCTCTGCTCTGACCTAACTACACACTTTTTTCCAGCTGCACGCTTACTGACAGCAGCAGGCAGGGGAGCAGTTAAAAAATAGGAACAGGCAGATAAGGAGGGGTTTCTCTCCTTAGCAGCCCTTTCTCTAGGAAGCTGGTTCAGCCTACTCTGCTTGGAAGAATATCTTATAATTGACAGCTACTTCTAACAGAAGAATTCAAGACTCTTGTCTGTTTAAGTATAGTGTCCCCCACCAAGCTTCCTAGGGTGGGTACTTTGTGCACTCCCCTGGTGGTACTGGAGAAGGAGCGCATGTGAAGTAGGCAGCACCTGTTGGATCCTGGTGACATCAGTCGCACTGTGGGCACCTCTTCCTTCCCAAGGTAAGCACTGAACCATCAGACAGAGCAGGAAACTAGAACTTAATATAGAAACATGCTTTGGAAATCAAGTTTCCTTTATTGTGCAACAGGGAAGCTTTTTATGCAAGGATCTTGCGGAAGGATCTTGTTAAAGTACGCACACAATGAACGACATAGTCATAAATGACATGCCAGCTTAGAAATCAGTTTGTTCTGCATATGAACTAAGTATCGGTCAGTCCTACGGCTTGGGTGTTTAAGAGGTGTCCAGATTAAAAACTGAAAACCCCTTTTCCAGGTAAGTCTTAGTCGATATAAGCCATGCATGCAGCAGCACTTTTAGTTTATGTTGAACTTCAACTGTCAGTATCCGGCTCTAGTGCTGTAGGTCAAATACAGATAGAGAACTGAAATTTAGAAATAGATGGATGTATTGTGGGCATAGGCCTTTCTGGCACAGATGTGACCCCGACTGTACTGCAAGGCTGATTATGGGACAAAGTAGTGTGTCAATGGGAGATCGCTCATGTACAATCCAAAGCTTCACATAAGTGACATATAATTCACAACTGCTTAGGAATCATGTGCAATGTAAACAGCTTAATGATCATGTGCAATAGGAGAACATAATAATGCCATCTATGGCTTCCCAAACCACTTATCCTTTGACCTGTCTGATAGGGGGTTAGCCTGGAGTCTGAAATAGTTCTGCAATAAAAGACTGAGCAGATAATATATACTTTAGAAAGCAACCATGTGCAGTATGTCAAAAGATCATGTGCAATTCACCATAAGACCCGCTTATTCCTGGTGTAATAAAAGGCAGCTTTATGTTTGCACAGCAACTTTATAAAACACTTAGATCACATGCATTTCAGGAGAGGAGCTCAGAGTTCACTGATCTGAGAACTGATCCATATGATAAAGTAACAAAGTTGTAGTTTTGAGAACATTTTGTGAAAGAGTTACCTTTTACTGCATCCTTTTTGTTGGTATGTTAGTATAATATACAGGCAGGTAAGAGTGAATCTCAGAAAGTAATACTGTAGCTGTGCTATATGTAACATAGTTGTGTATTGTATGGCCAATATATGCATTTAAATATGTCATGGTCCGCAGACTGTATTCCCTACAATACACATTTATCTTTAACTTACGCACTGCAAAGTTACCAGGTGTTAAATCGTATCTGTGTGTAACTGTAATGAAACCTGATACCTGTTTCTACTTACTACTCCTTACAAAAGCCTACATGACTAGTAAGCTGCTGTAAAAATATACACAAGATCTGGCAACTGATCTTTGAGTAGTGTTTGAAAACCATGTGATATAAATATTTTTGAGCACCAAAAATCCAGTTTTCAAGCTGTGGTTCATCATTAATTGGTGTTAGTAAACACTTAGCTAAATGCCTTGTTGAAGAACTTGCTGTATCTATTTGGTGCATCCAGACTGGGCCCCTTTCATTTTATGTTTAAGAAATGTCCTAAGCATGAAAGCTAATACAATACAAGTAGGTTAGCTGTATCCTGATGAAACGGACCCTGGTGTGTGGAGCAATTTAAGCTCCATGGGTTTGCTATGGGTATGGATGATAAATAATCTCTCTTTAAAGGGTTGTGTAACTGCTGCATTTTTGAATAAACACTTGAACCCTATGATAAATATGCTGTATATAAGTGTTGCTTAACCATTTTCTCAAGGAACCCAGATTTGCCATACACTTGCTTCTTCTCTTTAATATGAGGCTGATCGGCCCACAGTTTGACCACCTCTATATATTGTACAAAAGAAGCCAAACTAGGAAAAAAGTCAATTAGCAATAAATCAGATAAATATAATAAATATTGCAGACTACGCCGTTTAGTGACCAAAAAGAGGGAAAATTGCAATAATTAAAGATCAATCCGCAAAAAGAGACAAAAAAGTTAAAAATATAAATCTTTATTCTAATCCATTAAAAAATCATACCCCATGTATGCAGGCTGCATACATGGGGAATGATTTTTTTAATGGATTAGAATAAAGATTTATATTTTTAATTTTTTTTGTCTCTTTTTGCGGACTTAATCTTTAATTATTGCACCTTTATATTGTACCATATTTTGGGACAACACTACAGTATGGTACACATATATCAGTTAGGATCTCCCCAGCTGATATCTGTGCAACTTGAAAGTCACGTGTAGCTTAATTTTGTTTGATTTTATAAATATGTATATGAAGATATGTATCTCTTAAATATGGAAGTTACCTTCAAAAGCCAAAATTTCATTATAAATGTTATTTTTATTACTGTTGTAAGAATTCATTTGGCTGTATTAAAGGATCATAGAGACCTACCCTAGCAGCATTGGACAGCATGAATGCCCATGTAATGATAAAAATAAACCCTAGAAGCATAAATGTGAATCACGTGATGGGAGGAAGTACTGTACATGGCAAACCATTTACATAAATATAGTGTTTCCTTTGATGAATATTCGGATATAGATTCGTACATTTAAATGCAACAGTCTAAAACTAACACTCAGACTGAAATTGTAGGCGAAAGCCCTAAAAATTACAAATCAGAGGATATTCTGAAAAATGAAATACTTGGCAGATACCAATCGTATGACTTTCTGGAAATGCATTGTAGGTCCCCCAAGGATATTGTCAGATACACAACACATGCACACATTTTATTGTTATCCCACCAAAATTTTCTAACCTGTGCGACTGACTAAATGACAGATTGCCATGGTGCAAAAAAATATTGGGACATTTGAGCTAGCAGTTCTTTTTCTGACAGGCCCAAGATTGTTTTGTACCATGTTCACACTAGCAAAAACAGCTTACAGTTGTATACATATGCAATGTGGTCGACACACTGCGATTGTACTCAATAGATGGCCACGTGTATGAATTCTTATAGTATATACATGAGAGAACTGCAAACATATTGCTGGCCAGGCTTCATAGTTAGCAATCACAGGGTTACTAAAGGTTCCTAAAACGTAAGCTGTTTGTGGGTTTTCGTGGCAGAACATCAGCCTTTTGGTTTCATATTGCAGTTCTTTTTACATTTATTATTATTTTTGTTTTAAATAAAATTAGGTGTTATTTTACACAAAGCGCTGTAGGGGCAGTGTTGTATAGGGAAAGTTATTATGTTGGTCAGTGAGATGTGGAGCAGAAACAATATGGGCATGAAGATAGGAGGGGACAGGACACCCTTCCTAAGCATTTTGCTGGTTATGCAATGTAGTTGCTTGGTGGATGCTGATGAGGATACAAAAACTGATTCCATATAAGTACAGCTTGCATGTCAGCATGGTCTTTTTAAACTAGTAGGGACTATGATTCCTAGTACCCCCAAAAGCACGCAGCAAGATACTAGTGTAGTTTAGCAATAGCTGAAGATCACATGTTTATAGATCCCTACAATAACAAATTGTGTATACATACAGACATACAGACAAATACCAATGGAAAAAACAATAATTTTTTCATGTGTTTTTGTAGCCTTAAGGCATGGTGCTTCACATTATGGAAACACCCTTTATCTGGAAAACCCTAGGTCTCAAACATTCTGGGTAAGAGATTTCATATCTGTCATTGGCTTGCCTTATTTTCCTGCATTTGGATGTCAGAAGCAGCTTAGTGCAAGACAGCAGATGCTTCTGTTAAAAGCCATTGCTATGTATTTTGTAAAATGTAACTGAGCTCTGTATCGGTTACACTGAAACCCATATGTTGCTCCCTGTGCTTCTTTCCCCAAGGAATACATGATCACAGTGCCGAAAGCCTGTCCTTGTGAATGACTTATAAAACTCTGCCTTATTTATTTTGTTTCAATGTGAGTAAAAGGGAACATGTAGTAAAGGAGTTCTCTGTGTACAAATTATTTGTTCAGACAACGTGCTGATATGAATAGTGTTCTTTCCTGGTTCAAACAATGTCTGGGAAGGAATAGTGTGTGTGTTACTGTTAACTACAGTACTTTGTGTTTTTAAAGTTTATTGCTGACTATTTTTTGTAAATTTTAAGACATGAAATGAAACCTAGGTTTTGTGGGGCAAACCACAAATGTTGTTTCAGATGTTCTGTATATAGAACAAATATCCCCCAGCTTCTAGCTGTATAGTATCAAGGCCTTCTCCAAACTAAAATGTATGCACCAACAATGACAAATTTGACTCCTCCAGCTTCCCCTGAGTGGTGGGAGCTGTAGTTGAGGAGCCATGTAGGACTGACGGTTGGACATCTCATGCATACTAAGAAAACGTTAATTTGACACCCAGGCATTAGAGGTTGTTAGTGATTTACTGTATAACTGCAAATGGGTTCCTGTAAATGATTTGCTTTCAATGAAATAAGAAACCATTTACAGTTGAAAGGAAAATGCAGTATTGGTATTAAATAGATAATGTAACTTTTGAATATATCTTATCACAAACCTTGACATACCAATACTCTTATGTGACAAACATAGTTACCTTAATAAGCAAATCATTCTAGTTTATCAGCGGCTTACAAAGAGACAACAAGAGTGACCTAGCAACTGTGGTCAGGCGCAGATAAACAAATGGCTAAAGGGCTAAGCTTGTCCTAAACTGGTTGTTAATGTTAGTGCCCTTGTTGTCCAGTCAGTGGAATGCAAGACTGACTGGCAATGTAATTGGGCATTACAAATTGTTTTATCTTTTGGGTCTCAGTCTGGAGACCCTTAGCTTTAATTATTCTAATAAATAAGTAAATTAAAAAAAAAAAAATATATATAGATATATATATACAATGATTTTTTAAGGCTACACTTTCCTTCCAGTGTATGACCTAATTTGTTTGTAGACTCCAGATAAGAATTCATAATATTTGTTTCAGTGATTATGTTATGTATCTTTGCTTTATCATTATGAATTGTGACAGATGTCTCTTCCTATTGTCCCTGTGTCTAGATGTCAGCAGAAAATAATAAGGTTTAGATTGTAAAAGATATTTTTGCACTGTATCTGCATTTTCTGGATGACCTGATGACAGAGATTTGTGGCACATGTAAATAAAAGCTAATGCTTACGGGATTTTCTGCAGATATAAACCTTTCTAGTGTGGATAGTTACTTTTAGAATAATCCAGAAGATGCTAAAAAAATTCTGATCAGTACATTTTAGATTTATATATAACCTAAAACTAGAAAAACACCCATAGGTCTATACTGTAGATTGCATTATTATTTTCTCTGTTCTTTTTTTACCCAGACATAACTCCCCTATATTTGTCTGGAGTCTTCTGGATTTTAACCACTCTTCCACGGTCTCCTGCTGTATCAGGTTTGTCTCCCACTGTCAGTTACTTCCCCACAACCTAATGCACCTGCTGCATTGAAAGGCATAGAATTGCCACCCAAAGTCCAACCAGTGATTTAGGTCCGGTGCAACTCTAGGTATCAGACTTATATATGCCCCCAGATTGCAGAAGTCACTTTCAGTAGTGTGTGATGTCATTCTGTACGAGTGATGTCACTTCTGTACGAGTGATGTCACATGTGCCACATTGCATGGCCTACCACCCTTATAAACCCCCACCCAGCTCCAGTGCTAGATTTCTGCCTGGGGCTGGGGGGTATTTTCATTAAAAAAAAATAGCTGCCACCCTAGGCACAGGCCCTCAGGTATCTATATATAAATACCTGGGGCACAGGCCTTGAGTCCTCTAATATTTTCCAAATCAATGGAGCAAGCCAGGGCAGAATGGTGGTGGGGTCAGTGCATCCAAGATGCCCCTGGATCGCTTTGGATCAGGGTTGATCCCTTTATAACTTCCTGGTTCCCTCCCTATTAAGCACTTATTTCATTTTTCCTGTCTCCCTTTTTTACCTTTCCATTTTCATTTATACTATCTTTCCATCCATTTCCAATAAGGAGAAATACCACATAGGCTTAAATTAATAAAACTTCCCCTTTAGAACTTCTGGAAAATTACATTAATATTAGATATTTTTTATAATTAATCATTAGTAAAGATATTGTAGATTTTATTGCACAGGCAAATGTCATTCATTCCTATTGGTTTCCTGCCTTTACTACAAATAAATGAAATGATTTGGGGAGTTATAAAGTTCTTGAACTTCTGTGATTTGCTGTCAGCATGTATATTTCTGTAAAAGCAAAGTTTAAATAAAGAAGTACCAGCCAAACAGGAAATGATGAGCTTTTAGCTGGAAAGCCACATAACATGTACCTCAATGCTTATTTTTAAAATACTGCAAAACACCACAGCCTGTTATCAGTATTAATGTTGTAAAACAAAGCATGAACTGATCTTTTAGCCTTACTCTTGTCTGGTCCTTCAGCTTCACCTTAGCAATAGCACTAAGCTTTTTTTTCACATATGCTGGAATGTGACTAAAAAGTTCTAAAAACATTCCATATTGACAATTATTCTGTTCCTTCCTCTGATACAGATAAGCAGGGTCGGACTGGGCCTTAGTGGGCCCCGGCGGCCCAGTTCAACCTTTGCCAGCGCTCCCCCTTCTGACTGTTCCTCCCCTGATGCGTTCAATTTATATGCGCTCGGGGAGGATGTCAGGTGGGGGCCCTGCGGGGGGGGGGGTTAGGGGGGGCCCTGCGGGGGGGCCCTGGGGGGTAGGGGACCTGGACCACATTCTGACCAGACAGAAAAGCCTCTCTACAAATCGCATTTGTTGGAAGTCAGTGTCTGACTCCAGAGTGGCATGCTGCACCACCATCACGCTTCACTTATTCTTCTAGTGTGTAATTTTAGAACAAACCAATGTATAGCCAGATTCAAACGTTATTTCTCATTGTGGCAAGAGCTGCATGAGTGCACTTTTGTCAACAAAGGCTAACCTGGAAATTCTGTAGACTGCAAAATCACCTATACCACCTCCCAACATTTGAAAAATGGAAAGAGGGACAAAAATAAATGCTATGCATATCGCGGCAACATTTTTTGACCACATCCATTTTTGCAACCACACATCCTAAATACCACTCCCATTTTACTAAATTGGGCAGGTTATTTAAAGTTTGAACACATTTCTGGGGGTTTTGGGGTTGTTTTATGTGCTATTACAGTTTTGCTCAAAAAAGATAAAAATTGCCCTTTAGGCTAATGCCACATTATTTTCGGCAAGCGTAAAAGTGCTTGCTCAAAATTCCGCCCTACGCCTCCTACATGTGCCTGCAGCCGAATGAATGAGATACGCTCGGGTGCAGGCACATGTAGCCGATATACGCATAAAAACGTGAGAGAAGTCTCGCGTTTTTCTGCATATATATATCTGCTCTTAAGCTGCAAGTCTCAGTTCCCCCAAGAGACCTGTTTAGCTTATTAGTTACAATTGTATCTAAGTGCAGGTGTAGCTTGTTAAGATTCTGGGCTCTCTGCCAAAAGCCCACTTTTTAAATTAAGTGTGAGAAACAATGTTACATAGTTACATAGGGTTGAAAAAAGACCATTAAGAGTCCATCAAGTTCAACCCTTCCAAGTAAACCCAGCAAAAACAAACCTAAACTAACCTATCTATGCAGTCACATACATAAACCATATTTACCAACATCAATACTAACTTTATATTTTAGTATCACAATAGCCTTGGATACAATGCTTGTTCAAGAACTCACCTTCTTAAAGACATTAACAGAATCTGCCATCGCAACATCACTAGGAAAGGCATTCCAGTGTATCTAAATGTAGGTGTTGCTTGTTAACATTTTGGGCTCTCTGCCAAAAGCCCACCTATTTAATTAAATGTGAGAAACAATGTATCTAAGGCTAATGCCACACAAAGCTATGGCGCATATTTTTGGCAACCAAAAAACCGAGAATACGTGCCATACGCTTGAAACTCCCCCTACATGTGCCTGCGCCCAAATGAATTGAATACGCTAGGGTGCAGGCACATGTAGCCGATATCCGCATAAAACGCAAGAAAATGCAAAGTCTTTTAGGCGAATATCGGCTACATGTGCCTGCACCCAAGCGTATTCAATTCATTCGAGTGCAGGCACAGGTAGGAGCGTATGGAGCGTATTTTTGGCAAGCATTTTTCGGCTTGCCAAAAATATGCGCCATACACTACATGTAGCATAGGCCTAAGTGCAGGTGAAGCTTGTTAAGATATCTGGACTCTCTGCCAAAAGCTACTTTTCCATTAAGCTTGTATCTTTTTTATCGTTTAGTTTTTATTGTTTTATCGTTCAGTGTTAAAATTGTTACTGTCCCGCGAAAATCGGGACAGTTGGGAGGTATGCCACCTAGTTGTCATAGAGAGGAAAATTGAATCCAATAGTTGAATGCACTTTTGTCTTTTGAATGCACTTAGAATCCAATAGTTGAATGCACTTTTGCTCTCTAAGCAAGTTAATTAATTTATTTATTCAGAAAAAGAATAAAACTGTTTTAATGTAAATGTTTTCATCTGCACAAGTAGCCAAGATTCCAGGGCACCTCCTGGATGTGACCAGGGAGAGATCTTTACACATTTGGTGAGGTAACTGCGACATTTGCTGGAACGTCAAACATGCTGTTTCCTAAGCAACAGGGACTTAGTTAGCCCTTGGGAGCCACCCAGCTAATTAGGGGTGATGTTAAAATGTGACTCTTCTAAACAACGGTGATTTTTAATGCGATTGTTAAATTGTTGAGTTCAGTTGTATAGAGCCTACATGAGTACCAACTATGCCGAAACAACTGCTAATGGGGTTTCAGTTAATTGCAAAGTAGCATTTCCCCTTTAAATCATATGACAGACATGGACAGTGTGGTTATGGTGGCTTCCACACCACTACAAATCCACCTTCAGCTGTCTGAGTTGTTTTTTAATTTCTTACACATTAAACTGAGGAGGATAAGCTGTGTTGTCATCTAGAATCAAAGTGTGTGCCAGAGTGGCAATTTCCAGTCTGCAATAAAAATGCCAAGATAGGGTGGCCTGATATATTTGTCATTTTGTGATGTTCTCAGCACAGCCAATAATTTGTGATAAGATATGCTCAGAGTTGTAAGTTTGAATTGATTTTCCTGCTAGTAATTGTTTATATTATAAAGTTTGTATCTTTTTCTTATTTACATTAAAAATTGTAAATATAAACAAAATATAGCAGTTTTATATGTTTATTGAATACTTTCTCCTAAGGGCCTCTTGCAAGGTAGTATAGTCAGACAGTTTGGTCAAACCTGGCTGATTTGCCTGTTATAATACTCCATGTGACGCCAGTGTTAGAAAAACATTACTAGAAATCATGCAAAAAAACTTACTTTGCAGTAAAATCAGTATTTGATTACTTGGAAGCTCAGTTTGCATTACCAGCCATAGTTCAGCATGATGAATGGTCATATAAGTGTGTTGCAGTCAGCCAGGCATCTGATCTCTTTGAATATAACTGAAATAAAAGCAATGACTTCCTGGGAGGCTCACCTTCTGACATGACCCATGCACACCACTGTAGCCTTCGTATTACAGCAGCAAGCTGCAATGTATAGGGTTACATTCAGAGACAAATATGCCTGTGTAACTCAAGCAGCAGGGCATAAAAACCATGTCTTGCTATATTCGTGAGAACAGACTGAGCCTGCTCTCTGCAGAATCTCTGATGAAGTCAGGGAATAAAAACATAGTTACACAGTTAAGTTGGGTAGAAGAAAGACCAAGTTCAACCCCTCCAAGTGAACCCAGCACGCACATACACCTATACTGACCTATCTATATACTCACATACATAAAGTTTAGTAGCAGAATACAATCATTTGTTCTTGTACAGATCTATACAGTCAATGCAAGTAGAGAAGTTAGAAGCATTACTTGGCTGAAGTCCAGTTTTTTGTTTGACCAACACATAGCTATAATAGCATTAACCTTGTTAGTGGGATTTATGATTTTCCCTCTAGTCTGTCTATGCTTTGGGGGTTCAGAGAATGGATTAAGAGTTTCTGTTATTTAACTGATAAGATCAGTGTGGGTTACTTCTGCTGGGTCTGAATATTAATACACTTTCTCCGTTTGTTATATGCAGTCACCTGTTCAATGCGTTTATTGCTTTCCACTCTAAAGATAACTTCTGTTTTTGTAGCAGTTGTTTGGGATTTTCATTTGGATGTAACTGCTAAACGAGCAGCTGTTGTTATATGATTGACCAGTTTCTGGATAGAGTGTTTCAATTTTGGTATAGGTAGTCCCAATAGGAGGTGTGGTGGTTTAATATGTATGTATGTATGTATACCTTTATTTATAAAGCGCTATTTATGTACAGGGAGTTATTAAGATAATAATAAATGAATACAATGTATAACAATAAATACAAATAAATACAAGGTACAGTTGCTATAAGTTAAGAGTCAAAGACACAAGAGGATGGAGGGCCCTGCCCTGTAGAGCTTGTAATCTAGATGATATCAAGTGCTAGTGCTAGGTCTGCTTTTATAAGATCACATACCTCTTTCCAGAATGCCCATCATTCGGAAGGGGAAAAAAGAACATTCCCTAACACTACCCAAATTAGAAAACGTTTACTGCCACTTTTTGTAATCTATCCTTAAATCAGTTCTCTATCCAATTACAAACATGTGTAAATAGAAGCACTTTTTCAGCAGCTTAAGGCTGATGCCACACGTGGCGTAGGGCTGATTTTTTCGGCAAGCGGAAAAACGAATGAATGGAATACGCTCGGGTGCAGGCACATGTAGCCGCTATATGCATGAAAACGCAAGAGAATGCAAAGTCTCTTTACATTCAAATCAGTCGCTTCCATGCAAATCGGTCGCTTTACAAGCAAATTTGTTGGATGGTTCACACCTGTAGTGGGGTTTTACACTGAACTGGGAGCTGGATCTATAACCCCAGACAGCACGGTTACCTTTACTGATAGAAACACATTTAATTTCCTTAACATATTGAAATACCTCTCTAAATCACCTCTTGTCTGGTAACTATTCTGTCAACTGTAGTCTGCATGCTTTACATAGAGGAATAATTGATACAATACTATTATAACTACTGAATTGGCGTGTTTGATGACTGTGTTTTTGATTACCACCATTTGGACCATGACAAAATCTTGAACATAGTGATAGAGGGAAGCCACGGGCTACCAGGCATATTTTTGTTATTGTTGTTGCACTCTCTAAGGGGCTGATTTACTAATTCACGAATCCGAATCCCGAATGGGAAAAAATCGGATTGGAAATGAACATTTTGCGATTTTTCGTAAATTGTTGCGACTTTTTCGTAGCCATTACCACTTGCTCGTAAATTGTTGCGACTTTTTCCTAGCCATTACGACTTGCTTGTAAATTGTTGCGACTTTTTCCTAGCCATTACTACTTGCTCGTATATTGTCACGACATGCGACTTTGCATGATTTTGGAAGCCTCCCATAGGACTCAATGGCACTCTGCAGCTCCAACCTGGCCCAAGGAAAGTCACGATACTGAAGCTTGAATGTATCCGAAACTTTCTTACTCGGCACGACGGCTACGAAAAAGTCGCTACAATTATGAGCAAGTAGTAATGGCTACGAAAAAGTCGCGACAATTTACGAGCAATTCGTAATAGCTACGAAAAAGTCACGACAATTTACGAGCAAGTCGTAATGGCTACGAAAAAGTCGCGACAATTTACGAAAAAATCGCAAAATACCAATCATTACGAAAAAAACGCATTCGGACGCTTTTTGGACGTTCGTGGATTAGTAAATGTGCCCCTAAGTGTATGATGTACTGCAGACATTTTTTGTGACATTTTCTTTTATAAGGTAACATAAGACTGTTACTTCTATACTTAAAGAAGAAATACTGTGTGACAAACAAGAATGTGCCAGTGCATTATACTCCACTGAATATAGAAGGAATGAACTTAAAATATGTTTCGGACTGATTTATTGAGAATTTCCACAAAACCATACTAGTTCCATCCATCTTTTCTACTTCCTGCTGCCTCCTTTCCTAGGCTGTGCAGGGGAGCCAGTGGCACTCAGCACACTGCACTGTAGGATAGGGACCAACCAGCAGCTAGGCTGGCCTAGCTGCAAATTGTCTTTGCTTGTCTGACTGCAGGGCAGTGACTGGCTATCCTCCTTTTACTAGGCTTCTGGCAGGGACTGCTAGGACACACCCACCCCTCATTTGAAACACCAACAGAGACCAGAGAAGATATATATGCAAAAGTGTATCTGATTCCTTGTTTTGTATAAAATGTAATACAGGGATACAGGGCTTCTTCTTTCAATTAAGTGAATTTGGAGTTTGAATTATATTTACACTATTTCTACTCCATGGACTGTTATATAGTTCTTATGCTGTTAAATTATTTAGTGGGAAAATAGGCATTAAAAGAAGATCACCATCCTTTAAATGCCCCTAATACAGTTTATCTGGTTTACTTAAATCATTTGAAATACCATGTATATTTTTAGGATTATCTTTCCTCCAAATGCAATGCATATATTTTTATTTTATTTGAGCTGCTGCCCTCTGTTTCCAGGCTTTGAGTTACATAAGCTGGAACAGTTATCATGCAGTTAGTCAGTAAGTGCTAGGACTCTAAAAAAAGGCAGAGGGATCAAATTTCCCAACATACAATATGCTGTCCAAGTAAGCCTAGGGGAAATTTTACTTAATTTCATCTTAAATAGATACGGTATAGGTTATTATGCACAGAACATGCCCTGGATTGATCGTATAAATAAGGCCTATCTATGGAATATCTTCATATATATATTTGTATATAATATGATTCCACATTTCTGACAAAAGTTTGTTTTTCCAGTGTCATCAGATGAATAAATTGTAGCAAAGCAGAGAGTATAGTAGATGTAATGGGGAATATAACTTTGTCATATGCATGAGAGTAAGTTCAACCCCATTTTTGGCAGGAAGATCTTTCTGAATTATGTAAAAGATCAAAATGACATTTTAGCTCACAAAGCTTTCAGGAAAATGTACAGTTGTGGAGTTATTCCAAAGTAAAAGTTCCACAAAGTTGATGTTATCAGTCTGAGCGAGTGCTGATACTGAAATGACTAAGCACCGTTTTTGAGGGTTTACTTTACAGAATATTCATGGCTCTTGTGATCTACAGTTGAATGCGAAATTGTGGGCACCACTTGCCAAATTACATATTCAGATAATTTTGTAAGTGCAATATTGTAAATAACTATTCAGTAATGGAACTAGGACCTCCTGGGCCCTGCCGGGCATGCAACCGGACCTCCCACCTCTCCCCAGATGCGTGCTTTCTCTCTGTGGAAGCGCACTCGCATTAAAATTAATTGCGATGAGAACTACAATGGCCCAACTAGGGGGCCCAGGTCTTGGTGCAGTCGTACCCTCTGCTACCCCGTTATTTCTGCCCCTACAATTATTGCAGGAATCAGTGTGTTAAAAAACAATATACTTTCAAATGTAAGTTCACATTTTATTTCATGAACTTTGAAGCAAAGAAAACTGTAGTTGTGGCATGTGCAAAAATTTGAACATCATTATAAGTCAGTATTTTGTAACACTCATACAGATACAAATAAACAAAAGGAATTCTGGGAATGAATTCCAAACTCCTAAAAAAAATCCCATTTACATGGCTTCTGCTTTAAAACCCAGTGGGTGAGCTTTAGCCTATAGGATAACCCCATGTAAAGCATAATGGTCCCACCTATATGTATTCTCTGCAACATCTGTGGAATGTTAGTAACTTTTGAAGGCAATTATAACAACTCCCTTTAATAAAACTGAGAAATTATTCTCAGAGGGGCACAGAACAGTATGAAAAGTCTGTGATCCCCCTCCCATAGCTGCTTTACTTGAGAACGGAAGTGATGCATGTATCAACAATTCCTTGACCTGCTCTGACCCAGCTTCAATATTAGAAAAATAGTAAAAAAATAAAAAATTGAAAGCTATTGAAAAAAAACATTTAAGTATGATATACTATCACAAAAAGGAAGGAGATAAACCCCTTTAAAGCTCCAGTGTACCCTAATCCTTCTAAGACTTCTATACCTTTAACCATCCCACCCTTAGTGATGAGGCATGTATTTACTTCTCTTGGCATCAGATGCAATTTCTTATGCAATTGAGCTAAATACCTTTGTACCACTGTTCCAGAAAGGCATAAATTTGCTGTGAATGTTGGAAGTGGATTTCGGGTTACATTTTCAAAAGATATTAAAAAAAAAACATATTCAAAAGTTAAATTTGCAAAAACCTCTAAAAAATTTTGATGACATTTCGGACATTCCTGTTTTTAATTAAACTGTTAATAATATCTAATGGCGCAAATTGCCATAATTAGGTTTGCTACACCCTCTTATTTGTGTGCTTGTACCAACAGCAGAACCCACTAGAAAACCATGCCTACTTAGATAAACATATTATTATTAATAGTTACCATTACGAATGTACAATGCATCAGTATTATCCACAAAGAGCAACAAACATAGGGTACATTTTATTAACAATATGAGGTAATAGTATTCGCAGTAGCTATGACAACTGGTTAAGCACCTTGCATTTCTAAAGATCAGGGCAGTAACTAGTTAATTACTGACAAACTTTGAGTCGCTCATCTCTGATGATTCACTGCTTGAGATTTAGAGTTTAGTATAAGCTGATTATATATGGGTGCTTGTTTTAAAGGGGAGGCAAGCATGTCTGTGCATTGTTGTGCTCCTTTTTTAAAGGTATGTTTTAAAATGGTGGTTTAAATATTGAAAACACAATTTTTTTAAACATTAATTATATATTTAGAATGGTGAATGTTATTATGCAACTTAATATAATCAATAGCTGTTTTGGCAGTTCTGTGTCTGCCTGTGTATATACAGTTACAAGTGGTAACTAGTGAATTGGATGCTATGCCTTATGAAAGTGGTATGATGGGTCGGGACCCCTTTGGGGGTCGAACAACCCTTTCACAGTGGTCGCCTAAGACCATCGGAAAACACATGTTTTCGATGGTCTTAGGAACCGAGAGACCGCTCCTCTATGGTTGGGGGTCACCAAAACATGAGGAACTGTATTAAAGGGTCCCGGCATTAGGAAGGTTGAGAACCACTGAGCCTAGAGGAAGATTACATTTTTAGTGTGCTTATCTCATCCTGGCAATTTCTTCAGAATAGGTGTACTCATGATGATTAACATAAAATGAAAAGGGCAGCATATATTTCTTTAATGCTTTAATATTTCCAATATATATTGTGATAAAATATCAACATTATTTTACAGACACTGTTTGGTCAAATCAGTCCCTGATCCAGTTGAGCTTATAGTCTAGGGGTCCTGCCATAGACACATACCTGACTAAAGGTCCCCATACACGGGCCGATCCGCTACCTCGGGTGGGCGATATCAGGAGAAACCAGGCTAATTCGATCATTTGGCCCTGGGGCCAAACAATCAAATTATAACGACGGGTATAGGAAAAGTCGGTCCGGGGACCGCATCAACAAGCCGATGCGGTCCCTGATCCGACTAGATTTTTTAACCTGCCCGATCGAGATCTGGTCGATTTCAGGCCAGATATCAGTAAGGCCAGCAGCTTCCTGCGATATCGGTCGACTCGCCGACTTGCCATACTCGCCGATTGGGCAGGTTAAAAGATTTTGATCGGGCGCCTCCTTATCTGCCGTTTCAGCCCTGAATGTTAGTGACGGATTGAACGATCTTTCTTGCTACCGATGGTCGCACGAAAGATCGAAAATCGCCACGTGTGTGGCCACCTTAAGGGCTCTGGCACACGGGGAAGATTAGTCGCCCGCGAACAGGGAGTTAATCGCGGGTGACTAATCTTCCCCGTGTGCCAGAGCCCTAAGAGCACACTTACAAACACAGATAGTGGCTTGTTATCTTGTAACCCAAGGCCCCAGCACTGTAAGGAAGCAGTTCTAACCATAGTACCACCATTCATCCAATACATAGCAAAACAAATTCTGTTACAATATTTATTTTTATTTGCAACAACAATTGTTTTGGTTTATTCGTTTGATTTTACAAGTGAAAACATGAATTGCATTGATCCAAATTGTGTAAAGAGAGTAAAAAAAATCCTTCATTTCAATAAATGCTCAGACTTTCTGCTTGGTTTAACACAGCTTAATGATGTTATGGAGAAAGACAGTTTGTACAGACATATAAGTATTGACACAAGAACATTTGTTATAGAATAGCAGTATAGAGTGGGGTAATGATGAAGTAATCCCTAAACAATTACATACTAAATTCCCACCGGGAACTGTAGGAAAAGTATATACAAATTAGTTCCAAGCCTAATGTGTAAAGATAAAGATTTATTGCATACTATAAATAGGCAAAAGCAAAAAGGATATAATACATGAGGATGTTGTGAAGTTATGATATGATTCTAACTACTGACATAATTCATAGCTTATTAGACATAATACGGGGAATACATGGAAGCGCTGTGTCTACTGTTTAGGAATGGGGCTACTATTATGGCATTGTGGGAAAAATCCTGGTGAATTACTGTTGCAAATATTATTCAAACCAGCATAAGGGTAATGTCCCACAGAGAGTTTATTAGCAGATCTCTGCTACCGCAGGTTACTAATCTCTCTGAAATACTTTTCCACTGGCAACAGAGGGAACCGCCAGTGGAAAGGCCTGTGTATCACTTCAATTTTCCAAAATCACTTGAAGTTGCACAAATTCTAGAGATCATTTATTATAAATATGAACTATACTAGCTCCTGCGTAGGCCACAGACACCCAGGGCCTTATTTTAAATACGTATGGCATTGTCAGAATCGAGAATCTACAGACTTTTCTGATATTACTACATTTATCTTGCATAGGGAAGCAATCCACAAAAGCACTTAGCAATTGGCCACATTTCTTTTAGCTTGTTACATTTCTTTGTGGATGGATCCTATAGCTATCTTACTTTACACACAGCAGATAGAAATTGTCTATAAATTTCATGTGACAAAGTCGTTTTTACTGTGTGTCAGAAGGAAAAAAGGTTTTATAAATTCACATTTGCCCTCTATAAATATACTAACTGATTTTCTCATACCCCATAAAGACATGGAATGAGACAGGATGACTCTTCAGATTTTGTTAAAGGAACAGTAACACTAAAAAATGAAAGTGTATAAAAATAATTACGATATTATGTACTGTTGCCCTGTGCTGGTACAGCTGGTGTGTTTGCCTCAGAAAGACTACTATAGTTTATATAAGTTAGCTGCTGTGTAGCCATGGGGGCAGCCATTCAAAGGAGAAAAGGCACAGGCACATAGCAGATAACAGATAAAGCCCCATTATATTCTACAGAGCTTATCTGTTATCTGCTATGTAACCTGTGCCTTTTTTCCAGGTTGAATGGCTGCCCCCATGGCTACACAGCAGCATATTTATATAAGCTATAGTAGTGTTACTTTAGCAAATACACAACTTTACCTGTGCAGGGTAACAGTATATTTTAAATACTTTAATACACTTTCATTTTTGGCATTACTGTTCCTTTAACTGGTTTTATTTATTTTACATTTTCTAAGATTTTAGCTGGCAGGGGCCAATTACATCATGGAGCAATATAAATATAACCTTACTCTCAGGCACTGACCTCGCTAGGAGAATGCAGAGTAAAAATGTACTTCCCTGTGAATAAAACAGTTTTATGTTTGAACGCAATTAGATTTGTTTGTAATATTTTACAGGTGTACAAGAGGAAGAAGGCCCTGGGGAAAAACAGCTTATAGTCTAACTTTGTAAAAGGTGACTTACAGAAACATATAGGAAGGTAGCTACATTGGCACCCATAATGCATTACTGCACATAAGAAAAACTTATATATGCACATTCTTTCTCCCTTTATGAAATGATTTGTAAGAAAAAACATAGCTTGCAGTAAGCCAGACACATTCTTATCACTCCCTTACCTAACATATTTTTGAGTTCATGGAAAACATGTCCTTATTTGACATATTTTTGAATATATTATTATATTCTGTTTTATATTTGGACCTTTTGTGTCTTCTGTTTTATGTATGGAAAAATGGAATTAATCTTGCAATAGGCAAAATTTAAGCAACACATAACATGGCTGTTGCAGAGCTGCAGCTTTCCACATGAAGGCTCTCTGAGTGTACAGGGAATTGTAGTTCAGTAACAGTTGAAAGGCCACAGGTGGAAAGTTATATGAATATTTATGTGCTTTATGAGTCTTTGCCTATTACCCATGTCAGACTGGCTGATATTCCTTCATCTTTGAAGATGGCATTAGCTAAATAAAATGACAAATAATTAACGAGATGTTCTGTTCTCATGGCTCCCAGTAGCTGGGACTCTGCCTAATCCTCAGATGTCAGCTTTCTGTTAGACCAGTGTGTGACACAAAGCTTGCCTCTCAGCAGAGGAGTATTAAGTAACAGAAGTAAGCCAGAGCTCTTTTTAGACAGCATGTGTCTGTGTATGCCACATATACCTACCATGTCTGGAGAGTGTTCTTGCATTTCTGTCAGACCAAAGCCATGGACCTCATCTAAGTTTTTAGCCACTATCCTCATGGATTTTACATCAGTTTTCATAGTAGATTAAAGAACGGAAAACACATCTTTTGACTGGGATTAACCCTTTAT
The DNA here is from genome assembly GCF_000004195.4 of Xenopus tropicalis. NCBI lineage: Eukaryota > Metazoa > Chordata > Amphibia > Anura > Pipidae > Xenopus > Xenopus tropicalis. The sequence goes on along the minus strand of NC_030677.2, from coordinate 81,290,348 downwards.
AGTCCGTTTGGACTAATGCCCTTGGATTGCAGATAACCTAGCTGAACTCAATCACTAGGCCGAACAAGTGGAGTGGAGATACCAGGAAGGGCTAAAGGAAAAACCTGAGAACAAGAAAAAGGCCTGGGCAGATAATATGAGTAGCAGTGCACAACCGAACCTGCCTAAGAGTGGGGTCTGTTCTGGCAAGTCACTCAAGGAGAGGTCTGAGCACTCTTTCTTTCTTTTTTACTACTATAGGATGGAGGATGAAGCGGTTTTGGACAGGGGGGCTTCATTCCTGAAGCATGTCTGTGATGAAGAGGAAGTGGAAGGTAAGAAAATAATTAATTTAAATGCAATAGATGCTAATACTGATGTGAATCTTGAGATTATCAAGTTATGTACTATGCATTTAATGTACACTGCAATATTGTATGGCAAGTCCTACAGTTGAGGAAAGGCATTTGAACAACATTCTGTAACTCCTTTTGTGTAATTTCTTTTCTATGGTGGGTGTTAAAGGCAGGGTGAATTAATAAGGCAGAGCAGTCTAGTGTGTGGCCTTATCTCTTGTTAAACTACAACAGTTATAATGACAAAGGATGCAGGAAGTGAATACTGGGAGTCCAACAAAAGTTGGAGATCAGCAGGTCAGATATTCTTGATATTTGATCACTCAGGACCAAAGGAGACTGAAGTAGTATTATAATTGTATAACAAGACAAAGTTATTTATATTAATATATGATATTATATGGTGTATGGTATTCATTCATTTAGTAACACTGTTGCACTTGCACCCTGCCCTGTGTTTAGCGCCTCTAATACAGCACTGTATTCACAAGGGGCAGAACACAGGTGTCCAATTATATGCCCCCTAGCTTTCAAGTTAATCCACGCATGGTGCAAGGAGCAAGCTGCAAGCTGTACCAAAAGACCCTGCTGCAAGCACAATGAAAATGAGCACTGAGTGGTGTGATTTTGTGCCCTTGCACTTGCAGCAGGAGATCTGATTTTATATCAGAGCAGCTTATTTTTCTGCTTTGTCTTTCTCAACCTAATATAGCATTTTATGCAGGTATCCTGTTATGAAAAAACGTAAAATATTTAAACAGGGCCAGCTTTCACTGTAAAAAAGTAATACTGCCCAATTTTCTTTAGCTTCTTTAGAAGGAATGCATAAAAGAGGTATCTTCAGCTTTGGGCTCTCTGGCTCTTGCAGCTGTTGGCATGCTGGGTAGTTTTGTTTAGCAATAGCTGGAAAGCTCAGGTTAAAGAATCAAGTATATTAGAGTCCCTACCTTATGCTCCTGACTTGATGTCATAGGATTGGTACTTAATTAAATATTCCCACTTACTAACTGTTTACAACAATACTAGAGGTAGATGCAAATAGTTTACTCCTGTTTAAAACAGATTATTTGTGTAAGTATGCAAGCATCTACATGACTTGCAATGTCATGGCTTGTTTTAAATGAGTCGTAAGCATCAGAGTATTTGCTCATTGCATTAACTAAGGCTAAAGTTCTATCTGTTGACTACTGCTGCTAATTATATAGTTGAGTAAGACTGTATGTTAGTTTCTCACGTTCTCTGTGTTTCTGACAATCATATTTATTTCATGGGTGGTTTTTAATCATACTAGAGAATATATAAATATTTTGTAAATATAAGGTGTATTTATGGAGATGTAAAGCAAGTGAAAATGCTAAGCTGGAAAATTAATGACATTTATGGTATTTACTGTTTGTAATCTCTTCATTAATTAAACATCTAAAAATACAATTTCATATAGATGAAAGATAGATAGATACAAATACATAGTGCTATTTTGCTCCTTTTATTAATGACATTTATACAGTAGGTTCATTTTTTCCCAGGAGAAGCTCTAAAAGGGGGGCTTAAAGGAGGTTTAAAACAGCCATGATAGGGTTTCCCTATTAAAAGGTGTTAGATTCAACAGACAGAATAGCACCAAAGCCTCTAAGGACTGTAGCAAGGTTACTAGCAAACTACACTAATTTAACCCTTTATGGGCTTAAGACCATGATACCTACCTCTTACATTCCTGCATGTACAACGTATATTGTAATTCTAAACAATGTTTAGAATTGTCTTGGCAACCTATTTTAAGAATTTTGTTCCAGATTTGCACACACTGCCAATTTACGTAAAATTATGCACCTGACATTTCGATTTGTGAAAGGAAACTTATATTGCAAGTCCACATAAAGCAAATCTTTGTCAGGTTAATTGGCTCTTGAAGACATAACCTAGGGGATAGAGATTAGAACAGCAATTTGTTCTTTTTATGCAATTCTGCAGTTTCGTTCAGACTGAAGATTCAGCAGTATATGATACTGCTTCACAGTCCACATAAAGGGGCATATTTATAACATTGTGAAAAGTATTATTACCTCTGCATGTGTGGTTACTCTCATATACAGTAAGTATAGTTTATATTTTAATTTATATTGATACACTGAAAGAAACTTTATCCAGATGGATTTCTTTGTAGCAGTCTAGCTCTTGTACTTAAACATCTTTAATGAAAATTGCTGAATTTAGAAGTGCTGAAGTGCTACCAATGTTGCAACTTGATGCTCTGCAAATTGCTCTGAATTAAGCATAGTCATAGGCAACCTGAGAAGCAAAAATATTATGACTGGTTGCTTCAAATAGATGCACGCTTGTATCATGTCATTCTAAAACATATTCTACACAATATGTTTTAGCATAACTATTGCCATTTTGTTGGTTACTTAAAGGAGAAGGAAAGGCTAATAAAGAGTTAATCTCAAGCTGCAGGCATACCTTCAGTTCTCTCAATAGTGCCCTTAAGTCTCCCCATATTTCTCCCGTTCAGATGATCAGAAGCCAAACAGGAAGAAAAAACGTTGAGCTGTGTAAAGAAAGTTCTCATAATGCCTCACTCCAGCACCAAAATCAAGACTGGTGTACATGCTCAGTGTGTAAAGCTGGCCATACACGCACCGATAATATCGTACAAAACCTTGTTTCGTACGATATTCGGTGCGTGTATGGTAAGTCGGCGAGTCGACCGATATCGCAGGAAGCTGCTGATATCGGTCGACTCGCCGATCGGGCCAGTTAAAAGATTTCTGCCTTCAGCGCTGAATCGGCAGAAGGAGGTAGAAATCCTATTGTTTCTACCTACTTATCTGCCGTTTCAGCCCTGAACGGTTTGTGGCTGATTGTACCATCTTTCGTGCGACCGATGGTCGCATGAAAGATCTCAAATCGCCACGTGTGTGGCCACCTTAAGACTATGAGTCAGCTTCCTGCCGATTGGTCAGATCCACATTCCTAAGGGGGGGGAGTGAGTTCTTAGCATTCTTGAGGGAAGGGGGAGCAGGAGAGAGCAGAAAGCAGAGAGCTGCGTGTCTCTGGCACAGGAAAACAGGCACAACTAATCTTTTGACAGAGAAGTCAGTGCAGTGTTTCTGTGAGTGCTTATGGCTGTATTTATATAGACCTTTCTGATAAAGCTTACTTAGTTTTACCTTTCTTTCTCCTTTAAGGCCCATGCTTTCCTTTTGCATCTTGCCCTGTTTTGTACCCTTTACCTTGAACTATTTACCTCCTTTTATTTCTTAGTTTACATGAATTTACTATCAGGACTTATCATTAACTTTCTGTGTGGCGAGTAAGTGAAATAATGAAACAAGTTCCTATGCATAAAACACAAAAGTTCACGCCTCATTTATTATCATTAATGCAAACATGGTGGCACAGTGGATAGTATTCCAACCAGGGCATTATATGCAAGGAGTTTATACGTTCTGCCCGAGGGTTTCTTTGTCCGTTATATGCTTGAGAGTAATGTGCTGTGGTAATGTGACATCTGCTTCGCTATGGCAGGGACGAAGGTAAATGATGTTTAATCTCTTTAAACTTGCACTAGTGCAATTGATTTTTAACCAGTCATGTTCGAACTTACATTTTCAACTTGTAGGTTGCCAGCACCTGTTGAGATATAATGGCTGCTAGTGACTGCAGTGGTTAGAATCTTGTTTCAATAGTATGGCATTGTTCTCTCTTCGTATAGGTGCCGTGGAGCTGTTATATAGTAGCACTGCACATAAGTCTTTATTGGATTCCCCCACTGACATCATCTAGTTATATAATTAGATATTTGCTTTGCCCTCTAAAAAACAATGAAATTATAGTACTGAATTCCTGTGCTGACCATTTGGTAGGCATGTTTCTCCTGTCCTGAAAATGGCCAAGGCAAAGATTTAAAGTCATGAGCCAGAACTTTACATTTCATGTTGGGTGACCACAGGAAAACTCTACTACAGGATACTGTACCAAAACAAGGGAAAGTATGAATAAAAGGCACAACTGAGAATTATCAGTTTTGAACACATTTTTTGAGAAAGGTTTTTTGGTTAGATTTAATTTAAACAAAGGCCTTCATGCTGGAAATGTACTTATGGAAATCTACTGCAGTCTTTGTTGACTTAATCTAACAGTAGTATTGGTACCTATGTAGATGTTGCTGTGCTTGTAGTGACTATTCAGGTCTTTCCAGGTTGTTTGTTAACTGAACACACCTAATCCAGTGGAAATTTTTAATGTCACTGTTTTCTTGGTTCACTGAGGTCAAAATGTTTTTAACAACAATGTCCTCTTTCAACTTTTAATTTATTATACACATATAAATGGGCATCAAGGGTCCTGGCTATTATTTTCAGCATACCTACCTAGTAGCCCTCATTTTCAGATTTTATGCAAAAATGGTTTTACTGTAACCCCAGGGACTAGAGTTGGCCATACATTGAAAGATCCATTAAAGGATCATGCCAAATGAGCAGATCTTTCCCTGAGGTGGGCAATATCGTAATAATCCATTGCTTGTCCGTAGCGCCAAACAATTGGATTACAAAAATGGGGATACTGCCTGTTGGAGCAAGGACTGTATCAATTAGTCAATGTGGATATTTGACCTATGCTTTGTGAGCTTACTGCTTAAACCACTGCCTGAGTGGTAAGATAAATCAAACCCTAGCAACCAAATACCTGCTAAAATTCCAAATTGGACAACAAAAACAACAAAAAAATAAAAAGTGAAGACAAGTTTCAGATTGTCTCAGAATATCACTTGTTACATCATACTAAAAGTTACTTTAACGTAATTTTTGGTTCTTGACCTATAGGTTAAAAATGCCAGGGTCTATGATTTATTGCCTCTATGCAGCAAATTATGTACAGATATAGTTCTCACTTGTTTGTAACAAATTATTTAATACGCTGAGGTTTTAAGCTATTTTCAACATATATAGGCTGATTATATGTTTGGTTTGCATTTTATAGTGCAGGGCTATCTAGCATTGCATTTGACTTGGAAGCTGCAATCTGTGCATATAAAAATAGCTCTATGAAATTACAGAGATCACATATAACTGAGAAATTCACAAAGCAATTTTAGCTTTAGCTGCTGTCATTCTGCCTACTAATGGGGTCCAGTGAACCATGCTGCACCTTATGAATATCTTGCTTAGGGCCATATCTAAAAAGCACAGCAAAAGCACAAGGCATCTTCATCTTTATTTACTGTAGTAGTTTAAAATATTGTCAAAGATATAGCTACAAAAGTCCTTGTTAAACATTGTTTTACAATATTTGCTTGATTCCACTTTAACCACAGTGCTTCAAGATCTAAAAAAAAAAATTGTGCCTATTATTTTTGGATCGCATAACAATTTTAGAAATGTCACTATTTGTGCTAAAGAGATAAACTAATAAACAATGCCATGTTTATGTAATTAAAGCTTACTCATATAGAGAAAACCTCGGTGGGGCCTACTTTTGGTACAGTTATGCAATCTGGAGCCACTATCCAGCTGCATTGTAAAAAATTCTTCTTTAGTACCAGAAAAAGTTACAACTAAAATTACATTAATAAACATATGTAATACTAATGCATTCATTATGTGGCTCTTAATCCCTCTTTCCTTAAAAGATGGGTATATAAAACCACAGACTGTTCAGTAATGTGATTGGTAGTAGGGTTGCCACCTGTCCGGTTTTGTCAAAACCTTCTGCCTGGTTTCCCAAATTAGGAAAACCGGGCAGGACTCAGTAGCCTCGTCATAGCCCGCCCTCGTAACATCACCACCGTCCCCTGCCCAGCTAAGAAAGCCAGCAGATGTGGCAACCCTAATTGGTAGCGAAATACCATGTTTTACAGTTTGGCTTGTAAGTCAGATTGTGTTAGCTACCCCCTAGTAAGTGAGATCATATCATTGCAAATATATAACTAGCAGTACTTATAAGTATTGTAGATGGTGCTCTCATTCAGCACAAATATAAAGTAATGCTAAGTACAGGTGTTTTTAGTCCGAATGAGAGCAAATAACTGTTAGTAATATTCCACCCTGCTGACTTTAAAAGACTCACACGGCCAGCTTGAAAACATTCAGCCCGGGTAAAACCCTCAATCAAACTGGTCATAATTAACATGGCTTATTAAGCAGTTAATGAGATGCCAAGCATTTCTGGAAATAAAGCTTCTCACCAGGCCATGATGAACAATAATTAAGTCGCAGTGTGTTGGTTAATAAAGGAATGGGATTAATAATACAGAAGGCAAATCTGTTTAAGGCCACCTAGTTACCAAAACACCACTTAAGATGACAAGTTAAGGGGCTATATAGAAATATGAGCAAAATTTACCCAATTGAGTAGCAACCAATTACATTTTTCTTTTCATTAAACATGACAAGGAGGTAGGTCTAGGTAAATTTATATAATTAACCTGATGGATTGAAGCACAGGCCTATTGGCTTGGTTACTGTGTAGAAGTACAAGTGTGGGCTTCTGGTTTGGATACTGAATTTTAGTACAATTGTACAGCCCAGGTTAGTAATTTTAAGGGAAAAAGACACACAAATTATTCAGACAGTTTGGTCTGAAGCTGGGAATACTTTATGAAAACTGTCTGCATTTATAGCTAGCTTCAGTCTAATTGGACTAAACCAGGAAAAAATGGTTTGCTATGGGTAACAAAACATTGAACTGAATTTGTCCTGCTCTATAGTATATATACATGTAGAGGCTTTCTGTTTATGCTCCTTAAAGGGGACCTGTCACCCTAAGAAATAACTCCAAATTATTTTCTATATTGTTAGTTGAGCAAAATAAACTTTACTTACTCTATATAAATAATATAAATCTTGTTTCCTTCCGTCTTGGAATTACTCAATTAAAGCAAGCAGGCAGGCACCATTTTGTGGACACTGCTATGAAGGCAAGCTTTGTATCATGCCAAAATCTTGTCTATGTGCCAGAATGGGGGACCAGATGCTCATGCCCATGCACTGGCTACACAATTAGATGATGAGGAGGGAGAGGAAAAGTGAGATGTGCAGTGACATCTAGGTAGTGCTGAACGGAAAGCTAAAGTTACTGTCTGCCCCGCCTCTATGCCTAAGGCATAGAGGTGGGGCAAGCAATATATGATTGACAGCTGGTATTTTTAATTGCCTTTATAATGGGTTTGGATGTGTTAATATAAAAATAAATTTGGGGTTTTTTTTGGGACTTTTATTATACTTTTATGTCTGGGTGACAGGTCCACTTTAAGCACTGTTACAATTCTAATTGGTTGCTGTCAGGTTGTAGTATATTAGGTCACTATGCCTACACCTCTGGGGCATAGTCGTATGTTTGCACCCCTTAAAGGGGAATTCACCTGTAACTGTTAGTATGTTATAGACTGACTTGTTCTAAAAAGCTTTTTATTTAGCCTTTTTATGGGTTTTTAATTATTAGCCTTTTTATACTATTCAAGAATGCAACTGAAACTGCTATTAGGTTATTTTAATTATTATTCTAGTTATTAGTCTTATATCTCTGTTCAAACCTTCTACTAGTCATCTTCCATTCCCCTTTCCTAGCTGATGCCTGGTTTCCAGATTAGTTAAGGCCTTACTTAGATCCTCATTCTAGGTTAGTTTAGTCTTACAACAGCACAACAATAGTGTTAATAATTAGAAAACATAAAAAATGAAGACCAGATGCAAAGTCTAGTAATTTTGTACTGAAACATGCATACTGCAGTTATTATTTGGCCTCTGTTAGATGGAATGGTTATGTTGCTTACTGTGTGGTTATGGAAGAATAACTGAAGACACCTGTTTCCCATTACATCTTTTATTTAAAATGTAATTTACTCAAAATGTACTAGATCTTTATATACAATTTAATGAAAAGATTAGTTTCAGGAAGGAAACTCATTTGTTTGTCTACTATTCCTCTCAGTGCATGTACATATATTGTATTGTGTTGAGTTTGTTCAATCTAGATACATTACTCTAGTGGTCTAGCTTGGTTTTATTAAAGTTCTCATAGTTTCCCACACCCTCAGCACTGCCTTAGGATTTTCACTGAGCTAATGCCGTGATGTGATTGTTAAACAAGTCCCTCTGTTATTCCTTTCTACATGACTAAACAGTTTCGGCTATCCCTGCAGCATTATTATGGCACAGTGCCACTCTCTCAAGTAAGCTTGGGAATCCCTCTGTAAATCTCTGGGTTAACATGGCATTTTTGCAGCCTGATCAGAAAAAACACAGCATTGCTTTGTGGGCGCCTTGCAGGGATAATTGGTCACTTAAACATATTTACCTGAATATTATACCAGTTTTACTCCTGGAGTAATTCTCTTTAGTAGCATTGATATGCCAAGGGTTCATACAAACACTAGAACAACACAAAAAAATAAATCCTATAAAGGGCAAATATCTTACCTTACTTGAAAAATATTTTAGCAATCAGTGCTAAATTGGATTATATTTGTTATCTTGCTCAGCTCTGGTTTTCAATTTGCTATGTGGATTATTCCAAAAGCCATTTTCTAATATTCATATTAATATACTTACCTTTATTTTACTTTATTTTCTAGTTCTTGTACTAGATTGGCATAGTCTTACCACTGATGTTGCAATTTTAGCTTCCTGAAGGTTGAATAAAAGGTTTGAACACTGTTGCTGTGGGAGAAGAACTGAATGTATTTTGTTCTTTGGAGGAATTCCAGCTGACTTTAATGTATTACCATACAATGGAGAAAGCAATTAGGCCAGTGTTGGAGAGTTTGGAGTGAATTTGTATTTGCCACCTTTTGTCTACATTATTCTGTTTGTATTTGCCTGAAACCGTAAATCAGTGATGTCCTTTCTGCAGTCCTACAGTTCTCAGGCCAACAAAATGCTGGAACCATGTTTTGGTACTGTGGTGTAATTGTATACCGTATAGAGTCTGTTTGACTGCCCCAGGTATCCACTGCAGCTGATGATTTTATTTGGTTTAACATTGTTTCCAAAGGCAAATGTGCTTGGAACTACTAAACCATACAGGATCTTAAATGAATTACAGTAAATAGCAGTGATAAGCAACTAGGGGGTCTATAAACTACTATTAATTTCCCTTAGGGAAAGTTGTAATCATTATATGTATTACCCCTTTTTCAAGACTGTATTATGTCACTTATTTTTCTGTTATCCTTTCATCTCTTTTGTGTTGCTAGATCTTTGCCAAACAAAAAATTCTAGTATTGTATGTATAATTAGATCAGACAGATAAAACAGGGACTTTTTATGGCTGTATTATAATACACAGAGATTAGGAGCCAATGTTGTTAACTCTTGTAAAGAAAGCTGTTTGCTACTGTTTGGATATTTATGCAGTGAATGGCTTGTTGGCCTGATGTTTTGAATAAACAAACTTAAAACCCTAAAGTGGCCCCTGCTCCACTGTACCTAGGCCTAAATGATTTGTACAGCAGGGTTGGAGGTTGTGAGGTTTGGTTCTATCACAACCAGCACCAGGATCATGCGCACTAAAAGCCAGGACCAGAACAGCTTTAGTATTTTCCAGTTCAGCAATCAAATAACTTTGCATTTTGGGAAGAGGTAAAAGGGGTACAGTGATCCCTTGTGGGAGTCTGGTGATTAAATTGGGGTGGTTGAAGGGTGAGCTGTGCAGGAACCCTAATGCTTAGACTTGGGGTTTCTTCTCCTTTAGGATATGATAAAGTAAAGGCATATATTATGAAACAAGATAAATATAACTGTATAGGCACTGACACTTTGATTTATATCCATTTGTCTGTCTGTGTGTATACATGAAAATCTGTTATGTTTCATTAAAAGATTTGATATAGCAATCACTATAAGATCCTGGTAGGCATTTTGCAGCATTTTACTATTTTTGCTTCCTTTAATGCTGCGCCTGCTTGATAATTGACACACAGCAGGATAAGCCTGTAGGCCTAATGCTCTAATGCAGTGCTGTCCAACTTCTACGGTGCCGAGGGCCGGAATTTCTCTAGCGTACATGGTGGAGGGCCGCTAATGGAAGCCAGTTTTGACCACTCCCCTTTTTGAAACCACACCCACTTTAAACCACACCTATTTTATCACAATGGTGGTAGCACAGCAAAATCCCAAATGCTTGGTCCTTACTGTGGGGATATCAACCATCATTCATATGTGAAAGAATTATGTCATATTAAGATATACATATATAATTCCATATGCCTCCTCCTCCCCTGTGGATAGCAGAGCAACCCCCAGTACATAATTACACACCTTAGGGACCATCCAACTGCTAACAAACTCCCACAACAAACCCCTGCCAGGTTCACCTCCCACAAGCAGCATAGGGCAATCAGAGTATGGCACACACAGGCAGCACTCTGCCTGTCCTATGCTGTCTGTGTGTGCCATACTCTGCCTGCCCTACCCTGCCTGTGTGTGCCATACTCTGCCTTCCCTATGCTGCCTCTGTGTGTCATACTCTGCCTGCTCTACCCTGCCTGTGTGTGCCATACTCTGCCTGCCCTACCCTGACTGTGTGTGCCATACTCTGCCTGCACTACCCTTCCTGTGTGTGCCATACCCTCCCTGACATATGCTACCTGTGTGTGCCATACTCTACCTGCCCTATGCTGGCTGTATGTGCCATACTCTGCCTACAGTACCTATGTCTGAGGTGTGAAGAAGTGAACAATGGGGGTGATTACAGCCTGAGCCTGAGGTGTGAACACTGCAGGGGTAGAACAATGCAGGTATTAAAAGGTGTGAAAAACACAGGGGATTACATTTTCAAACAATACAGAGGGATTACAGCCTGAATCTGAGGTGAGAACCATGCAGGGGGCCAGTTAATCTCAGTACTGATACCATTTAAAGCTTACACAAAGGTAAGTCATCAAAGCAGCCAGACAGGTGGGGGGCCACACAGAGGGGGGTCGCGGGCCGCATGCGGCCCGCGGGCCGCCAGTTGGACAGCACTGCTCTAATGTGTTGCAAATAGTTCAAGGCAATCTCTGTAATCTTCTGACCACATGTACACACTATAGATTATCAAAGGAGGAAAGCTTGACACCTTCACTGCCAGACTGTATTGAAACATGGATTTATGGGAAAGCAAGTGTTCTATTTATAGGTTTAGACTAGAAATAGATAGATAATGAAACCATCAAAAAAATATTATATATATTTTCCCGAGGAAATGATGTTGCTGATAAAGAGGACGTTACATATAATAACAAGTCAAGAGGTCAAGGTTTCTTAAAGGAAAACTATACCCCCAGAATGAATACTTAACCAACAGATTTTATATTATTTAAGTGGCCTATTAAGGAATCTTGCCAAACTGGAATATATATCAGTAAATATTGCCCTTTTACGTCCTTTACCTTGATCCACCATTTAGTGATGGGCCGTGTGCTCCCTCTGAGATCACATGGCCACAAGTAATGCAGCTCTGACTGTAACAGGAAGAAGTGTGGAAGCAAAAGACAGAACTCTGTCAATTAATTGGCTGATGTGGCCTAGCATGTTTGTGTTCCTTGGCTTGTTTGTGTGCATTGTGAATCCTATAATCCCAGGAGGCGGCCCTTAATTCATAAACCAATTTTCTATTTAGGAGTACCCAGTAGCACATCCTACTAAAAAAATAGATATTTTTATGAAAATGGGTTATTTAGATGAAGCAGGGTTTTACAAATGATCTTGTTTTTGCAACATATTGTTATAGAGACCTAAATTGTTTGGGGGGTATAGTTTGACGCAAGAGGGTCTTGTATTGTAAAAATTATTACTATGTTCCACTGAATGCTTATGTAGCATTTGCTCCATTTTTATTCTAATCTTTTTCACTGTATTTGCCTTTTATTTATTATAGGGCTCATTTACTAACACAGGTGCAAACCTGCGTCTGTCTAAGTGATGGTCATACAGTAATAAATGCTCCTGAGGCTCTTTGCCTTCTAAAATTATATTTTTGTCAGCAGATGTACAAAAAAAAGCCAGTTGGATCACTGTTACATAGAGTGTCGGGTCAATGTTCAAATCTGTTATTTTTGTGCTACTGTTATGTGTGGCACAATAGCCAAATAGGTGGTAGGTGTGTCCATTGGTTACAGAATCCAGTGAGATAGGAAAAAAAGACTCTAAATTCCACATGGGCTAACATGAATGACTTAACATTTTTTATAGTTCTTTTATATGTGTAACACCTATTTGGCCAGTAAAGGGTAAATCCAGGCTAGTATTAGGCAGAGCATGTGTTACATGCGATCCCCCTTTCCCAGGATGGGCCTCCGCTAAGTGGGAGATGACCTTTAGGAGCTATTTTGGAGATGAGGATGGTGTTGAACTACACTCCCTGATGCTGTATGGTGTAGAGGTAGTAATTAGGAAGCCAGATGGTTCTTTGCTGAATAACTGTAGAACATTTATTGTCACAGACAATGCTGAAGCAGGGTTATACTCACAATACTTAAAGTAGATAACACACAGTAGTAGCAGTTGTAATTATGCAAGGCAGAGTAACACCACAGTGGAGGTAGATAAAGAGCTAGTAGCAATCCTAAGGATGATCACCCTTTACTGAACCGGATCCCTACAGCCAACGGTGGATCAGGGGTAGAAACTTCCTGATACCTGTGTCTGAACTGCGGTCCCTACAGCAAGGCAAACAGAGCCTGGGTATTGCTAAACCCTTAACTTTCTCCTATGTTGGAGCCAATGCTGCTCGTGCTAGATAGCCCTGACTATCTCACACTATCTAGAGTGTGCTATAACAGGATCTATCCTACTACTTACTTCGCCTCATTCACGGGGCCCTGTCCCCGACTTTCACTAGAGTACCAAGGGGCTACTCTAGGGCAGATGGCTTTACTGGGGCCAATTCTGATCCCAGGCTCGATGGAGATGTTCCCTGAGAGTCAGAAGGCAGCCAAAGAGGAAGCCACCTCTCCTTGCTAGACACTTTATCAGTCTGCAAGGGGAGTGGTCATCCTAACTAAACCAATAAGGCACAAGGTAGTATGAACTAGATACATAGTGCTTTGCCCAGCAACAGCACTGGAAAATAGGCAGTAGGGATTTAAAGCCATAGGGACTCTAATACCTATGGGTCCCTACATATGTTTCAGTTATATAAATATAATAATAGTTAAAAGCTAGGTACGCCTCTCTCGCATAGACAAAATAGTATCTAAAAAAATAGTAGGTTGTATTCTGTTGCTTGCCATCACTAGCAGTGTTTTCAGTTACATTATTTCTGAAAAGAAAAACTAAATGATAAGTTAAGCCACTTTAGTTTTACATCCATGTCAGTGCTTTTATTGTTGTTGAATCCTATGCATGTATTGTTTAATCATGGGTGTTAACCGTCTACCCATTCATCAATACTCCATATGTAGACTGCTTTAGTGTACATCCTATTGCATGTCAAGTGCTTAACTTTCTTTTCATCAGCATGGGATTATGCTCTCTCTTACCATGTTTACCATTTCTCAGTCTTGCACCATATCCTCATTAACTTGTTTTCTTGATTTCTCTTCTTATTTATTTATGAAAGGCTTCTTATTATCTTTCACTGGTAATAATAATCATGGAAATGCTTAGAGATTGTTGTTGGTAGTGTAAAGCTGTTCTATTTCTGTATGAAACACTTGAATAATTTACTGGTCACGTTGCTGTCATACAATATACTAGTGAATAGCTTCAATATTATTCTAAAATCAGCACATATTGAAGTAGTCATAAAAAGACTAAATGGTAATGTAAGACAACACATTCATTCTGTACACAGCATTATTTTTAAAACTGTATACCATATACCAACATTTGAATCCTTGTATACAGTAGCTATACATATACATAGCTGCCAACTGTCTATAATTTCCAATTACACTCTATGTTTGTTCTTATCTGCACATAAAAGTATAGGTGATAACATAGAGCAAGATGATGTGTTGTCTTTAAGATAAAGGCTTTAGTTATTTATATATAATTCCTACTATTATATCTACTTTTTAAACAATGAATGCCAGAGTGGTTCTGGCCTATCACATTGTAAAAAGTTCTCCTGTTGGACCCAGATTCCAGTGGGCCTAAGCCAAATAATTTTCTTTAGACCTTACTAGGAAAATATATATCTATAACATTTAGCTCCATCTACATCTTTTTGTTGTGAAAGTGGGCCCTTGATGACAGATGTAATGCTGCATGTTGCTAGGAGCATATATGGCTGCAAGTACCTTTTGTGAATGTTAATTAATGAATGCTCAGTTTTGAGTCCAAACTAACACTTTGCTCTAGATTTTGCATTCTTAAATGAGACTCTAGCTTTTTGCAGGGAGCACCAATGTGGGCCATGCAGCCTGCTTTAATAAATAGTGTACAAGTGCTTAGATGGATGTTTGGGAACCCTGGAACTACCACCAGCCTTGTTGTTGTGGTAATTCTAGTGTCCCCTTAATTTGTTGCATAAATAGCCACAGCTGACTTGTGCCACATGAATGGGAGGATAATGATGCTTTTAATGCCAAACACCAGATGCGATTCAATTTCAGCATAAATTTAGTGGAAATAGTATGTGCCACAATTTCTGCCCAATTTACCAAAATGATAAATTGAGAGAGGCAAAGATTAAAGATGTGCGTTCAATGAAATGATGGACTTTTAATTGCTGTGATTGACCTAGGGGTTATGCAGTTTGACATGCAATCTCATGTTACAGGGTGTAGGTTTTGAAAACTGGAGCATCTGATACACTATTCATTTTAGTAGGGAAAATAATGTGGTTGCATGTACCAGAAAGCAAATTAAAAATGCTGTATAGTTGATCTGTAGTTTGAGACCCAGAAATCCCACGGAAGAAATGCACAATGTATAGTACAGGTTATTATGGTATATATTTTAGTCTATTTTTTTATATACTTTTTTAATATAATAGCTCTCAATTGCTGGCATTTTACTAATATGGAGAGATCTGTGTTTTATATAAAAGTGGAATTACTGAATGAATAAGGTATTTGACATTAATATGTGTCTGTATTGCTTAAATTAGTTTTTCTGGAGTTCTAGATAATTCCAGAAATTGCTAATCCTTGAGGAGGTGTAATCAGGAGTTTGCTTAAAATAGTAGAACTGTGTTGAATTAAAGATTAATTAAAGTGTAAAGTTATTGCACACTAACTAGGGAATACTGACCTACAGATCACACCCCCTACCGTTGACTCCAAAGGACATAGGCAGTACACTATCTCTCTAAGAAAGATAATTAACAATAACTCACTGCCTGTAAGGCTGAGATAATTCTCTATGTCATACATTTGATATATTTTGAAGATAACATGGAGATGATACAGAGATTAGAACAGGTTCAGGGCAATTGGTTTTTTGTTGAAAAGCACATATGTATATTGTCTCACAGAAATGCACAGCAAGTGAAAACGTCTCCCAGAGTAGATTTTTACAGTGTAGCACAGATAAAATATACTAAAAGACTAAAACAAAATATGGTGTTCATACTAATGCCTATTCAGCTCAGGCTGATTTATTTTTATCAATCACAGGAGTGAAGATTACATGTTTAATTGCCTTCTTTCTCCCATTCCCCACCTGTAGTGTCCATAATTGCAGATGACAAGCAGTGGATTGGAGAAAAATATTAATTTGTTTGAGATGAGGAAATTTTGCTCAATATTTATGTACCTTCTGATGGTGAGTGGTATCTCCTTCTTGTTAACAGTGTTATGTTTCACTGCTCAACATCATATACCAATGATGTTAACAAGAAGGAGAAGAAGAAATATAAATGCTGAGCTGACAATTGTTTACAAACTCCCCACTTGCCACAAACAACAACTCAACATCCATAAATATGGAGTTTATAGGCAGAGAAAGGGAGTTAACTACTGCTTACCAATAATAATAAAAAAAGTTTGAAGAGTTTAGGGTCTTGAGACTGTGTGTGGTGGCTTTGTAACCAAGGGGGAAGGTGGAGAGGATAGGGCTAAGTGTCATGGGCTTAAATACTACTTGGCCTAGCTCTGCAGAAACCTGTTGCCAGTAAGCACACGGGACATAAAAGTGATGTACCCTTCCTGTTCCCTGTTCTGACTCTTGAAACAATGTAACAAAGTATTTTCTCATCCAGATCTAGGCTTCTTCACATGCTAAACATTGCTTCAATCAAGAACTAGTAGTGCAGAAAATATAAAGTGACAGAGAGATACTGTTTTCATTTTCAATCACATTTACAAATAATATTTACAAATAATTACCATGTATGTTGGAAAATTGCTTAGGATCACTGTAGAACCCCCCATTTTATGTTTTTTAGGGGTCCAGAAATTTTTTTTCAAAATGTAGGATTTAAATATTAGCACAGCAGTCTTTGAAATACAATATGTTACTGTGTTAATGACAAGGTTTAAGCAATTATGCATCAGTGTATATTGTACACAATTAGGCCAGGGCCACATGGAGCGGTTCACATGCTTTCCTTCACCTACATTTCCCTAGGCGGAGGAAAGTGAATCTGCTGTCATGCACACCCTCCGTTAGCTCCATTGACAGCCATAGTGTGGCCCTGCTTGGAAGCAAAAAAGTATGCTTTATTATATCACCAACTGCTCTTGGTAGCTCCATAAAGGCAGATGAAGCTTTCCATCTGGGAAAAAATGCAGATGGAGGAATGTGTATGATCACTCCGTGTACCCCTGGCCTAAGAAAAATGTATTTGAGAAAAGATAATTTTTGTGCACAAGACCAACAAGAAATTAAAGGGCATGTAAAGTATTGTACATGCATTCTAATACAAGTAGGGATCTTTTATCCAGAATACTTAGGACCTGAGGCTTTCCAGATAAGGGATCTTTACATAATTTGGATCACTATGCCTTAAGTCAGTTAAAATTATTTAAACATTAAATAAACATAATAGAATTGTTTTGCCACCAATAAGGATTAATGATATCTAAATTAAAATCAAATTCAATGTGCTGCTTTATTATTACAGAGAAAAAGGAAATTCTTTTTAAAATGATTTGTTTAAAATAGAGTTTATGGGGCATGGCCTTCCCATAATTCAGATCTTTCTGGATAACTGTTTTCTGGCTATAAGATCCCATACCTGTACAGTTTTTACGGTTTATATTTTGTGTTTGTGCACTCTGGCTTATAAAGGCACATCTGACTTTTGGTTGTGTTTATTATCGATTTGTTCCCTAGGCCACCACACTGTCTATATTGGTGTCCATGTTCCAAAAAGCTATAGAAGGAGGAGACGTCACAGGCACAGGACTGGTCACAAAGAAAAGAAAGAAAAGGAGAAATCATCTGAAAACTACTCAGACCTAGACAAGTCTGATACTGAAAATGCTGATGAAACCAGCTCTAGCATCCTCAAGCCCCTCAGTAAGTGTTCCGAATTTTGTTTGTTTTTTCTTCCCCATGAACTATTCTGGACTCATTATTAATAATTCAAATAATGCATTCATTTATTGTTTTTCAACATTTTACCTAGAATGTTTTGGACAGCTCTATAGAGCTTTATCGTTTGTAGATTCAAATTGCAGGACTAACTGTAGGTTCAAATCACCAGAAGCTTATAACATTATTCTGACCTCTGGCTCTACATTAACAATAAAAAGAACCCCTCTGTGGTGGGTATTGTAGGCACAACAAGCAAGCCCTAAGCATAGCCTTATTAGATTTCAGGTGGTACATGTTATGAACAAAGGATCTTATTGAGTTACGTGGCTGGGCTCATATGCAAGGTAAGATTTGTATTACAGGAACAGGGCAAGGTGGCCCAGGGACAGAGACTATGAGAATGCAAGATCTTAGGATGTCATTTTTACAGTGTCTCACAAAGTAATTATAGTATTATATGTAGTTTTGGAAAATGGGCTTAACTGCTTTCAAAGAAATAGATATGTTTGTGGTAGTAACTGCATGCTATGGATGATAGGTGATTTAAATGGGAAATAAATACATGGTTTTTCTGTACACTGTGACAGGAAGTACAGACAAAAGTCCGAGAAGCTAAATATATTTTTGATACCTGAGTAGAGAATACAAAATGTTTACCAGTGTCACAAAGCTATGAGTAGAATACCTTGCCCTATACTCCAGCAGCATCCAGATCACCTGAACGGTTATTTGCAAGACTGTGCTTGCTAATGCTAGTTTCATTATAATTCTTTTTTTTCTTGCATACATTCTTTCATTTGTTTTTAGTTACCTGTAAACACATTTTTTTTGCAAAGTTAAAGTGTACTGTACCTGGCATGCCTAGCACTTGTTTTACAGGAGTTGGTAAAAACGTTAAACAATTAACAAACAAATCTCTCTTATTATAGTTTCTTTATATATTCACAACATATTCTGCAGCCATGGCTGCCTACTGGGTTAGATATCATACTGCAGACAATGGGCTAGGTCAATCGCAGAAAATTGTGAAAATTGAGCTCCAAAAATGTCTTGCCATAGACCAACATGGGGGATTATAATATGTTTTACTTGCATCAATGCCAATTTTAGTCCATGGCTATCCCAGTGTATGGCAAAGCATTTTTAGGGAGATTTGTAGCAAGCAGTAGTGATTTTTTTTAATGCTGGCTACAGATCTCTCTGTGTGTCAGAGCGGGGTGTGGGAGACACAGCAGGGGGCTGGGAGAGGGAGGACGGAGCGGGAGGCATAGGAAGAAGTAGTAGTTAACAGGTTGAGGTTATAGATATATAATAGGAACTGTTCAGATGACAAAGGTACCAAGACATTTTTTTCCCTGACTAGAGATTTAAGATTAAGTCAACCATGGACAACCATAGCATTGCATATGCTACAAAAAGTTTTTCACATGACAATTACCAAGAAAGTCTTTCACAGTGAAAGCAATATTTAAGAACATTTTCTGTGCAAATGTAATTTCATTGACGTTCATTGGCAACTCACTTTTTGCAAAGGTCCAGTCATACGAGATTATAGAACAAAACTACCTGACTTTCAGTTACATTGGAGAAGTGATGCCACCTCAAGAGAGCTCTGGTGATGTGAGTTACCTGTGCTGCTCCGCCTCCTGGCGGGGGGGGGACATAGTTTGAGGACTATAGTCCGGCCCCCCTACAGTCTGAGGGACCATGAACTGGCCCCCTGTTTAAAAAGTTCTAGGAGTTACATTTTAGTGCTTTCCTTTTTCAGATACAGTAGAACACTGATTTTATGCCTCTGGATTTAAAATTTTCACAGAATTTACATGTTTTTTACCTGTACCTATACAGGCAAACTGCATTTTTGCTGTCCTGGATTTTCCTGAATTTGTTATTAGTTACCTGAAAACAATTTTTTTTTTTTTTTTTAGCAAACTTAAACTGTACCTACCATGCCCAGCAGCTGTTTTACAGGGGTTGGTAAAAAAAATGAACAAACAAATCCCTCTTATTAGGGCTCTGGTACACGGGGAGATTAGTCGCCCACGACAAATCTCCCTTGTTGCGGGCGACTAATCTCCCCAATATGACATCCCACGGGCGAAAATGTAAATCGCCGGTGGGATGGCATACGTGGCGGCGCGAATGCCATCCCACCGGTGATTTACATTTTTGTCGTGGGCGACTAAACTCCCTCGTGTGCCAGAGCCCTTATATTTATGTATTTACAACATATTCTGCAGCCATGGCTGCTTACTGTGTTAGATATCCTACTGCAGATAATGGGCTGGGTCAGTTGTTTCCTTTAAACAGCCACGCCTACAGATATGCAATTAAAGTAATTAGCAACCCTTTTTTGTGCAGGTGCAGTCAAATGTACCCAATGACTTTCCTTGATGTATGGGTTAACATATAGAAAAAATATTTTTAGAAAATATAGGTAAAATAAAATCACATCCCAAGCAAGAAATCATCATTGATAAGAGTGTCCATACTAGTAATTTTAAAGGCAATCAGCAATAAATAAATAAACCAATAACATGACATGAATAGGATCATACTGACACAGTATGATTGCTGCCTGAAACAGAAACTGTAGATTTAGTAAGTGCATTTGGTTTGCATAAATTCCCTCCCCAGCTGCACCCTTACTTAGTATCAGTTGCTATTTGGGTGTGCTTATCTTGTGTTGAAATTTGAAGCGTGTACGTTTTATGCTTTTGAATACTGAGATAACAGTAAGGAGTTGTCTGAAATGCAGCACCTGAGTCACATTAAGAAATACTCTTGATCAGGACCAAATATGAGACATTTCTAAGAATCCTGGGAACATATATAGACAAATGCTGCTGTTTGCATACAAGATGGAAATTTACTGTTATCACTTTTACTTGCATTCATTTCCACATTCTATGCAGTTAGACTCACAGTGTGCATAAAACGCTAGCAGCTTTTGCTGCTATACTTATAGAAAAATGTATTAAAAGTAAAGTATGCACAGTACAAACAATTTTTCTTTTGCATGTTTTTTTATAAACCTGTAAATGTATTTAGATACGTGCCTGCCAGTGTTAAAAAACATAGCACGTGTGCAGTGTATATACACTGTGTGTAAATATTCCTAATAAAAAAGTTCTTTTTGAGCCGATACATAAACCACCTTCAATCGGGTCTTTAATTAGCATTTACATTTGTAATGTAATCATGCTCTAATGAGAACTGTGAATTTATGTTCTTATGTATTCAATTTTATTTTTCTGTTTACAACTTTTATTGCATTTCTCTGTTTGTGTGCTACTTAAATAACTTATTGGTTAAGTCAATGAACTCTAGTTCAGATAGACTTATGATTGATGCCAACTGCTTGTGGCCTTGGACAAGCTATTACATCTGCCTGCACCTTACTGCATAACAAGCTTATACTACATGTTCTGTGGGGCCAATACTTATTGCAGCGATATGGCTTAATTGCAGAAAATTGTGAAAGGAGGCAATTTCCCACAATTGAGCTCCAAAAATGTCTTGCCATAGGCTGACATTGGGATTGCCACAATTAAAACATATTACTTGTAGTAATTCCTAAGCAAAGCATTTTCAAGGAGATTTGTAACAAATTTTTGTAGCATTTTTTGTTTTCACAGATTTTAAATTTTTCCAAAAAATTATGCCATGTTTACATGTCCTTCAAAATGAAAGATGCAAGTTCTGCTTTACTTTTTTACTTTGGTACAGTTGAGATATCCACATGGAAAGCTGCTCAGGAGCAATGACAGTGGTATTATTTAATTAGCATCCTGCTAAAAGGTTTTATATTTAACTTATATAACAAAAAAATGTCACCGAGTACATATGACTTCACCTGAACAAATATGGGCTGCTAATTACTTTTATTGCAAACATGTAGGTATAACGATTTATGAGTAATAAAGCTATATATTATAATAAGATGCTTAGAAGCATTATTAGACTGAGGTCTTTTTAATGAAGGCTGGAGAATTGTTCATACACACCTAATGGGGAATTATAACAGCTCACCTGAAATACAGTAAATTTTAAAAAAATTAGAAAAAGTTGCTCAACTAAGTTTTGCTTAAATCCATCTGGGAGCTATAGTCCAGAAACATGAAGGTTAAAATCATAAAGCAAAACTGCCCAATTTACTTTTTCACCTTCACCAGTGGCCTTCCTAATACCTAGAGGAGAACAAAAGCCTCATATAAAAAGCAATACATTTATTGGACCCCTTATCCGGAAACCCTTTACCCAGAAAGTTCTGAATTACGGAAAGGCCATCTCCCATAGACTCCATTTTAATTAAATAATTCACATTTTTAAAAATGTAATAATAAAACAGTACCTTGTACTTGATCGCAACTAAGATATAATTAATCCTTATTGGAGGCAAAACCATCCTATTGGGTTTATTACTGTTTAAATAATTTTTTAGTGGACTTAAGGTATGGCGATCCAAATTATGGAAAGACTACTTATCCGGAAAACCCCAGGTCCCGAGCATTCTTGATAATGGGTCCCATACCTGTATTTTTGGAGAGCCCTTGTCCCCTCCTGAGACACATTTGTTTGTCCATCCAAATCTGCACCGTTTTTCTTATCTGCTGAAAGAAATCAGAGTAACCAAGTGGGATTAAAAGGTCCTTGCTTGCACTGCCAAATCTTCTCCTGTAGGGCATTGCCTACACTATGCATGTACAGCAGAAGCTGATCTAGACTATAACTACACATGCTCAGTGACTGCAGTCAATTGAGAATAAACCATGAGACATGGAAGAGTGTCAGTCGTTCTCTCTTTTTCTTTTTGGTAGCTTGAGCTTGTTATTATGGCAATTTCTAGTTGATGGTATAACCCGCCATTAACCCCCCCCTTTAATTTAGTAATGCAGTCTGAATGCTAGCTTCCCATTGGTCAGCTTTCGCTTCAATCCTAAACATGTAAAGCAGGACCTATTAAAGGTGCATACTACTACCACTTGAGCCATTCTTTGCTGGACGTTGAGGAAGGAGCAGCATCCAGAAGAGATGGCAGCCCACCCACCCTCCCTAATTGAATGTTATTTATGCAATTTTTTCCTAGTGAATTCGTGAAAAAAAAAAAGGTAGAAGGAAACGTAAAAACTAAGCAAGCTTTATCAGAAAGGTCTATGTAAATAAAGCCATAAGCACTCATAGAAAGAAACGGGATCTGTTGTCTCTTTGTTTTCCTGTGCCAGAGACACACAGCTCTCTCCCCTCTCCTGCTCCCCCTCCCTCAAGAATGCTAAGAACTCCCTCCCCCCCCTTAGGAATGTGTGATCTGAGCCAATCAGCAGGAAGCTTCCTCATAGTCTTACAAACTGAGCCTGTACACTGGTCTTGGTGCAGGAGTGAGGCATTATGGGAACTTTCTTTACACAGCTCAGTGTTTTTTCTTCCTATGAGGCTTCTGATCATCTGAACAGGAGAAATATGGGGAGACTTAATGGCACTATTGAGAGAACTGAAGGTATGCCTGCAGCTTGAGATTAACTCTTTCCTTCTCCTTTAAGCTTTTTGTTTCTTCAGTAACAAGGCAGCCCACTGAGTTATTCTGAACAAGGGCTGGCTGGTAAATTAAACTGTTATTGTTATGGTTATTTATTTGATAGAATTTTTGATGTCTGGTTTTAAAAACCTTTTATTAATAAACAGCCAGGGCCTTTTCTCCACCAAGTCAAGTGTTTTGTCTCTTGGTTTGTTATTCTTGGAGGGTGCTGGCTACTACTCCCATGAAGATCTCAGCAGGCTGAGATGATTACTTTTAACCCTGCTATGCTACTCTTTTACTTTTGTTCTCCTATCCTCCAAAAATATACTACCTGCTGTTATATATCCATTCTTGACTTGCTACCAGAGCTATAGATAATACACACATATTTTTGGCACTTAACACTTACACAGTTTTGTGTCTGTCATACTAACATTTGATCATAGTATAATATTGGCTGGAAAACATTGTGCAATAACCTGCCTGTGAATGATATTAGCAGTATGTGTCAATGATCTGTCAAGGGAAACCCAAGGGACTGAACAGAAATCCTTGAAAGTAGGGCTTGAAAAGGTAATAAGTTCTTCAGTCAAGAGGCAGCAGTGCTCGAAAAGAGACCAGGAGACATCCTGGACATGGTAGAGCATGGGTTCTCTTTGAAGGGTTAAACTTGATGGACTCTGGTCTTTTTTAAACCCAATGTAACTATGTAAGAACAGAATGGATGAAAATCTAAGCAAACTGGAGTAGGACTAAGTAGGGGAAGGTTAGGATATGAACTGATTGAAACAGGATGGAGCAGGTAAAAATCAAGACTGGAACAGGAAATAAAAGGCAGATAGATTGAAGCAGACTGGAACACGCTAACATATAGACACACAAATGGTACATGGCCTGCAAATATACTATAGACACATAACAGAACTAGGAGGAACTAGATCAGCATTACAGTGCTTGTTAAAGATGTTTAAAAATACAAATTTTAAATATGCAAGTGAGCAAGAGACTTTCAGGCACCTTCTGTAACCTAAATTAATCTCTACTTACACCTTAATGTGGAACTTAATACAAGTCATTAACTAAACAACTAAAAAAAACAAAGTAATTTTCCTTTGTGGGAACAAAAATCTTGTTTAATTTATGTTTTGCAAACCTATAAAAGTATTTAGTGACATCTGTCAGCAGAAAAATATTTAATGTTATATAGTTGGTGCCAGTGCACATTATATGTGTAATAAACACTGTTTTACTGAAAAATAGGTTATAGGTGAAGATTACTTTACATTCAAGAAAGTATCAAAAATGTGCTATGTACAATAAAAATATGCAGTGTAGTATTACTATATTGTGAAATACAATGGTTTTATTCTTAATTTTGCTTATTAGAGGAGCATTTGGGTTCTGTCTTTATCAATTTGTGTTGTCCTGAATACATTCTCTTAATGAAGGGAGCCAACTTGACATTTTGTTAATGAAAGTGCAGTAGGTTAGTAGGGTTGCTTTCATCAAACAGAGTTGGTCATCCTTCCACCAATCAAAATCACACCCAAACAGCATTATATTTCTCAAGTGCCACAACTCAGAAAAAATAGGATTAACTATTAGCATACTCCCTTGTATATAGAGACTAACATTCTTTAAAGCTGTATTTATTCTGAATATAAATGAAGACTTTCAACTCTACTTATTTTAAGTGTCTTATTCTGTCATTACATGAAAATGTAACATAATAACACTGTTTCAGACACAAAAGAGTTCTGTGTTCCACAAAATGCACCTCTATCTTATCCCAGCCTTCTTCTGCTGCAATGCCTCTTGTAGGTTGTTATAATGTGCAACATGTAATTGAAACCTGTGTCATTGCCTATAATCAGAAATCAATGCATTGCAGTGCTTCTTTGATGTTGATCTTGGGAATAAAGGGTAGTACTGAGGAAAGTAATAATTAAAAGATTAAATAGCCTGAAATAGGATTAGTAACTTACTTTTCTTAATTAAAAAAAGAAAAAAGTTAAAGTTTAGTGACGCACGTTTAAACTACTGTGTAAGGCATCAGTTTATTTGGATTCAACACATTTGGGAAAGTGATAATATTAAAAAAACTTTTTTAAAGGGCTCTGGCACACGGGGAGATTAGTCGCCCGCGGCAAAACTCCCTGTTCGCGAGCGACTAATCTCCCCGAGTTGCCTACCCCTGCCATCCCACTGGTGAACATGTAAGTCGCCGGCGGGATGGCAGACGCGGCGGCGCGATTTCGCGCAAATCACCGAAAAAGACTCGCGAGTCTTTTTCGGCGATTTCCTGAAATTGCCCGCCGCAAACAAACCCCTCCCTTCTCTAAGCTGCATCCTTTGAGCAACTCATTATCAGGGGCTTCTCAGTGGACTGGTAATTAGTTTTATCAAGTCCTTTCAAAGTTTTTGGGGCTAGAAGTGACAGGAAGTATCAAAGTGGAACTGGTTCCATATTCTTGTTTAGTGCCAGCAATACCAGAAACCATAGATATTTTTTATAATAATAGCAATAGGCAAATAGTATGTTCAACACAAGCCCTATTTATTTAGCTAATGTTAACAACGGTTGTATAGTGTCCCTTTAAATGTAGTAAAGTATTTGAGAGGTGCATCGGTTTATACTTAGCATTAGATTCTATGGGGCCGATTTGAAAAGATTTATAGCATGCGTTAAAAATATTATCACTTCTTATATTTTGCAAGTTTACGATCGATTCACTAAAAGGCCACTTTGAATTTAGAAGCGATGTTCTTGGCGTTATGTATCTGGCGATGAGCAATTTTAAGCAATATTTTAACGCATGTGCAATAATTTCCGCCGCGTGCGATATTTTTCGCCGCACTTGATACTAGCACACTCTATTACGCACATAGCAGTTACTTTCTGAAAACTACTTTTCTAAAAAATTACCATTTCCCTGAAAACACAAGCATGCATCACTCTAGGAAGATGCGTAATGTGGCCCATCCAACAAAAATTATAATCTTTTAACTCTCTAGATCAGCGGTTCTCAACCTGTGGGTCGGGACCCCTTTGGGGGTCGAACAACGCTTTCACAGGGGTCACCTAATACCATCAGAAAACACATATTTCCCATGGTCTTAGGAATAATTTATGGTTGGGGGTCACCACAACATGAGGAACTGTATTAAAGGGTTGCGGCATTAGGAAGGTTGAGAACCACTGCTCTAGATTAATAAAAATTTGATTTAATAATCTCAAAATACCAAATTAGAAGCAGCAGCATCCATGTCATAGAAAAACAGATGCATAATGGGTTCATTGTTACCCAATACCATGTGGATAATTCTTTTTTTCTTTATTAGCTCCCCCTCTTTCTTGTTCTCTCTCCATAAAATTATTATATTTTTTATATTTTATCTTTGACTTTATCACCAAAACCCAAAAAGTTTGTGTCTTCTGTGCAACAATTAGTTGCACATCAATCAATTATTGGAATACTCAGCCAATCTAATCTATGACCCAGTACAGTTAGGGGCTGATTTACTTACCCACGAACGGGTCGAATGGAGTCCGATTGCGTTTTTTTCGTAATGATCGGTACTTTGCGATTTTTTCGTATGTTTTGCGATTTTTTCGGATTCTTTACGAATTTTTCGGATCCAATACGAGTTTTCCTATCCATTACGAAAGTTGCGTAAAAAGTTGCGCAATTTGCGTAGCGTTAAAACTTACGCGAAAAGTTGCGCATTTTTCGTAGCGTTAAGTTTTAACGCTACGGAAAATGCGCAACTTTTCGCGTAAGTTTTAACGCTACGCAAAATGCGCAACTTTTTACGCAACTTTCGTAATGGATACGAAAAACTCGCGTTTTTACGCAAAAATCGTAATGGATCCGAAAAATTCGTACAGAATCCGAAAAAATCGCAAAACATACGAAAAAGTCGCAAAATATTCGTTTTCAAGTCGGAACTTTTCCAATTCGGGTCGGATTCGTGGGTTAGTAAATCAGCCCCCTAGTGTAGAAAATACTGATGGCACTGCCATTGCAGGGGAGATTTCAGTGTTGGGACTGGATTAGTTGGCTGAGGGTCAATCAGCACTAGTGCAATTTACCTTACCACTTTCGTGCTTGAATTGCCTTAAGTGATTATCAGATTTAACCATCTGATCTGTTTAATTGTGCCATCACGTTGATCCAATCGCCACTGGCCTTATTGAGAGAATCTGAGCTTAACTAACAGAAGAGGATGCTGTGACAACAGTAGCAAATCTGTGCATCTATAGAAACCTTAATTATAGCAGAAACCATTTGCCACCACTGAGTGGTATTGGCAAGACTTTTGTAAGGGCCATGGAAAAACTTACATAACTATATTTTAGCATATGAGTGTTATTTTAGTGTGATGCAGTGACCTGCCTGAACCTGTTGATGTTCTGTAGTTATCCTACAACAGCACACCCTTCAATTGGTGTGGCCATTACATCCCTATATGTTACCTAATTTACCAGGCCAGTAAGTTAATAGAATGGGGAGCAGTACAAGCACAATACAGAACATGTATTGTGCTTGTACACCACATGTTTCAGTTGACAGAAATGTCTGAAGCTGCCTAAGAGGTTTTGGGGTTTTCTCTCCAAAAACATACAAATGTTATGGAAAAGAAACCATGAGGTGTAACTTTAGCTAAATGGATGAAAACCTCTCTTTTAAAAATAGTATGATTATTTCTACCAGTCAGTGTTTGTAGTTGCTGGTCAGATAGATACTATTTGTCAATGTGCAGTAGTAAAAAAAGTATCTAATAATAACTAAAACAGTATTGAAAATGGGTTAATGATTAGCTTGTATAGTATATTCCCTAAATTACATAACTCTAGGTTAGATCCACGCAACAGTTAAAATTCTCACAGTATGATGTAAAGAGATGCTCTATAGCATTGCTAATTTTTCAGCCAGTTCTGTTACATTCATCAGTCTCAGAGAACACGAGTAAAGGCCTCATTTAATGTCTTCAGCCCAAAACAACTACAGATTTTCCCTTGAAAGTAAATGCCGAGTAATCTTATTTGCAAAGTTAGAACAGCACAATAGGTTTCTTTCATGGTTACCAGATTATACAGTGGGTTGCCCAGAAAGAAATGGTGTCAGCAAGTTTGAACCAGACGTGCTGACCACTTCTTTGCTGCCAGTGCCAACAATAATATGCATCAACAGTTCATGGGAAAGGTCATTGTTCAGAATTTTTTTCTGATTAACAAATATAATATAAATGTATAGAAAACGTTTATACATCTGTACCAAAATACATTATCCATAACTAACCCACTAACCCCCTTTTGCCTTTTATTATTAAGCTACAATTTGCAATATCCCTAGGATCATGTGCCCTATTTTATTATTTTACTTGCTGCAGTTATATGTCAGTTGAGCACTTTATGCGTATTTAGGTCACAATCACCTGTTGTGGCCATCTCTGAGCTGGAATAAACTACAATTTAGCCACAGCTCAGCAGCATAAGGCTTGGGGAGGCTAAGCCTCCCCAAACCTGCTTTTGCACCTTAAAACTTGGCTCCGTTTCTGCACTGCCCTGCAAATGTTCTCCGGGTTCTGCAGAAATCATCTGTGCTCTGATTTGATCTTTCTTCTTGTGGATTCTCCAATCAGAGCACAGCTTTCTTGACAGGCAGTAAAATTGACCAATCAAGGCGCAGATGTAGACAGGTATCGGGAGATTTTGCAAACTGGAGGTAGTGCAGAATTGAAGACTAAAAAAAGAAGAATCTGCGGGCTGTAAACTTTACCCAAGAACAACTTTTGCTGCAGTTTTCATCCCACAGGTACTATACACAAGTACTATACTGTATATGCTCTAAAGGCCCACTAGCTGAAATTAAATAGTTTTTTGTCACCGGACATCTATAATATCCCTATCCCCTACCCTAACAGATGGAGGGTAAGTTAACTTTTCCCCTGACAAAGCTCATTGTGCTTTTATATATTTGTTATGTTTTTTTGCTCTTTCTATTTTTCTTTTACTTTTGTCATTGTTTTTTTCATTTCTAGTTAGTTACAGGGGAGCCAATGCTGTGTATCAGTGCCAGTGTAAGAGTGCCAGGGCCTGAATATCTGCCATCAGTACCCACTGCTCGGCATATAATGTGCTGGTTTTGTATATAAAGACTGTGTTTCACTGTATATAACGTGCCTGGGATGTCAGTACCTGCTGCCTCTCTCTCTATAAAGCTAACTTAAACACATCTAAAGGGGTGGTTCACTTTTAAGTTAACTTGTAATATGTTATAGAATGGCCTATTCCTAGCAACTTTGCAATTGGTCTTTCTAGTTAATTTTTTTTATAGTTTATGAATAATTTGCCTTTCGCTTCTGCCTCTTCTCAAGCTTTCAAATGAGGGTCACTGACCAAAATGTATTGCTCTGTGAAGCTACAGTTTTATTTTTCCATGCAGGCCCCTTATCTATTCATATTCCCATCTCTTGTTTAAAACACTACCTGGAGAGCTGCTGAACAATAAGCTAAATAACCGAAAAACCATTAAAAATAAAAGAGGACCAATTGCAAATTGTCTCAGAATATCAATGTCTACATCATATTAAAAGTTAATTTAAAGGTGAACTACCCCTTGAAGCTAACTGATCACAAACACAAATGTATAGAGAACCCCTAACAGAAGTACACGTATGAATGCTTTTACATCCTAAGCATTTTAGGGTTAAAAAAAGCACCCCCACCCACACTTTTGCGCAGTATCCCTGGGAGTCAGTGGGAACAGCAAGAGGTAGTTGGGAGGTTAATTTTTTACACCAGCAGCGAATCCACTATGGGGCTGATTTACTAAGACACAAATTCGAATCCGAATTGGAAAAATTCAGATTGGAAAACGAACATTTTGCGACTTTTTCGTATTTTTTGCGATTTTTTCGGCGTCTTTACGACTTTTCGGGAATTATCGCAACTTTTTCGTTACCAATACGATTTGCGTGAAAAAACGTGAGTTTTTCGTAGCCATTACGACTTGCGCGAAAAAACTCGAGTTTTTCATAGCCATTCCGAAAGTTGCGCAAAATCTGGCGATTTTTTCGTAGCGTTAAAACTTGCGCGAAAAGTCGCGCCTTTTTCGTAGCGTTAAAACTTAAAAGGCGCGACGTTTCGCAAAAATCGCAAAATACCGATCATTACGAAAAAAACGCAATCGGACACATTCGGCCCGTTCGTGGGTTAGTAAATGTGCCCCTTGGTCTCACATTAGCTATAGGTCAGTCTGTGTACGGCCCATATTTAGCCTTCCCAAACAAAAAAGTCACCCTCCGCCTATGTGCATACAGAAAGCTAATGTGAGGCAGAAGCATTGTTCTGTTCCAGCCCTAGGTTTACAATATCTATACCTTTTTGCATACATTAACTCTTCCACAAAATACAAAAGAGGAATGACTAAATTGCCTGTTATGTTTTGCCAAAAAGTCAAAACTTAGCTATAATTTACCACATTTTACTATTTGGAACTAGGTGTAGGCAGAAGAGGCACCAGCCTAAGGCGCAACGCTGGGGGCGAAGGCGCTTGGCCTGCCTGGCCCACCTCTGCTACTTGGGTTTCTGAACTAGCTGACTCTGAGACAGGAGATTCAGTGCTCTTTGTAGAAAGCACTCTAATAGTTAAAAGGTGCAATTTCCTAATCCAAGAAAATACATAATGGGAATAGTTTCTGTCTCAAAAATGGGCAAATGCATTTGCATACACAATATAGGAGACTTCCTCTTCTGGTGTTTACATGATAATTGTTGGCTTCCTTGTTTACCTCTTGTAGTGACTCGGCATTAAGGAGAAAGAAAGGTAAAAACTAAGTAAGCTTTATCAGAAAGGTGTATGTAAATACAGCCATAAGCACTCACAGAAATGCTGCACTGACTTCTCTGAAAAAAGATTAGTTGTGTCTGTGCCAGAGACACGCAGCTTTCTGTTCTCTGCTCTCTCCTTCTCCCCCCCTTCCTTTAAGAATGCTAAGAACTTAAGTAATTACGCAAGCAATATACCTTGTGATGTTACCAAGAGACAATTTGTGATAAGATATATGGCAGAATTTTTTTCTTTTTTTCTGTTTAAAATCAATAAAAATCATTTAAATAAAAAAAAAGAATGCTAAGAACTTACTCCCCCCCTTAGGAATGTGGATCTGAGCCAATCAGCAGGAAGCTGACTCATAGGGGCCAATTCATTAAAACACGAGTTCGAATCCCGAATGGGAGAAATTCGGGTTGAATACGATAATTTCTGAAGATTGCAAATATCACGAAAATGCTTACGAAAAAATCGTATTAGTCACGATAATATCGGCGATCCGAAAGTCACAAAATTTTTGTACCGAATGATTGTAAACACCAGCAGAACCTTTCCGAAAAAGTTGCGCAGGTGTACGAAAAAGTCACACAAGCTCGAAAAAGTCGGCGAAATGAACGCTCCGAGCATTCGCGTCTTAATAAATCTCCCCCATAGTCTTACTAACTGAGCATGTTGGTCTGCATGTCTGTGCAGGAGTGAGGCATTATGGGAAATTTCTTTTACACAGCTCAGCGTTTTTTCTTCCTCTTTGGCTTCAGATCTTCTGAACAGGTGAAATATGGGGAGACTTAAAGGCACTATTGAGACAACTGGTATGCCTGCAGTTTGAGATTAACTCTGTACTAGCCTTTCCTTCTCCTTTAAGGCAGCAGGGAATAAAACTAAAGCACAAATAAACTTCTCCATGATGCAGCAATATTGAGCAATTCTGGCAGTTGCAGTTCTTCCACTTTGGAAACCCCAAAGGACCTATCAGTGCTGCAATTCAGCACTAACTCATACTAGTAATAGTTATGACTGATTCAAAAGAGAGTCAAGGGAATAATGCCAGTTGGGTTCAAGCCAGATGTTCAATACCTGTACTTGCTGCCAAGGCTTTTCAGGGAGCCAGTTAAGTGAGATGTTCTGAAACTGCCATTAATCATTTGGCCTTTTTTGGTATTCTTCCATTGTATGCATTGTTAGCAGTAAAGGTTGTTACATGGCCTTTTCTTCTGCTAATGCTGCATTGTAGAAATAAACTATTCATAGTTTTTTAAAATTAAGTTTTATTTAAATTTTTATTCAATCTCCCACTTTTCCTTCAGTGTCCTCTGAGACATATCTTGTCTTAGAAAAGCCTTGTTAGATTGTGTTTTTATCTGGAGTTTAAATTACTGCTATCTGTTTTATGAGGAGTTCAATGGTTTGGCGGCATTACTGAGCTCTAATTCCCCACCAAATTGATACTCTCTGAAAATCAAATGTCACATAATACAAATTAATTGGGGATTACTGATTTCCAGCATGGAAAGACACCTCTTACCATTGGTTAAAATATCAAACTTTAATAACTTGTCCAACTTGTCCAATCTATAGTTGCAATTCTGCAACTTTAGATGAAAGTCTGATACAGCAATATTTTCATTCTGTCACCTTTTTATTGGCTGTAGGGGTCCTGACTAATTGAGCCTCAAAGTGGGGCTTATTAAAAAAAAGAAAGGTTAACTCCACTGCTATTGAATGTGGAGGATGAAGAAAGAATTGTGTAGGGCTTTTGCATGAATGAGTCTTGTTGTACAGAGACATGTTGTATAAAATATCTAAAATGCATTTTAGGCTTTGAAAACAGTGTCACCCTGCTGGTGCATAATTACTTTTGGTGTACATATTGAGGCAGCACCAATGTCTGGCCTTTAAGGGGCTGTATAATGCAATGGCAACTATCTATGCCAAAAAAAACCCCAAAAAGCAGAGCAGAAACCCACATTTAGGGGCTGAATGGGTCAGCAATGGTATATGTGGATTCAAAAACTGGTTGGTGTTTAGAGCATGTATATTTGAGGAGACAATTATGTGACCCTGGACCAAATCCTGCATTTGGCCTCATGAACTTCTGTTTACTCAACTGCCACCTTGTTATAATGAAGATTTATTAAATCTATTCATATTTAGCCTTGTTTTAATGATATAATATTCAAAATTATATTTTAAAATACCCTTTTGTGTTGTTCTTCCTCACAATTTTCACTAAACAGTGAAAATGACAATGCAAAGCAGTTCTTGTCATGTTCAGAGCTTGTACATAAGGAATCCTTACTAAGGGCCCCTGTAGAACAGTGAATGCTTGTGTGTTCTCCAGGCACATCCAGGAAGCTCAAACCATTCTGTTGGCAAGTTGCTTTATAATGCAGCTTTTCCGGCTATCTAGCACAGTGCAGCCTTTGATAGTTGCCAAGATCATTTATTGTTTTGCCTCCTTCTTTATTTCCGCCAACTGTTTTCCATTCTTCCCTATTCACACTCTCCTCTTTGGATATTTCTTTGCTTTTGCACATTAAGTGCCATCATTTGTTTAGTAAATGGAAACTCCTTCACTGGAGGGAAAATAAATCAAATTAGTAAAAAGATCACTCCTTCATTCTCTTTAAATGTCACTTGGCTTGGTCAAGAATAAGGCCATGCGTGAGCTGCAGTGGAATGAGGAAGGGCTTGAAAGGGGGTACATCAGAGTTCTACTAAGTTTCATGTGAATTACAAACATTGATTAAGTTAGTTTGATTCTGGGTATCCATTACTATGAAAGGAAAACTAGGATCAGAAAACAATAAGATAAATATGCAGAATGTGGCTCCCTGACACCCTAAAGAGTCCCCCTGATACCCTAAAGAGGCTATAAAATACTCTGCCACCTCCTGATTCAGTCATGACTAAAGGTCTGATGGCCTAAGGGTTAAATGGTGTCCCTCTCAAGTCAGAACCCTTCTGTTTTGTGTTCCTGCTGTGTCACTGCTTTCATAGTTCTGTTCCAGGCTCTGTAGCAGCACCCATTAGCTCATTGCAATGAAACTCTCAAGCCCACTGTACCTGACAGACAGGGACACAGTACTTTCAATAAGTTACGCATCGAAAAGCACAGATAGGTACGTGGAGTTGCCACCGAGGAGGTTCCTGAAGGTTATAGCACTGCACAGAAATTAGGGATGTTACTTTGTTCATTTAGAGCCCAATGTAGTCCTGTGACCTTCGAGAGCCAAATGTATTGCACACAAACAGTTCTATTTACTGAGAACATACACACCTTGAAAGCACATATGTTTTTATGTATTACATTTATTTGTATGTAGAGATACTGGCTGCATATCAAATCCCTCACAAGCATTTGTGATCTGTGTTTGTCTGAGGCACAAGGGCATGATTTGTTTCCTCTAGTTGAAGGGAGCTGACACTAGGAATTAAACCTAGGTCTCAGATGCTGAGTACAGTCATTTTGGTCATTTCTGTCCTCAGTTATGCTTGGATAATATCTAATTGGGTACTTGTTTGAATAATTATTTATTAGAGGAAGATATTACTTTACTAAGACAGTGATAGTTGAACAATCTACATAGTGATGAAGAGAGATGGTATTAATCACCAAACATAGTTAAAACTCAAAAAATGTGCTCTTACAGAAGTATGGGAGAAAATAACTGTGTAGACAGGAAGTATGGAAGGAGAGTAGTTTTGGTAAAGTAGGAAGGAAGAAAGAAACAAGGGGTGAGGTAAAACAAACATGGACAGTTGAATAGAAAAAGAAGGGGAGTGGCAGAGAGAATTGGGGTGAAGGTGGAAAAACATAAGGGAAGGAAAGGAGATAAAGAGGAGCGTTGGACAAAAGGGAAAATAGAAGCAAGAAAAAGAGGGAGGAGACTGGAAAGACGAGGGGGGGAGAGGATTAAAGTTTGGAGAAAAGTAATGCAGAATAGAAGAGAAGAAGGGAGCAGAGAAGAAAGGTTGGGATGCTAAGAGACGGTGAGTGAAGAGAGATTATATTGAGAGATATTTTGGTGAGTGGGGTCCTATCGAGTTTCCAGCTGGACTGAAAATGTTTTGGTTTGTGCGCTAAGTCCTGATACTTTGTTGTCTATTTATAGGAAAAAGTGAAATAAATGAATACATAGAACACCTAATTTTAAGTGAAAAGGTTTTTTTGGTTTATATTGATTTCTACTTACTGGGTATATTATGGAATAGGAGATAGCGATGTAGGGCATATTGTGCAATACTCTATTAGTTTTACTATTGCATAGTGTTATATGTTCAGGGGCTGGGCATTTCAGTGATTAATGATTATAAGATATATAATATAGTCTTTTAAAAGCACCCCCCCCCCTAAAGTTTCAAACCACTAAAGCTAGAGGATGTTGCTGTGGATTCTACCACAGGGTCAACAAAGAATTCCAACATCTACCAGATTTTATCTTTAATTTTTACAATATATAGAAACCTACATAATGCTCTTAAGTTAGGTGCATTTTATCTAATACATCTTCATCAGCTCTGGTTTCATGGTGGTTTGCTAATCCATCCAATTTCAGGCTCTCGAATACTGTGATAGAACTGCTAGTGTAGACCAGCTTACATCTGCTTTCTTGTTAAAGAAAGTCTTTAAATGCCTCAGCAGGATCATTTCACTAACATATCTGAGCATGTGACTTTATTGCTAAGTACTTACACTCACTGGACTTAGATGGTTGTAAGTATGCATGAATACTGTAAGTCAAATGAAGGTGCATAATGCAAGGTTGTGGCTAATGAATCTGCAATGCAAGATATGGAACCCAATGATAAATTCTGTTTCAAACAGGTTCAAATGTACCCCAGAGCAACAACCGAACAGCAGTTATCTTAGTTTGTTTACTACAGGTAAAGAAATGATAACAAAAGTCTGATTGCTTGCAATAAATGAGTGAATGAGGTAGATGCCTACAGTATGAATGTGAAAGGTAAGTAACCCCTTGACTGTTACAGGCTTTGCAGACATTATTGTTATTTAAGTTACAATCCCTCTTTTACTCAAGGACATATTTGATCAAGGTACATAAATGGTATTTATGTTGTAATCTATGTGGAATTTTATTCTGTTTCATTTCCCAGTGTTCTTTCTTCATTTATTACACTTCTATTAACACAACTGAATGTCAACCTATGAATCATTTCTTAATTACGTGTGAAATGGGGGAAGTTATTACTTTGTAATATCCTGCATTTTATTTAGTACTGCCAATTATAGTCTCAGCTGGACAAAAAGTGCTATTAAGTTTATTGACAGTCATGCCTTCTCATTATGCACAATAGAATTATTCACCCTAGGAGCACCAACCCTACAGTTTGGTAACTTCAGCAATTAACCATCAAATTATAGAGATGGCACAGAACTAAATCATCGTATCTGCTAAACAAAATTTTTGTCCCTAGTTAGTAACCATATGCTATCGATGATATAGTGGCATCAGTAAATGAACCAAAGCTTGAAGACCAATCAAAAGTCTTTGGTTCCTATGGTTTACTATTCTGGGACTTCTCTGACATCGTAGGAGTTACTTAAAATATAAATGCATTGAAGGAGAAGGCCTGGGAATCATACATAAAAAACATACTAAATTAAAAGTTAGAAGAAAGCTTTTCCAGATAACAAAAAGAAGAAGAATTTGCCATTTTTCCATTGTTCCATTACAAACACCAGAAATGGTATTGCAAATAAATGCATAAGACAAAGCTGTCTTGGAGCCACAAAATTCTGCAGATATGTCACTTAAATTAGCTGGAAGTATTCTACAACATATCTATAAGTTTCAATTTAATTGAAAACAGAAATTTGGCTAGTAAAGGGTTAGCTTCCCTAAAAAAACAATCTTTACATTTGCGCCTTGAATACTCCATTAGCTTAAAAACAAAATATGTGAATAGAGTAGTGCTTATCTATGCACAGCTCAGCTCTCATTGGCCATGCAAAAACATCTTTTTTGTTATCCTGACACAAACTCTCTTCTTGGCGAGAGCTGCTGCAGGATAGACAGAGCTACTTTATGTAAAGAGAAACTTCTTGCCTTTTTCTGTTCCTCAGCAGTTTCACGTGAATGTATTGGCCAGAATTAGCCTGAGATTTAAGTTGGCTTAGGTAATTATAACCACACATATTATCAGTTTTAGCCTGCAGATTAACATGCTGTGAGTTTGCAGCTGAAGCTGAAATTTCAGTGGGCCGTGGAGAGAACAGTCAGCATTGTGTACTGAAATACAAGAGGTTCTTCTTGGGAAATGTATAATTATAATTTCTGCATACAAATATGACATGTAGCAACAGTAGGTAGTAAAGAATGACATTTCTGTCACTTTGGCTGTGTATGATACAGAATGACACTGTGTGTAGGAGAGACATAGGTCAATTCAGGTTTGTGGCCGCTGCTAAAGATTCACAGGGAAAAACTTTAATAGTTTAATAACTTTTTGAATTACAGACAACCATTGCATGCAAACAAACAGAATTTGATTTTCTGTGAATAGTACAGATTACTAATGTCAAGTAAAGCTTTTTTGTTAAGCAGCTTTCTAGCTTTCAGCAGCTTAGCTGGTTGCTAAGGTACAACTTACCCTAGTAACCAGACAGTATTTAGACTGGAACATGAATAGGAAAAGGCCTGAATAGAAAGATAATACAAAATACAATATCATTGCAGTCTTACAGCGCAAACTTACTTTACTGCCAGGGTCAGGGGCCTCCAACAACTACACAGCGTCAGGTGGAAAAGGTAATAAAATAATAAAAACCGAAGATCAATAGAAATGTTGCTAATAAATTAACATACCAAAATTTAACTAACCAAAATTGAAAGAGCAGGGATCAAGAAGACCACTCCCTTGACTCCTCTTACCCATTATTCTGGTAGGAGATGATAAGACATTGTTTCATAACCCTATGGATCTCTGGATTGAGACCCAAAAATAGGATCCCATGCTGTTTGGAGTGAGTCTTCATGGTCACAACTGATGCAGTGCGATTTGTTTCTACAATAGAAAATAGTAATAACAACAAGATGCTAACTAACGTATGTTTTGCAAGGCTAACTTCTAAACCATTCTGGGTCCCCATAGCCAAAAAAAAACTCCCAAAAACACTGAGATAAGAAGATGACCCAGTGTTGAACTGGTGCAAAGATGGTCTTCATCTCCTTTTCACCTAAAACCCCCTGTCCCTGTATTCTTTGCTAGATCATAATGTATACATTAATTACTACTGCACTGACTTCTCAATAATTTTCCTGATTTTTTTTAACATTTGTTCGTCAATGGCATATACAATTGTGTGTCTTATGTTAGTGGACTGCAGCACTTTAAATGACTGAGAAAATTAGGATGTTGGGAAACTGGGATGTTGGCATAAAGTAGTTATGCAGATCACATCCCCATTCTCTTGTCTAGGCTAAGAGGGCTGCTATCTTTCTGCCATCCAACAGATGGCAGTACAACAGAAATTGGTTCCATGAAGCTGTGTTTATACAGATTTGTAGCTCTGAATATAATTCTTTTTGGTATTTACTATTTACAGTATATATGTATGTTTTTGTATATATGTACATTATGTAAGTATACTTATTAAAATATCTTTTGTGAGACATTGAGAGACACAGCCATCTTCCCACAAGTAATTTGGGAGAAATATGTTAACAGGTTAATGAAATGTATATGCATACTTCATCACATGTTTGCATTCAGAAATGATTTAGCATTTTGTAAAGATTTTCTTCAGTTGGCCACTTAAAATTTTGGCCATCTTTTGTCACATTTTTGGAACCTCATCAGTGCAATTGTGGTCCTGACCACACCCATTTCCAGAGGTTGCAGATGGTTACACTTTTTGTATAGCAATTATATAAACAGGTAGTGTGCTTGCATTGTTGCCTGTACACAGCCTACCCCTTTTATTTCATGGTACATTTGTGTTCAGTGCATAGGAAATGTCCCATGCTAACCTGTTTATTGTACATCAGTGTATGCAAGGGCTGCACTTTCCCATTAAACCTCTTTAACATCAGATTGATAACTATTAAGTTGACTGGTTAGAAATGGATACTAAGGAGAGGTTCAACAAGCACAACTGTGCATTTATAACAAAAATATAACAGTAAACCTATGATGTTACCTGTTACTGTGTTGTCCTTTCTTTTCATATTCGGCCACCAATATTGCCAATCATTTCTTTGTCTTCCCTCTGGAAATTAATCACATTTAGAACAAAGCTAGTTAAAAGGTTAAATTATACACATTTATAAAACACATTGAAAAAAAAGGCCTCACTCATATTGTACCTAGGAACCTAGTAACCTTTGGGGGCTTATTTACCAACATAGTTCAAGGCAATCCAACTGCTGAATAGCTGCTATTTGCAACTGGAATTTAGTGTACTTGTATGCAGTAGGGCTGCCACCTTTTCTGAGAAAATACCAGCCTTCCTATACTTATCTTTCTTCCCTATTAATAATATTGGCATCAATTTTAAGCATGCAAATGGTAGCCCTAGTTAGCAGGCCTGGCTTCATGAAAAGGCCACACAGACCCAGGCCTAGGTTGGCAAATTGGGGTAGCAGGCCACTCCAAGACTTTTGTCCACAGCTCCATTGGAACTCTTGTATTGCTTTTTGCAAACAGGGAAGTGTGGTTTATCTGTTGTAAAATATAAGGATATTATAAGTCACTTAGAAGTGTTTTCATATAAGTTATGGAGCTCTAAGGTGACTTCTAAGATTTTCATATTTTAAACAGGTGGTAAATTATTTGTTATAATACACAAGATTCATTAAGTCATGTGACAGAGATTATATCATTAAGCAGCAATTGTAAGCTCTGTTTATAAGGATCTAATTTACAAGATATTTTTGACTCACTGAAACTGACTTAAGTTGGTGACTAATATCCTTATATTTTACAATAGAGGGGTATGTTATTGACTAAATATAGTCACATACACACTGAGCTTGATGTATAATTTCTGTGTAGTATTTAAAACCCAGATACATTTCATATTTTTATATTTTTAATAAACTAAACCCTTTTATTCTCCACTGTATATATGCATCAGAAGTTGCTAAAGAGGTTAATACAACAGTTTTTATTTGACTGAACTGTGTAAAATACAGTTCTTAACAAGCTATATTTCAGTTTGTTGGCATGACCCTGATCTGCCCACAGCTGACCAAGTCTAGAGAACTACAAGGAAATGAGTTCATCTAAAATCCCACACTGATAAGGGATCGGTATTTCTTTTCCAGGCAAAGGGAGGTGAGGGTTAAGAGAGTGTAGGGCACAGCTCTTACATCATGTGACTGGA
The DNA here is from genome assembly GCF_000004195.4 of Xenopus tropicalis. Taxonomy (NCBI): domain Eukaryota; kingdom Metazoa; phylum Chordata; class Amphibia; order Anura; family Pipidae; genus Xenopus; species Xenopus tropicalis. The sequence goes on along the minus strand of NC_030677.2, from coordinate 81,249,900 downwards.
ACCTCACTTTCCTTCCATTCTTTGTTTTTTCAATGTTTTATATTCCCAGTATTCACGTGAGCAGCATTTGTATGCTGTTTTTATAGTTATATTGAAGGAAATAAATGTATATTGATTATAACAGTAATTTACCGCATGTCTCAATCATTTAACAACTTTTTCCAAATCCATAATTTTCAAATTAGGTTAGAGGGTGGGCCAAATGTTAAAATTTGAGCAGAATTCCTCCAAGTCTTGGATTTGGTAACTAGCATGGGCCAATTGAACAAGCTTCTTGCATATGTTGGTATGTAAGTGTTTGTGTTTTGGGATGTAATGTGCCTGCCCCCCCAGTATTTGTGTTTAGGGATGTAATGTGCCTGCGCCCCCAGCAAAAAACATTTCAGGGACCTCCTACTGCTAGTGTAAAAACAGACAACCAATCTTGGTTCAGGACCAATCAGTTACTCCCTGGTCAGACCCAAAGTTTGGGAACCACTTCTCTAATTTATTTGGCTGCAGCACGCTAAGGGGGAGATTTACTAATCCACGAACGGTCCGAAGGCGGGCGAATGCGTTTTTTCTTAATGATTTGTATTTTTGCGACTTTTTCATCGCCGTTGCAACTTTTTCGTATGTCCTGCGATTTTTTCGCCGCCATCACGACTTTTTCTCTGCTGTAGCGAAAAAATCGGACGCGCGACAGCGATGAAATAGTCTCGCAAAATACGATAAAGTAGTGACGGCGATGAAAAAGTTGCGACAAATACGAAAAATCGCGGCGGCGATGAAAAAGTCGCAAAATTTCCGTTTCCAATACGTTTTTTTCCCTTTCGGGATTCGGATTCATGGATTAGTAAATCTGCCCCTAAGAGTTGTAGTCAAACAGATAAAGCATCAATGAAAAGAAACACATCAAAGAAGGAAATGGCAAGTATGTAAGCCTCATGGACAGTTTGACATGTTGCCTTATTATACACTTATTACGGTAAACACCTGACAGTAAGCCAGAGAAAATGAATATGAGTAATTAACATATATTGGGTATTAGAAAATGTTTCTATGATTACCTGGATTTTAGGGAATTAACTGTAGAAAAGATCCCTTAATCCTATATTAAAGAAAAAACAAGATTATTTTCTCCACAGCCAAAGATATTTTGCAAAGCTGAAAGTGACTGGAAATGTGTTTTTGCTCAGGTACTTGGAAAGCCAGTTACATCAACTGATTCTGATTTCTGGTGTTTTCCATCAGGCCCAGACTGGCGATTTGTGGATTTTGCCAAATGCCAGAGGGGCTGCTGTAAGGTGCCATAGACTAGTCACTATTTATTGGGCTGGTTGGGAGGCTGTTTGGGCCTCTGTGACTTTGAAATGCCAGGCCTATTTTGAATCCCAGTCCAGGCCTGTTTCCCATGTGTTTAAGGGGCTTTGAGACTCAGACAAAGCAGACCTTGTAAGGAGTTGGATTATTGGCCTAGAAGTTACATTCCTATAAAATAACCCTAATGTTTCTAAGCATTCTGTTGTTCTGATCTTATTCTAAGGGATATCCATGCATAACATTCTCAGGTTAGTAGATATGCTCCATAGAGTTGAAAGATTGATTTGATGCCATGACAAAGTGAAATACACACTGTATTAAAATTATCCCAACCAAGCATAGATATACTAGATATTTTTCTGTATACAGAAAATAAAATACATATTTCAGGATTCACTGTACTGATTAGGCACCTATATTGGACTTTGTTATAAAAGGGCAACTAAACAAAAATTGCTTATATTTACTTGCTCTTATGTCTTATGTTGTAGTATTTACCTTTACCCCATGTGACTGATATTAAAGCGTCCTTTCTCCCTGTAGAGCCAGTAGTGTAACCCTTCTTCTCTGTGGCCTATACCTGCTAGTTGCTAATTTAACACTGGATGCCAGTGGTTTTTAGCAAACAGCTACTTAAAAGGGGTGGTTCACCTTTAAGCTAACTTTTAGTATGTTGTAGAATGCCCTATTCTAAGCAACTTTACAATTTGTCTTCATTATGTATTTGTTAGAGTTTTTGAATTATTTGTCATCTTCTTGCAACACTTTGCAGTTTTTCAATGGGGGTCACTGACCCCGGCAGGCAAAAATCTGTTGCTCTGTGAAGCTACATTTTTATTATTATTGTTACTTTTTGTAACTTTCTTTTCTATTCAGGCCATCTCTTATTCATATACCAGTCTCTTATCCAAACCACTCCCTGGTTGCTAAGGTAACTTGGACCCTAGCAACCAAATAACTTCTGAAACTCCAAACTGGAGAGCTGCTGAACTGAAAATGAAATTACTAAAACCCTAAATAAAAATAAAATAAAATAATAAAAAATGAAGACAAATTGCAGATTGTCTCAGAATATTACTCTCTACGTCATACTAAAACTTAACTTAAAGGTGAACAATCCGTTTAATATAGCAGACAGGCATTTAAGTTTCTTAATAATGCAGTATAAAAAATTAACGCAAACAATTCTCACATATGTATTAGCATATTTTTAGGGTACTCCTGGGTCTCCCACAAGAAATAAGCCTTACCCTTTATTTGTTGGATACCTGTAAGTGTGCAAACTGGAAGCCAATCTCATCCTGCCTTTCACTGCATTTGCTCATGTTTGTCGATCTCTACCAGGGAGCCTAAAACCCAATGTAATGTGGGTATAGGTGACAATCAGCAACTCTGATGTGCAATTCTGTGTGTAGAGAAAAGTCTACAGGGACCTCTGAGATTTGTTAAAGTGTTAGCGATGTGGTTTTGGAGGTGGGCCCTATGCAGGATACTAAGGTGCACACAGGAACAAAGTAAAGTCAGAAAGTATTCAACGTAAACAAGAAGAGGACTCAGTTTTTGTTTAAAATACAGGACTACTGTCTGAATGAAATGCTTTAAGCTCTCTAAGGCACAGCATTTACAAGACCACTCTGCATTTGAGATGCACAGACTATGGCATTTAGCAATGCGCTGCTGGCCACAGGAGGTGCCGACTAACTGAAATTCTCTGCTTACAGGCCCCAGTGCAAGATATACAACTGGTTGGTATTTTCTGAAGTTTAATTACTTTTAAGATGGCAAGAGGTAATAACTAATCTTTTCTATAGGATGAAGGGCAAATGTGTCTGTATTTAAGTTGTCTATAATTTCAATTTATTTTGCTTTAACATTTAAGTAATACCAACATCAAAAAGTATATGATTTTTTATATACTTTTTAAGATTTTTTTCATAAGATTTATAACAGTGATTTTACTACTTTTTTCCTTTACTGTCATTAACATATATAGTAGAAAATCCCTGCACCTTAACCCCTTGTGTCACTGTATAATGTTATAACACATGATATCACTGGAAACAACAATGTCACTTGTCCTACCTCACCACCTTCTGCTGGGAAGATACCACTTCTTGTGTTCTTAACAAGGACTCTTAAAAATTTTTTTGGTAACCCTTGCCTAAATGCCATTAAAGCCCTGCTCCCATAGAGACATCATTGAGGTGTATTGCTTAATCACATCAGCCATCAAGCTGGAGTGGCAGCTCACTGGGTGAAATGGCACAGATGCAAAATAATAATGCACAGACCTAAAAGCAACAAAAGTAATACAAAAAATAAACTGAAGTGCATTTGTGATTGCTGTGTAATCTATCTATACAGAAGTTATAAGTAAAAACTTGAGGAGTGTGCTGAAGATGTAATTCAGCAAAATCTAAGATTTAGTGTATGCTGGAGCAGCCCAGTTTATCTTTAGTATGAAACTGGCAAATAAGATTTTAGCTTTAAAATGAGCATTTTGTCATTAAACAATCAAAAATGAGAAAACAACACACATATAAAGACTTGGACACAAGTGACTAAAGCATGGTTTGTTATTGTGTACTTACAAACATGACTTACTGCAGACAGTTTTGCCGAGCCTTCCATGTACTGCTGCTGCTAGTTTGTGAGCAAGGTGTAAGTCACTTTCCAGCTGCAGATGTGAGCTGTTTGCAGTCCTTAGTAGGTGATAGGCAGAGCTCAGTGAAGGTCATCTACTTGGTAGCCTGTGGAAAACATTTATGACCTGCAAACAATATAACGTAACTCCACGTACATGTCATATGATCCATGATAAAGTTACAGCGGCTAATTACAAGTTGTTACTCAGGCTAACATTAAATTATTTCCTAAAATAACCCTAGGGCCTTCATGTTTCTTCTGAAGAAGTTAGCAATAATTAACATCAACTTTAATCTATTTCTAAAGGGCCAATTAGCCACTTGGCATTAAAATCAGCATATACAACTAATGTTAGATGGTTCAGTAAAGGATAAATGGGAGGTAATTACATCGAATAGCAATTGTAAAAGTTCTGTTAATTGTAGAACCCTAATTATTACCATGCATGATAGGGTTGACTATTAATGGATTCACTTTAAACTACAGTAAACTGACCACTGGGAGTTGGTGTGACAGAGGTCAGCATCTCACCCTTCAGCCACTCATGTTGCAGTCGTAAATAAACGTAAATAATAATAGCCAAAGCCAAACATGTGGACCCACAGCTGCACTGAGGGTTTTAAAAAAAGATTTTTAGATTCAAAAGATTTTTAGATTAATTTTTTGTTTGCACAGGTTTTTGAAGTTAGTAAAAAAAAAATACTAGTTCTATGTTTTTTACTATAAAGCTATTTACTAAACATGGCCCAATCAGAATTGAGTCTGATGTTGAATTGAGTTAATGCTGAGTCTAATGTGAACAAATGTTGAGCTAGAATGAATTCAAATTTTTTTTTCCTGCACATCTGAAGAATATGCATTGTCATACCTTATGGCAAATGCATCTCAAATATAAAGCGTGCTTTTTTAATTGACACTATCAGCATCTACAGTATCTGTTACATTGTTTAGAGTTTCCATGTTTAAAGAGAATTATGTAAAAATCAATTAACAACCTTGTTATGCATATGGAGCCTTAAAAATGTGTACAGAAATACACAAGTTTTTAATTTCTTCTAGCACTAAGAATTTATTCCAGAGCATGTCATTTTTATTGTGAATAAAATATTTATAATGGCACAGTGTGAGAACAGAGACTAAGCAATAACATTATTAATAATGTATCTGTATATAATCTATGTATATAATAAACTTACAAGAGCCCAGGTTAACAAACATAATTACAAGTATGGGATCTGTTATCCAGAAAGTTCCAAATGAAAGAAAGACCATCTCCATAGATTCCATTATAAACAGATAAATAATTCCAATTTGTACAAATTATTTCTTTTTTCTATGTAATAATAAAACAGTACCTTGTACTTGATCCTAACTAATATATAATAAATCCTTATTGGTGGTAGACTTAAGGCATGGAAATCTAAATGACAGAAAGATCCTTTATCCAGAAAATCCCTGGTCCTTAGCATTCTGGATAATAGGTCCCATACCTGTATTCAAATTTCAAAAGTCAGGAGTGAGCCATGGACAGCTATGCTCTTGATAAACCACCCTCCATTTTACTTCAATTCAAGATATAGTTCAGTCCTGTATACATGGTGTTAAGTGTAAGTAAGTGTAAGGTATAGATGGAATATAGTTTATTGAAGCCTTTGGCACATGTCCTATATATAAAAAAGAATTCTGTGATGTGTGCCAGATGCATCAATAAAGCCTACTGCATTTATAACCCTCAACAGTCTCTGTTTTCATGGGAGAACTCTAAATCATCAAAAGGGTTAAAACTTCAAAAAAAAGGTGGGACCATGGGTGGTTCACTGGCACATGCTGGATAGGTAAGGCCTGAGTATTTTTCTGATATGGTTGTATATATCAACAGCTAAAACAAATACACAGCGTCTTGAGGTTTACAAAGAAACTTGGAAAGGCCACAAGTATGCTGGCCACAAAATAATCCCCTTAGTATATTTTGCAAAACCATAGTAAGTTTGGCAATCTCAGAACTTGGATATGCCGATATAAAGTGGGATGTCACACACCAGTGTAAAGCATCACGTTGGAAATGAATGTCAGTGCCAGAATGTGCTACATATCCCAATAAGAAGCATCTTAGGTGCAACTTTTCCTGTCACTTGTGTTTTTTTTTTTTTTTTAAAAGGAGGTCACAACTTAAACAGATTGTAATAGCCTGCTTCCCGTCACTCGTTCTGAAAGGATTATATGAGGAACCCATAATTTGAGTTGTCACTTCGTAAAAAAGACAACATGCTTTAAATGATCTTGCTCTCCCATAAAAGTGAGTGCACTATAAAGGCAGATTTTATTTTCCTAACCTGATTTCATTTTATTAGTAGAAAAGATCATAGAAGATGTCTGCGTTCATTCTGTTCTGCAAGCTGAGGTGTTTGTATTGACTATTACCCTAATATATGTGTGATACCAGTATCTAAACCTCTGTACTTGTTTACACCATATTTGTAACGTTAATTAGTATGATTATAGACACTAGGGGATCTGCAGTTTTTTACAGTTCTGTATCTTGTCTAACACCAGTCGCTTAAACATTTACCTCTTAGTTGTACATTGTCTAAAATTTACAGTGGCAGTCTTTTAGAATTTTAACAAGGCCTAAAATATGGCATTCCTTCAGTATACAGCTTAAAGACCGGTGTCACATGGTATGACTGACAGGGAGCTTCATTTTATTGTTGGCAGCTGTTGACCGGTAATGTAACACATATACTACTAGATGTGTAATTGATTGCCTGCGCTTAAACTTTATGATGACCTGTTAATCTGCATATCAAACATAACTACTTTTGATATGTCCAAGGCCTTGATGGCTTTTTTTTGTTTATAAAACTTTGCTTAACAATGATATGCTCTGTCATCCTGATTTAATGTCATAGCCCTGGCATTTCATAAAAAATTCTGTTTATCCATTGATGCAGCCTCTTGACCCTAAGCCGTTTTGGAAGCTGGGTTTCTGTCTAACTGGGCTGGGCGTCTGTCTGGATAGGCATTTGATAGATGTTAAAGTAAGTATAGCTGCATCTTTCTGTCTAATTGGCTCAGATTTGCTGGTTCAGACATGCACTGTTTAGTAAATGAACCCCTGTCTGGGTAATTCACAATCACTGGCAAACATTCCAATAGTCTGGTAACAGCATTCCATCTCCATTTAATCAATAAAGCTAATGTTGTTTGGTTACTGTGACATACAGGGCTAGGGCAAATTCTTTTCATGTTTGCACTTAAAGGGGTAGTTTACCTTAATAATAGATCCTTTTTAAATGCTTTGCATTGTCTATATTTGATCATGTATTTAAAATGTAGGTTTTAAAAAAGGAATTACTCAGCCTGTGGCTCTAGCAAAGTTTTTAGTGTAGGTGAGCATGTTGCCACTCCATGTGCTTCTCACTGTGCTTTAATAATATTACCAGTAGGGACAGGCTGACTGGGACAGTGTTTTCCATCCAACAACAGTGATGGTCAGAACTCCATATAACTGCATGGGCTAAAACCAGACTGCCTGTTTTGCACATATTCTAGCTAACACAGAGCATTGAAGTAGTCATACATTTCACTGGATGAATAATGCATGGTATTTCCCTTATTTTAAGTTGTACTTTCCCTCATTTTACATCAAAGTTTTCCTGCATTTAGTTATAAGTTAGTTAGTTTAGTTATAAGTTATAAGTTATTATTTAAGTTTAAGTCATTATTTTGCAGTGCACACCAATTCTACAGGCAAACCATGACTTTACTTTATATGTTCTCCCTCATTTTACACTTTGTTTTCATTTTTTTGCTTCCCTGGAAATGGTAAAATCGGAGTTTCACTGTATTACCTTAAATGATTTGGTTATGTGTTTATTGCGTCTAAAATTAGCTGTAAAGTTAGCGGTAAAGAGCTATGGATCAAACTTGCCTCTATTAGCCTTAGTCCCCTGCTGTATAGCACTGTATCAAATGCTTGTGCAAAATTGAGATTTCATGTACTCCTTTGATCCCGTTTTCTACTTATTTCCTCACTGTAGTTGAGAGGATTAGGTTAACAATTACATACTTTATAAAGCCATGCTGATTTACACTCCAAATTTAGCTTTTACCTTTGAAACAGATTATCTTCTCCTCAGCAAAACACCCAGACTAAAGTTTCTAGGTGCTTTTTAAGATTAGTTCCAGATAAAGTTTTCTCCCTGGATTTTAAAATACACTAACCTGGGCTAATATCACATGTGCCATTTTTCATCGGCTGCTGGATGGGGTGGATTTTGGCTTGAAAATGCACTCTTAACATTTTTAGGCCAAAATCTAAGCTGTGTGCTCATTGACTGCAGCCTGTGGCTGAGTTTTTTCTATTGATGGGAAAGCACTGGGGTTTTGTAATAAAAGACACTGTTTGCCCGGGTGCAGCAACCAATAAGCAGGTAGCATTTAGTGGTCATCTGTTTAAGATCTAATATCTTATTGGTTGCTATGGGTTACTGCACCTGGGCAAAGTTTGTACTTTTTATTATTTGTATATAATAATGTAATACAAAATCTTATGTCTTATATGCCTACATCTAGTAACTCATAGCAACTATTTGGATATTTTTTAGTATGATGTAGAGCTTGATATTCTGAGACATTTTGCAACTGGTCTTTACTTTTTGATTTCTGTAGTTATTGAATCACTTAGCTTTTTGTTCAACAGCTCTCCAGTTTAAAATTTCAGCAGGTATCTGGTTGCTGGGGTCCAAATTACCCTAGAAACCAGGCAGTTGTTTAAATGAGAGACTGGAATATGAATAGGAGAGGGCCTGAATAAACATAAGTAATAAAAAGTAGCAAAAATAATCAAATTGTTGCCACATGGGTCAATAGATTTGGGCTGGTGGGGTCTGTCACCCCCCTTTTGAAAGCTGGAAAGAGAAAAAGAAGGCAAATAATTCAGAAACTATGAGACATAAACCACCCCTTTAAGGAGAAACATTGATGTTCTCTCATATAAGCACTTATTATACTAACTGTGCAAATTCTGTCTGAAAGCTTTTATATGCAATATTAATGGGAAGTATGCCCCTTTGTCAACATAAATGTAATGAATAGTGCTTATGCTGGACATAGTCTTGGCTTTTTGTTTTAATCATGGAAAAGCTATGGTTATTGTTATTTCTGGAGATAAACAGGACAATGAGGTTAACTGAAGATTCTCCATATTTGCTTCTTGTAAAATATAAGCCAGTATACAGACCCAGCCCCGCCTCAGAGGTCCTAGGCGCCTGAGGCAGGCAAGTTGATGCCGCCTCCTCGCTCCCCCCGTGCATAGCTTTTTCATGTCTGAAGGGGGCGGGGGTCACATTGCTAGTGCAGTGAGCGCAATAGCGCACTAGAAGACCCGAAATTCCAATTTAAAAATCAAAATTTTGGCTTCTTAATTTACCTGGAAGGCTTTTTGCCACCCCTGGTAACTTGTCCGGCGCTGCTGCTTGACAATACCCAGAATGCACAATAAACTTCTGCAAGTCAAAATAAAATGGTGCTGAATTTTTGCTGCAATGTATAGAAAAACCTCTGATGGTTTTTGCCAGTTTGAGATTCGATATGTGCTAATTAAAAGATACCAGAACATTGTTTTCTATACATTAAATATTTTTTGTTATTATCCTTTTTTATATTTTTGTACTTGTCCTCTGTTCTGATGAAAAATGGTAATAAATGTTGTAGCTGGCCTTAGGGAACAGTTTTGTTGCATTTTATGGAAGCTGTGCAGATGGGGAGTTTTCAGTAACTGCCAACAATCACCTTTGCACTTGCACCTTTGTTCTACAAAAACTGTGCTAAAAGGTGTCATAATCTTCCACACCTACTATATATATAACTATCTAAAGCTTACTTAATGGCCCTACTGATATCAGAGAAAACCAATATGTGAACGTGAAGATTCTTGTATGCAATTAGGTTTAAATACAGTAATATTTTCTGAGGTAGAGTAAAAACCAGGGACGCTCCATAGAGAACTCTATAGCACTAGGTTATTTCATTCTTATGAAGAAAACCTCAAGGCAGTATGGTGGGAAATAGTGTTACCAGGATAAACTTATCCTGTAATTCTTTTCATAAAATGACTCATCAGAACCTGAATGAATATGATGGGTGGGAATAGGATATGTAAATAGTGTTCTTCCTTCCATTATCCCTTCCCATGCTAAAGGCTTTGGATTCATCTGTGCTTCTATTAAAATGCATGCTGTAACACTACAATGCAAATACTACATTTTTTTAAACAGTGTTTTCTGTTAGTTCAACGTGTATCTCTGTATTGTTGTATAATATACACGCATGTCAAATGCATAAAAATACATTTGTATTTTTTAAAAAATGCAGTGGAACATAGTTACATAGTTAAGTTGGGTTGAAAAAAGACTGAAGTTCAACCCTTCCAAGTGAACCCAGCGCACACATAAACCCATACTGACCTATCTCTGCACTCACATACATTAACTATATATATATATATATATATATATATATATATATATATATATATATATACCAACATCAATACTAGCTGTAGATTTTAGTATCACAAGAGCCTTTGATATTATGCTTGTTCAAGAACTTATCCAAACCCCTCTTAAAGGAATTAATAGAATCTGCCATTACAACATTACTAGGAAGGGCATTCCCCAACCTCACTGCCCTCGCCGTGAAAAAACCACCTACTCTACTTCAAATGAAAGTTCTGGTCCTTAATCTAAAAAATCATTTTTATGGGAAAAAGAACATCCTCTATCACCTCTAATGTACTTGTCATGTCCCCTCGCAACCCCAATCTTGACTGTCTAACATCACAGTTATATTCATTACCAGTTTAGTTGCACATCTCTGCACTCTTTCCAACTTAAGTCTTAAGGGAAAACTATGCCCCCAGAATGAATACTTAACCAACAAATAGTTTATATTATGTGAAGTGACTAGTGAGAGCGAATATTTTCAAAGGCATGGATTTCTGTGAATTTCCGCATTTCACCATTGGCAAATTGCAGCTAAACTTCAGAGAAAATTTGCTGCGTGGCAAAAAAAGATGCAGGCGAAAAAAAAAAACAAATAAGTCGCGCGACAAATGCGTTTCGCTGTTCTGTGAATTTTGCTGTCGTTTCGTGAATTTTTCGGCGAAGCGAAATGGGACAGATTTGCTCATCAGAAGTGTGAAGAAGTGTGGAGAAGTGTGGAAACCAAAGTCAGAACTCTGTCTATTAATTGGCTGATGTGGTCTAGCATGTCTGTGTGCCTTGGCTTACTTGTATGCACTGTGAATCCTATGATCCCAGGAGACGGCCCTTAATTCTTAAAATGGCAATTTTCTGTTTAGGAGAAGCCAATAGCACATACCACAAAAAAAGCATATTTTGATGAAAATGATTTATGTACATGAAGCAGGGTTTTACATATGAGCTTGTTTATGCAACATAACTACATTGACCTACATTGTTTGGGGGTATAGTTTACCTTTAAGGACGGGAGCCCAAAACTGCACTGCATAAGGGGAGGCCTTACCAGAGACCTATAAAGAAGCAACATTATGTTTTCATATTTCATTGCAAATTTTTATGCAAGACAACACTTTATTTGCTTTAGTAGCCACTGAATGACAGTGCCTGGAATTAGACAACTTGTTATCTACAAATCTGGTGCGTATAATTAGCCAGAATAATATGCAATCAATTAGCTCAGGTGCTTAGGTGTGCATATTACACACATTGATACCAATGTGTAAGAGTCCTTATACATATTTGCATTTTATATGCTGCTTTAATGGGTCACTTAGTAATGGGTCACTAAACTCCTGTTCTTAACAAGCTGAGAAGGGACTTAAAAACCTAGGGCTGGCAGGCCCCCCACAGCTGACATCACTGGTAAAAAGGCAAAGTTATAGGGGGTCCTCAAGCCATAGACTCTGTGTCCTGTGCTATAACCCTTTTGACCGTAGTTTTTGGCGCCAGTCCATGAATTACTAGCACAGAGAACTTGCAGCTATAGACATTCAAATGGCATAGTATTCTTACTGTGTGACTGAGAGAATTTTACTTGCACTGGTATACTGCAGTGTGTATTCGATTCTCTAGTTAAATTTGTGACCCATACATGCACTAACTCACCCCCTTTCAACCATTTGCTCTAAGATTACCAGATCAATACAAATTTTCCAGAATGCAATTTATTGCAAATTATTGAACAGCAAACATGGATGGTAGTGCAGAGAAATAGCAGGGATAAATTGAACAATTAAAACTACTACTCCAATTTTTAATGTCCTCATGCTATCTGTGGATTGCTGTTCTGAAATCACACATTTCTATTTAAATGACATTATTTTAAAGGTAAATTGTTGCTTGTGCTATTCTGTACTGAAGGGGTTAAATTAAATATTCAAGCTGAGGATAAGGCAGTGTATGTTAATCTTGGGGTTTAAGTACATCATGAAAATGTGTCTACTTGCTTAACAGCATATAAATGGTTCATTAACTTATAAAGTGTAAATTCAGTGCCTGTGGCATAATCTGGTATTGAACAGCAAAGCCAGGAAATTGCTTTATTGTATTATGGGCAATGCTTTTCTATGCAACAGAAGATGGTTCTGCACCTTATTTCTCTAACCATTCAAACTTTACAAACTTGAGCTCTCGTTCTTTAGAAATATGTTATCTAATAAGCTTCTAAAAATGTACCATTCTAATTGGTTCCATTATTTGTGCTGGTTTTTAGCTGTAACATATGTAGCACAGTAATAACGTACGTTCTCCTGAAAGTAGTTTCACTAGACCTTGCCAGTGCAGTGTGCACTATGTTCCACCATTGAACATTTCCATGTGCTCCTTTGTGTGTTTCCATTTACTTGGCAAAAGAATGGCAGTTTGGTCTTTTAAACATCCTTATTCATATCATTTCCCAGTCTCATTGTCTCCTTTTACGATCTGAAGTGAATACTGTGAATTTATCAGTACAATAAGTGACAGAGACTGATGGAATGTCACAAATTCTATAAAATCTTTTGTGACTGATTGTAAACCTCCTTAAAAATTTTAATACTTTACTGTAAAAGACACAGTAAAATAACAAAATAATCTCCTCATTAAAATGTGTCTTGAACTTAACTGCAAGGAGTTGTTCCATAAAGCAATGAAATAACATTACAAAATGTAGTATGTGAACTATAAGTTTACAAAAGGTTAATTGTTAATTTGACTCTTCATATGAGTTTCTTTATTGAAATTGCTCCTGTAGAAGAACAAATTGTGCCTTGTCTCTGTTCTGTGTAGTTTTATATGTTCCATTGCACGACAATGCATTGATGCATTCAGCCCTGTGGATCTGTACCCACAGGAGCAGAGATAAATGCAAAATACTTTGGTCAAGTATGTTTTTTTCTGTGTCCAGCATGGGTCTCCTTTCTGCAGAAAGCTACAGAGTAAAAGGAAAATAGTGAACACTGCACCACATGGCTATTGCACAGAAAAACACTTGAGGGTTTGGAGCCAAAGATAAAAAAATTAAAAGGAGGATATTACATTTGTTAGGTTCCTGTCAGAGCACATATTTAAAAGCTTGACTGCTGAAATGGACTTCTGCTGATACTGTTTATTTAATGTGCACTTTTGTGTAATCCAAGTTCTGTATTATGAGACAGTTTACACTAAGCTCATTAGAAGTTACTACAGACAATGTTTTGAAGGTTGTGTTTGCAGCTTGGAAATTCAAGTTTATATTTTTGTGGCTTTTGAGTTAGGTACAAGATTTTAAACTTGTTTTTTTAACACTGCCCATCAACAAGCTCTCAAGCGAATCTTCCTACTTGGCGAGAAGAAATCCAACAGCCCTCATATCCATATTTTAAAGATTCAGTCCTGCTGTAATTGTGGGCAGTTAAGCTATGCATTACATCAGGGAAGTTCTGCATAGCAGCCAATCAGCAATACGTTTTCACCAGTCTACTACAAGTTACAGCGAAAGCAAAGGTCTGATTGGTCACTATAAATAACTGGATTTGTAAAAGTTAGCATATATGTTAAAGGGGCTCTAAACCCCCCAAAATAATCTTAATGAGAGTGGAAAAGGTTCCTGAGATATAAACAGTTTTAGACAGCTTTAGACTGATAATACCAGGTATTTGACTCAATAGCTCTCTTTATTGAAGTGGTAGTGCCTTGTCTATTTAAAACCACTAAAAACAGAATAAATAAACATATTCAGAGTGGATTTCTGAGCCCTTTTACAGTTTTTATTCATTTTCTGTTGTAAGTGATTTTTGTGATATTATCATAAATACACAGTTTTATGCTACTAGACTGGCGACCAAGCAAATTTTGGGTAATACAAGCCTTGATTGAAAAGTAACCAGCTATAATCCTTATCAAATGTACAATATTTGACCCCAAGTTGTTTTTCAGATGCACTGGTGCCTGACTAAATATATTCAGTCACAGTCTTCATGCACTGAGTAGACTGTCTCTTGTTAAACATTGCCACGCTGGTAAAACGTCCAGAAAGCAAGAGACCAATGGCATATGCACACTTTTAGGTGGGAGGGTGGAGAACATGCAGGAGGGATGCTCCTATAAGTTGGTGCTACCCAGGTTAGATTGGTTGAAACTGGTTTTCTGCCATATAAATATTAAGGTTGCCAACCTATGTTTGTAGAACAGTAAAGTTCTTCAGACAAACACTAGTATGTTTTAGGAATATTCTCTGCAGTCAATGTAGAAATCTTTGATTACAGCAGGGTGCAAGTACTTTTAGATCGGTTAACCTTTGGACCAGCTTCAGTTGTATAAAGTCATCATTTCAAGCAACTCACATTTCTGTATACAGGAACAAGCAAAGAAGGGGAAATGTCAAAGGAAAGTGCAGATCTTGAGAACAAACTGAACAGTTTTAGAGAGGAAGAAAAAGATCACAACTCAGTTATTATCAGTCAGTCTGTTAACCGAAGTATTTTCACCTCTACAGTCTCACCAGCTGCGGAGCGCATCCGGTTTATCTTGGGTGAGGATGATGACAGCCCTGCACCCCCGCAGCTCTTCACAGAGCTGGATGAACTTCTATCTGTGGATGGCCAAGAGATGGAATGGAAGGAGACAGCAAGGTGAGACATCTGTCGCTGCATCCACTCCTGTAGTATATTAATAATTCTATCTATTAATGAGTGGATTTTTAAAACTTATATTTGATTTTTTTAAAGAATTATCACAGAATTTTGAATGTGCCTCCTAGCAAAATTTATACACAAGGTGAATTCATGTCATTCTGAGCTTTGCATGGACAGGCCAGGGGCATATACTTGTATGCCACTCAGCAGCATGGAGTTTTGCAGGAATCCTGTTCCTATTGCCTGAACAATGGAAGGTATTTGTCATGCTGTGCCTTGTGTCTCAGTTACAATAATAGGTGCATGTAATATATAATCATTAAGTCCAAGTCATTACAGGCACAAATACATTATATTATTATATCATGTTATAAGGTGTTTTGGTATGCATGCAGTCTTTTACCTTTTAATTACAGTAGAATAGAACAGATTGTGGAGTGAAGGTAATGATAGAAAACATAGAAATTGGGTTCTAGATATATGATGTAAGTAAAATACAAATGACACTTACACATCCTTTACTGGCACATGAGCCTTTTGGTGCAACCCTGAGTGCCTCTACGTGTAACATGCACACAGAGTCAAGGCAGGTATTAATTATAGGGCCCCCTTGAGAATGAGTGTATTGCATGCTTTGTGCCTCATGCCTATATCTATTGGCCTAAATTATGCAGACTAATGGATGAATGGAATCAATGGAATCAAAGCAGGAATGCTGATAATCATGCAGATAACATATTCTTGCTGTGATTTAGAGTAATATTTTTTGCATTATCTCTTTTCTGTACTTGAAAGCAAAAATCATTTCTGAATTCCATGAAAGTCAGTCTTATATAAAAAAAAAGCTGGTCTTATAAATAAATATATATGTATATATATATATGCAAATGCATGTGTGCACTCATGTGTATAGGCATAGATATATCAGGGACAGGTAACTTTCTGCACTCAAGCTGTATAATATTGCATTCTGACTATCTAATATAAAGGGTGTGAATGCAAATCTTTATAATAGATTTTTATCATACAAGGGTGATATTTTACCAGTAATTAATTTTCCCATCACACTGTGTGTCCCAGTGTCCCAGAGGTTTATACATATAAGGGTCATTTACAAGTCAGTGTGTGTTTTACCCTTAAGTATTTGCAGAAGATGAAAATGTGTTTGTAAAATTGTGGCTGTAAAAATGCCCAGTCATCTGTGCACTTCAAAGCAGTTAAAAATCAAACTACTGTGAACTACATGTTCACAGCAAATCTTTGGTGTTCAGATGTCGTCATTTCTGGCACTCAGTTAAGGGATTGTTCTGTAATTTAGATCTCCATAACTTAATTCTGTTAAAAATCATTTACGTATTGAATAAACCCAATAGGCATGTTTTGCCTCCAATAAGAATTCATTATATCTTAGCTGGGAACAAGTACAAGGTCCTGTTTTATTATTACAGAGAAAAAGAAAATAATTTTTAAAAATTAGAATTATTTGCTTATAATGGAGTCTATAGGAGATGGCCTTCCCGTAATTCAGAACTTTCTGGATAACGAGTTTCTGAATAAGGGATCCCGTACCTGTACTCAGTTTGAAAGAGGAGATGGGACTATACAGAACTGCAAGGAGTGTGTTTACATGCAAGTACCACTAATGAATAGAGTGTATTTGTGCAATGCAATTTAGCAAACTTTGCAAAACCGAAGCTGCTGTAGACTGTCTGTGATGTTTGCAATCTTGACCCATCCCTTCTATTAAACTATATAGATCATCATATTTTGATTACCATGATAATTAGTGCTCCAGCTGTTTGAAAACTGCAACTCACAGCATTCTCAGATGAGATGGAATGACTGCAATACCTGCTATTATCTCAAAGCATTAAAAGACCCAATGTACCCCCCTAAAATGCTGTTTATAACAGGGATTGATAAAATATTTATGTCAGAATTCTATAGGAGGGATCAATGTGCCAGCTGTCACCATTAAAAAAATATCCACTAAGAAATACAACATTTTGGATGAAAGAATGTGGGCTTAAGCATCTTTTTTTTATTAGTGAGTAATTAATAGGGACAGATTTGTAAACATCAGCATTTGAACATAGCACACATTAACCATAACAGGTTACGGTTGAAAAAGTGATTCTAATAGAAGTTATAAAGGTAGGTATATAATTATAACATATTTTGTATCTGAAGTAAAGGGAAAAAACCTCATGCAGCAGTTCTTTTGTAAAAAAAAAATGTTGCCCTTTTATTCATTCTCTCCACTGCCACATGCCAAGGTATTACTGAAATAAAACAGGGGCTAGGGAATGTTAATCAGTCCCATGGTTTTTTTAGGCTAGGCAGCACTATCAATCAGATAATAGTTTTAATTCCAGGCTGCCAAGCTGCAGAAAAATTAAAGAATAATTGATTATTTATTTTTAAATGCAAACACAAATCACTAGTAGGCTCCTTTGCAAGTTGCAGTGAGCACCAATGTACCCTTCTGCCTGCTGTGATTAACTATGTGCATTGATTCAAGGAATTACCTGAGTTCTGGAATTACTGTCAAACTGTGGGTAATTTTTGGGTTCCCTTAACAGTTAAAGTTACATAGCTGTTTATAGTGCACTGAGCATGTGAGTGTAGCAGACACTTTACACAACGGGGAGCCCCTTTGACAGATATGAAGTCCTGGATCATGGCTGCAACTTTAGGCTGGTTCAGTAAGTTCAGTATATAAAATGTGGCATTTTTAGCCATGTTCATTTTTAGGGTTTAGTTCTGCTTTAAGGGTTGATCCAACACAAAACACAGATCTCAGAGTTGGCAGCTACAATGGAGCACTGTACTTTATCCTTGCACTGAATAGGTATTAAATACAGGACTCTGGAGTGTCTTGTATTTTGTGACAGGGGAAGTGCGAGGGAACGTTCATATCCTGCATCCCCTATGCTGCAGGCAGGCAATTCATTTAACTGTAAAGTTTATTTCTGATTAGACTACTGGTTTGGAGTAAATACTCACACATGTTAATAAATAAGACTGTTACTGTTAAGTGATTATTATGGCATCCTAATATACTGTTGCCCAAAATAATGCACCTGCCTGGGAGAAGTTGGTAGGCAAGCAACTTAGGCAAGGAAGGAGTGCATGTCTGCATGCGCCAGGTCATCCATGCATGTGACACATGTGTACCTGAGCTCTCTATGCTGGGTCAGGTTTGGCCCGCGCCAGTGACGCCACTAGCACCTACCAAACCCAACCCGGCATAGAGAGCTCAGGTGTATCGTATGTATCGTGTTCCATGGATGATATGTACGTCTGTGGGCAGTTGCTCATGTCCCGTTATTTGCCAGTATTGGAAAGAGGTACAGCCTTTTATAAGTGAGAGGTTAGGCCTTCCTAATATTTGAAGCCCTAATTCTAGCAGAAGCAGTACTCCAGTGTGTATGTGATGAGGAACTATTAGGCACTTTATTGCTCGCAAATCCCTCCTTATTAATTAGAAACCCACTTTAATCCCCACCTGGCATAGAGATCTTAGATGCATATGCATCTGGCTGCAGTAGCGCAAGCATGCACCCCTTCCGGGTGGTCACGCCGGGCCCCCCAGCAAATAAATCTTTTGAGGGAGCCTGGTGCGAACAGTCTCTCCTTCCATGCCCCCCAGCCTGCATCGCACCAAACCTCCCAGCCCACGCTGCTCTTTTAAAAAAAAAAACTAGGTGTGGGGCTGGGGAGGGGAGACTACAATACAGCAGACCCCATGGTCCGAGCCCCTCTGTTTCCCCGGGCCCCCACACTGCCCACCCACCACCTTCCCTTCTCCCAGGCAGGTGCATTTTTAAGTGTAATGTATTGTTTTTTAAATAAAGACTCGGAGAGAGTACAATGGGTCCCTGATTGCACAAACTCCTTCCTTGTCTGCCTACTGCCTTTTTCTCCCAGGCCAGGTGCATTATTTTATTGATTATTATTACTAATAGTTAATTGTTGTATATTTATATAATTGTTGGGAGTGGGAGAAGCCTTGGAGAGGGGCCCGTGGAAAGTGTAGCCTAGGGGCCTCACATCTCATTATCTCATCTGGCGCCGGTGACCACAAACACTGGCTAAGCATGTTTTCAGCATATCTGAAGGGTATGTACAGAAAGTCTTTTGGTTTGACTTTCACCAGAATAGGTGTAGCCCTTGTACCATGTTTTGCATTCCTAGAAAAATGTCAGCTTAATCAACTGCACATTAAGCAGCCAGGTTTAACCTTTGCACTAATTAAGAAGCAAACTAGTTAAACACTCTTTAAGTGCCATGCCTCTTTCCATAAATCAGTAGGTGAAACAAGTTAACTTTTAAAAGGTGAAACAATTGCTGCCCAAATCTGACACTCATTGGGCACATTATGCAATACACTGTACTACATTTTAATGTCTCTAATCATATTGAAAGAATTATATCATAGAAAATGTGTATTTATTGGGAAATGTGGGTTCCATGATAACATTCTGCAGGACCTTATCATGCCCATAGACATCCAGTAGAGCAGCCCTGGTATAACTCGTAGTCATTTTAGATATAGATCTGATGGGTTCTTAGTGCATTAGAACATCAAGAAAGTTTCCAGATTCACCCTCAGCTATCTATAATATTGTGGGAACTCAATTGTGTGAAAATATCTGAGCACACTTCATCTGAGTGGTGTTTGGCAAGATGTGCAAGGTGTTTCCTTTTAAAAGTCCCATTTGATAAATCCATGTATATGGAATCAAATAATGCAGCTGCCAATCATAGGAAAACTGATTTTCCTTTAGTCAAGTAGAATTAGAAGGTAAAAACCAGGTGTGAACTAGGCTGTATATATGCTAATATCCATACTTAACAAGTTTTCATTAGTAGTTTTGTTTACAATTATTATCATTTTCCAGCAGTTTATATAACAAATGGTATAATATTTTTTCTTTAACATAATGCATAATGCTTCATAGATATGCCTTCTGTGAACCTACAAGCAGCTGACTATATTGAATTTGCTCTTGTTACCTACAGGTGGTTGAAGTTTGAGGAAAAGGTGGAGCAAGGTGGTGAACGATGGAGTAAGCCTCATGTTGCCACTTTGTCCTTGCACAGCTTATTTGAACTGAGGACTTGCATTGAAAAAGGGACAATACTGCTTGACCTTGAGGCTAATTCACTCCCACAAGTAGTAGGTGAGTACTTCTGCAAGCTGGTCACTAAACGTGAAACCGTATATTTAGCTCAGAACATTTTGGAATACGGCTTATTTCAAACAATGACAGATTTAAAAAATGTGTTAACTATATTATTTTAATGTGGTAGTTTTCAAAAGAATTTGAGTTTGCAGTAGGCTGAATAATGGCCTCTATCAGTTAACAGAAGCAGAAAAAAGGCACATAACCAAAAAAATAACAAAACCTTAATTAAGAAGGGTAATGTGTTTTATTTTTCTATGGATCTTCATAAGGGCTTAGTATGTATAGTTCATGGAAAACAGTCGCTTATTGGCATATTTGTGGATACCATGTGTTGTTGCTTTTTTATGCAAGTTTCACATGACTTATGGGATCAGGGTGTAAATATCCTGATCTTTTTGGCTAGTTAATTATTCTTATAATATGATATTTATTTGCATAGACTGATTCTGTATAATCTCTAGTTTAAGGAGGGCAGGGCTGGCACCTCATCCATTTAAGTACCAAATCTTACAAATATCGGAATGTACGAGACTGTGTTGAAAGCTATGTGTTAGTCATTAAAATGGTGTTTGGCAACCCTAATAGTAACATAAGCTCTTTTGGGCAGGCCCATTTTTTACCCCTTGTATTATTGTATTGTACTTTTAAGGTATACATTAAATTATTGTACAGCACTGTGGAATATGTTGATGTTTTATGTTGGAGCTTTATAAAGAATGATACTGTATAATCTCTAGGATTGGTAACTCACCCATTTAATTACAGAGTCTTACAAATATTGCAGTGTACAAGATTGTGTTATGTGTTAGTCATTAATGTGGTGTTTTGACAACCCTAATAATAACATTAGGACTTTTGGCAGGACCCACTTTACCTTTTGAATTATTGTATTGTATGTTCAAGGTTTGCACCCATTTATTGTACAGCACTGTGGAATACAGTATGTTGGCGTTTTATAAATATGTGTCAACACTAATAATACTAAGCATGAGAAACATTGCTAGGCAAATATAACATAAATACTATTTGATGACAAGCACAGCATTTATTAAACAATTTTTGCAGCACCTTCCAATAATCTTAACTAGGACCATTTAATTGCTCCTTGTATTTCAAGCATTTCCAAGTCATTGACCTTTAGTCTTTCAGAGGTTGAAAACCAAGTTACAACTCTCTTGGAATAGTTATTAAGTGATATGTTTTATAGATGTTTTTGCATGCAAAGATAGTTTATGGCAGCAGTTGTCACTGAATAAATACAGTCAGTACTGCTTGATAAGGAATCTGCTTTTAATTCAGCAACAACATATTGTGTTATCAGCATGTGTTATTTGATGACTTTTTTAATGTATCTACTTCTATGAAGTCACTTTAGGTCAGTTGTTCCCAAGAACTATAGAGGTACTTCATACCTCCCAACTGTCCCGATTTTCGCGGGACAGTCTCCTTTTTACAGCTCAACCCACAGCTCTGGATTCTTACTGAAAAGTCCCTCATTTCCCTTTGATCTCCTGCACTAAAGCTAAAAAGATACAAATTTAATTAAAAGTAGCTTTTGGCAGAGAGCCCAGAAATCTTAACAAGTGTCACCAGAACTTAGAAACATTGTTTCTCGCTTTTGGCAGAGAGCCCAGAAAGGTAAAAGTCCCCACCTGCACTGAGATTTGACAATTGTAACTAATTATTATTATTATTAACATTTATTTATAAAGCGCCAACATATTCCGCAGCGCTGTACAATAAGTGGGTTTCATACATTGGACATACAGAGTAACATATAAGGCAATCAATAACCGATACAAGAGGTGAAGAGAGCCCTGCCCAAAAGAGCTTACAATCTACAACTAATAAGCTAAACAGCTCTCTTGGGGGAACAAAGAATTGCAGCTTAAAGGGCAATTTTACCTTTTTCAGCAAAACTGTAATAGCACATAAATTAGGACCCCAAAACCCCCAGAAATGTGTTAAAACTTTAAATAAACTGCCAAATTTAGTCAAATGGGCGTGGTCAAAAAATGTGCCCCTCTGCATGCAGCATTTGTTTTTGTCCCTCTTTCCGTTTTCAAAATGTTGGGAGGTATGGGTACCTTAGCAAAAAAAAAACCCATGCATTAGTCAGTTTCAGGCCAGAAAAGTGACAGCACAATGTGGATTGCACAGGTTAAGGTCAGTTTGAGGTTTTTCATGATGCTCATTGCTTGTTCTTCTTTACGGGCTTCTCTCAATGCAAAGCCCTGCTATATGGTTTTGTAATGTACATGTCTGTATTAAGTAAAAGTTGTGATCTCCGAACCAAAAAATTAAAAAGGAGACTAAATCCCCACTTGAATTGACCGAAATGAAAAATAATCTGATTAGAACCATATTATTGAAGGAAAACGTGTTTATATGTACTGATATAGATTAAAAAAACCCTAACCCTTAAAGGAATAGTAACACTAAAAAATGAATGTGTATAAAAGTAATTAAAATATAATGTACTGTTGCCCTGCACTGATACAACTGGTGTATTTGCTTTAGAAATATTACTATATTTTAGTAAACAAAGCTGATGTATAGCTATGGAAGCAGCCATTCAAAGGAGAAATGGCACTTGTTACTTAGCAGATAACAGATAAAACAATATTTTATAAAACTTATCTGTTATCTGCTATGTACCCTGTGCCTTTTCTCATTTTTTCCAGCTTGAATGGCTGCCCCCATGGCTACACAGCAGGGTATTTATATAAACTATTGTGGTGTTTTTTTTTTAGCAAACATGCACATTTTACCAGTGCAGGGCAGCAGTGCATTGTACTATAATTACTCTAAAACACTTTCATTTTTTTGTGTTACTGTTCCTTTAAAACCATGCTGCAGTGTAGATGGGGGCCATATCTCCCAATATCTAAAGTGCGATCTAAACAATATGTTACAACACAAATGAAAACAGGTGCCCTCAGTGTATAGATATATGTGGTCGATAATTTTTTTGATTCAAGTATATGGCTACCAGTCCCAGGTTGAAATTTCCAGTTAGACAGTGCTGAAAACTGGAAGTTCCTTGAATCTAGTGCTACCAGTGCACCATTTACAAGCTGTGCCTAGAATACAAAGTTCCTGGAAAAACGTATGTCTAATGTGTATACCCAGTTGTATATGAAGAAAAAGGTATTCCAGTTGGCAAAAGATTCACAGTGGCACTGTGAATTATGTTGCACTTCAAGGTTAATACTTAGCTTGATGCGTGAGATGCTCCCACCTCAATGACCAGGAACCCTGTGTATTCAGAGCAGTTCAGCGCTGTATAATGTTTAGTATGATGTATAGACAATTTTCAATTAGTCTTCATTTCACTTTTTGTTCAGCAGCATTCCAGTTATAAATTTCAGCAGATATTTGGATGCATGGGTCCAAATTACCTTAGCAACCAGGGAGTGGCTTGAATGTAGAGACTGGTAAATGAATAGAAGAGGAGGGTCACTGACCCCAGAGCAACTGGGGTCAGTGACTCCCATTTAAAAGCTGCAAAGGGTTAGAAGAAGAAGAAAGCAAATAATTGAAAAATGATAAAAAATAAATAACGAAGACCAATTGAAAAGATGTATAGCCTTGGCCATTTTATAACATACTGAAAGTTAATTTAAAGGTGAACCATGCCTTTAAGGGTGAAGCATTAGCCTCTCCCCCCCCCCCTTGTTTCTCTCCTAAACCGCTCCCAGGGTGTGTCCCCTATGATCATTTTGTCGCAATATCAAATTTGTCAAGGGGTGCTAACAATGATCCCCCTAAACTTATAATTCAGCTTACCGGCTCAGACAATAATATAATTTGCAGGGTGAAATAGGAAATACCAAATGAATTTATTGGATTTAGGGATGCACAGAATCCATAATTTTTGAATTTGCCAAATACCAAATCCTCCACAAAAGTCTGAATGCTGAATCAGAAACCTCATTTCAATATTCAGAGTTAGGTAAATTAAACAATTGCTTTATCCGTGAACGAAAACTTGACATTCAGTTATCTAAACTGTAAAGTCTCATGATTAAGGGGGCTGTTCAACTTTGAGTTAACTTTTAGTATGACGTATAAAGGAATATTCGGAGAATTTGCAATTGGTCTTCATTTTTTTTATTTGTAGTGTTTTAGTTATTATTATTTTATACAGTTATTTGTTCAGCAACTCTGCAGTTTGAAGTTTAAGCAGCTATCTGGTTGCTAGGGTCCAAATTACTTTAGTGACCAGGGAGCATTTTGAATGAGAGGATGGTAAATGAATAGGTGAAGACCTGAATAGAAAAACAAGTTATAAAAAGCAATTATAAAAATAGAGCTTTTGCCTCACAGAGCAATCAATTTTTGGCTTCCGGTATCCGTGACCCCTATTTGAAAGCTGCAGTGAGTTAGATGAAAAAGGCAAATAGATGAAAAACTATAAGAAACAAATAATGAAGACCAAATGAAAAGTTGTTTAGAATAGGCAGTTCTATAACATACTAAAAGTTAACTTAAAGGTGAACCACTGAATTGAGTCAAAATTTTCTGAATCAGACTCCTACAAAAGGTTCTGGAATTAAATGCAAGCCTTATGTGAATAAAGATCCTAGAAAAACCCTCTCATAAATGTGAGCTTATTTATTATACTACCTACAGATTAACATAATGTTTCCTAACATTTACTTTTCATTCACAGAGAAAATACTTGACAACCAGATTGAGACGGGGCTGTTGAAGGCGGAATTGAAGGACAAAGTGACCTACACATTGCTCAGGAAGCACCGACACCAGACAAAGAAATCCAACCTGCGCTCCTTGGCTGATATAGGAAAAACTGTCTCCAGTGCAAGTAGGATGTTTACCAGTCCTGATAATGGTAATGTAGGGCCAGTCAATGAGATGTCTCCATCCTTCCATTCATCTTTTCCATTTGTAAAAGTAACATTACATTTCACTTTTACCTTCCATTATACCATTGCTATTGTTTAGCAGGTATTATACCCTCAGCGATTTATTATTCCCCATATCATACACTATGTTCCATATGATTTATGCTCCAGAGTTCCAGAAGAAATGCTGTTATTTTTTTGTAAAAGTCATGAATATGGCTACTCAGTATGTTAAAGGAGAAGGAAAGTCATTTTGGCATTTTACTGCCAATAGATTTGCCACATTCGTGCCACCTAGAACAGTGTATTTATTCTGCAGAAACCATTACCATACCTGAGTAAACAGCTTTAGGAGCTTTCTCCCTCTGCTTAAGATAGCAGCTGCCATTTTAAGTAGTTTCCTGACTGCAGCTTTAGCCTATAGCTGAGATCACACATTCCTAAGGGAGGGGGGAGGGAGTTCTTAGCATCCCCCTAGTGGGAGGGGGGGGGGGCAGGAGAGAGGAGAGCGCTGCGCAGACTCTGGCCACCGGAATTAAGGATGTTTCTGAGAGAGGAAGTCAGACACTGGAACATCATGTTTACAAAAAAAGAGACAAGAAATCCTGTGTTTCTTTTGACAGAGAACTCAGTGCAGCATTACTGTAAGTGCTTATGGCTGTATTTACATAGACCTTTCTGATAAAGCTTAGTTTTTAATTTTCCTTCTCCTTTGATCAGCAGCTCAGTAGCTATGTCCTCTAGTACAACTAAAAATGTAAGAATTTGTTCATTCTTGTCAAGCAACATTTTGAGAGAAATTTAAAACAAAACATTTTTTTTCTAATTGTTTGTTTCAAACTCCCTTTTGAGGTACAACATTTGTCCAGGGTGAAGACAGCCCCAGATTTCAGTTTGAGGTGGCCAGAGGCCACCCCATTCCTCTGCCCCCCCCCCCCATCCTTACTGGATCGCCCGCATACGTATCCTTCTCAGTCAGGTACAGAGGACTGGGGACAGGACGTGCCAAAGTTTTTTTGCGTGTCCCATCCCCAGTTCTCCATATCTGAACACCTTTACCTTGTGGCTGGACAGCATGCTGCCCCAAAATCTATGCCGCCCTTGGCCTCGCCACAAATCCAGGCCTGGGTGAAAACACACAGCTACCAGTAGCAACTACTTGATGTGGCAACTAAAATAGACAATGCTGATCACTTACTGATAATTGTCTCTACATGTGTTTTAGCAGAGGCAAATCTCAGCATTGTCTATGGCAGGGTATTTTCTGGAGTTTAGTATCTGTGAAAAAATAGCTGCTACTAGTTGCTCAGAGTGTCTTCACCCTAAGGGGCTGATTTACTTACCCACGAACGGGTCGAATGGAGTCCGATTGCGTTTTTTTCGTAATGATCGGTATTTTGCGATTTTTTCGTATGTTTTGCGATTTTTTCGGATTCTTTACGAATTTTTCGTTACCAATATGATTTTTGCGTAAAAACGCGAGTTTTCGTATCCATTACGAAAGTTGCGTAAAAAGTTGCGCATTTTTCGTAGCGTTAAAACTTACGCGAAAAGTTGCGCATTTTTCGCGTAAGTTTTAACGCTACGAAAAATGCGCAACTTTTTACGCAACTTTCGTAATGGATACGAAAAACTCGCGTTTTTACGCAAAAATCGTATTGGTAACGAAAAATTCGTAAAGAATCCGAAAAAATCGCAAAACATACGAAAAAGTCGCAAAATGTTAGTTTTCAAGTTGGAACTTTTCCAATTCGGGTCGGATTCGTGGGTTAGTAAATCAGCCCCTAAGTGTTCAACCCCAAATCTAACCTTAATTAACCTAAAAGATAGTCTAAGATTACAAAAAGGCAATCTCTTCACAGTTATCCTTCTAGCTGTGACCCAACCTTGTTCTGGACCACCCTCAGAGGCCAGCCCCACAGTTTGGGATCAACTAACATAGGTTGTAGTACACTAGATGCACATGTCTTTGTGAAAGCCAAAATGACTTAATCAAGCCAGTTAGTGCCACACAGGCAGATTCTTGGCCTACAGATAAGCCTGCACCCAAAAGCATTTTTTCAGTCCAGGTTCAGGGTGACACAGCATATTTCAGGCCAAATCTGCTGACTCGAGCAGTGTCCAGCCATGCTTGCAGGTGCAGGCACTTGCATTGTCTAGCCGTGCTTACAGGTGCAGGAACTTGCAGATTTTTCAAGTGTAGGGCTGGATACTTAGCCTGCGTTTACCCACAAATCAAGAGTTCACCTCTTGTGGCACTAGCCTTATGTACCAATGTGCCAATCCCCTACCTGTATGCACAATAATATCTTATTTTAATTTTCTTTAGTCAAATTATCATTAAGGAACAGCAGATATATTTTTTTTCTATATGCTATAAAGTATATTAACGTAGATTTCGATATTTTTACTATTTAGGTCAGGGATATACAGCTTATTTTTGGACTATAGTTCCCACAACCTTATTCGCAGCTGAAAGCTTCAACACCTTCTGGTTGGCTGTAGGCTAGAAACCCTTATTTAAATCGATACTGATATGGTTTTAATACAGACCTTTTGTATTTAAATGTCAGATGTGTAAAGTTTGGTATTTTATTTTCTGTCATAAAAGAGGTCCAGATATGTTTCATATAACTGTAAATTTAAGATTTTTGCTGTTTGACGCCAGAAGGAAACAGAGACAGTCACACAAGCACTTAAATACATAAAAACTCTCCTGTACAAAATGTGACCAAAAGTGTTCGAAACTAAAGTAAATCTTAAAATCTTACGCAGTGTTGCATATTTTAAAGCACATGTAAACTTTGTTTTTATTCCATATTTTAATAATAGTATCCCTTTAAGTAATTGTTTTCTAAACTTGGGAACCTTGGGTTCTTTATATTTGGCTCTGTATATTTAATTCCACAAACACAATGTTATCCTATCATTACCATTTATTCATCTCAAAGTCTTAGCCAAAAAATAAACCCATATCTCTTTATACTTTATCCTCGATAATCATGTAATATGACCCACACAGGAGTGAGAGAGGAGGGCCTGGTGAAAAACTCATTCCTTTCAGGTGAATAGCATGAAACTTGCAGTTTTTTTGCAATTTGTATGCTTATGGCAAAGGATGCTGTAGCCATTTTGCTATGCTTTGCATGCTGCTGTGCAGTGTAAGGGTTAATTGAGATCCTTTATTACATACCATTTGTTGTATATATATATATATATATGTTTGTGCATATGCTGGTGAATTCTTTTTGTAACAGAGAAATTGAATATTTTGTATATTATTAGTTTTGTATTAATTTTGTGCAGGAGAGATATTTTTTTCCACAAAACATATTGAATGCTTGAATTCCAAGAAATAAGGTATTCTTTCAATATTTATCTTATGAATACCTATATGCATACTACGTGTGCACAGGACACTCAGAGCAATATAAATCCTCTCTTCACCACAACAGATTTGAAAAATTCTGGCTTGGGGGCAAGTTTTGGAAGCACAGAGACACAATTTTACTCTAAGCAGAGCCTCCTGCAGGCTAACAGTTCACATGGGGCTAATAGCCAATCACAGTTCTTATTTGGCATCCCAAAGAACTTTTTCATGCTTGTGTGACTCACCAACATTTTTTATATCTGCGTGTGGCTCATGAGTAAAAAAGGTTGGGGACCACTGCCTTAGCAAGACAAAAAGGTGAAAAAAAAACCCAGCCAGATGGCAACCCTATGCCCACATAGTAAAGCTGCATTAATTATTCAATAAAGAATTCACCTTATCCAGCCACTGTGTCAAAGATGTTTGTGGTAATTTTTTGTGATAAGAGATGTCCAATTATCAGCCTTCCAGCTCTTTCCGACTTCCAAACATTGGTCATGGGTTTGACATCTCTGACTTATGGGCTATATTTATCAATGCAAAAGTAGAATTTCCTGGGAACGGCTAATTTCCCCAGGACAGTATTTTCAGTATTTTATGGACCAATAATGATCACTCCTTCATAAATATGGCCATAAGGGTTGTGTATCACTGTATATATATTTGATCTCACATGAACTGACATGGATATTGCTTTTATTCATACAGGAGGATTACTAAATACTTATAATTATAAATAATAATAAGTAATAATAAAGAGTAGAAAATATACCACCAAATAACCTGCACCACTTGGTGGGCTATACATTTTACAGTATATTATGAAATTTTTCTTTCCTCCTGCATAATGTAAAGTACAGCCACATGGCTGTTTAATGGAAATGTGTATTTATGATTTACAGTTAGCTGTTAGGCCTAGCCTGCAGCCCTCCAACTTTAAATATACGGGATTATAAGCAAAACAGAAGGACACCCAAAATAGCAGGACATGTAATGAGATGCAACTAGAAATGGTTTTACAAAATGTTCTGCAACATTTGTATGCTATTTTAACAAGATTATTAAAATATAATTTATACGTTTGGTTTGCAATGGTTGGCTAAGTTTATAAATTGAACAATTGCTAATCAGATTTATTATAGTCTCACTCATCTAACTACTGAAATAGCAAAACAATTGCTAAAACATTTGAAACCCATACATTATGTTAATGATTTAGAAATAACATCACATGGAACTATTTATCTGAAATACTTACATGAGCATTAATGATTGTGCTGCAGTCACTGAATTTGTTTTCATTTAAAAATGGCATAAATAATGCTGCATGGGCCCTCATGCTAAGCAATCCTGCCCACTATAATGACCATGTGACAGAATAATCCTGCATATTAATAAAATAGAACACTATTTGTAATATCTTTGTCTTTGGTTTTATATATATATATATATATATATATATATATATATATATATATGATAAAAATATATTGTAATGCATCTTTGATACATCTTTCATATGGTGGCAAATTCTATAGGGCTTTGTTGTTTATATCTGTGTTTTACTGTATTTTTTTAAGATACGTGAAGTGCAGTTGGGAATTTATTGTGCAAATGAATGCGCTTTGTTTAACTTTCATCAAGACCATTATGGTCATATTACTATGGTCTTACAACAATAATCCTCCGCTAGATGCTTTTGACAAGACCAGAGAGAGGTAATTTCTCCTGGTTCATCATATCTCTCTCTCTCTATATATGTATACCCTGTATACACACACTGGGTCTACCCATCAACAGATACAATTACCCAACAGATACATTTTGGCAAATACAACGGCAAGCCCATACTTAAGGGGTTTAAACAGTACACATGCATTATGTAATCACATTCCTTTTCACATAACCAATTATGAAAGCTCTGTTAAAATGTTGAAACTGTATTTTACATTTTATCATCTATTAAAATGTTAAAAAAGAGTTCCCCTAATTCTTTTGAAAATGCCCACAAAATCCATGGCAGCATGTTCCTTTGCATTCATTTATTTGCAAACATTATTTGCTTGTTGTGCTTTTGTTGGTGTTACTATGTTATTTTTCTCCTTGCAACACAAACATGCAGTTCTATTTATAATACAAATTCCTCTGGTAAAATTATAAAATCCTGTTGTTTGTGCTTTGAAACTACAGGTTTATTTGTCGGCAGTGCCAAACCAACACATTTACAGTAATATGTTGCAGTTTTATTCCATATGCCTATTTACAATCTGGGTGTACCTTCCATTAATATTTAACTTTAATAAAATGCTCCCTTACATGTTATATATACATTTTAACATAAGTAATAGCTGCAAAATTACTTCATTAATTTGGGGGCAATTTTAAGTTTTCATTCAGAGTACAGCTTTCTCTGGGGTGCAATGCTGGCATCTTGTTCTTGTGTCCCTGGCACTCTAGCATTTGTGGCCCAAGTAAAAGAAAACATTTGCCCAAGTGCATAAACTTATAGCAAACAATGAGGTTTGCTTTCAAACAAGTAACCAATAAATGCTACCCTATTATAAGCTGCTATAGTTATCTAAACGTATAGCAAACAGCATGTTTTGTTACAAAACCCTTAAGGGCTCTGGCACACAGGGAGATCTCCCTTGTCACGAGTGGCTAATCTCCCCGAACTACCATCCCACCGGCGAAAATGTAAGTTGCCGGTGGGATGGTACACGCTGCGCAGGCGATTTTGGCAAATCGCCGAAATTGCCTCGCGAGGCATCTTCGGCGATTTGCCGAAATTGCCGAAACAGCCCCTTCTTTTTCTAGTTTGGAACTTGGATTGCTACATTTTTCATGGATTCCATGTGTTTCTTCCAGCTGTTTATGCCCCAGTGGAAAGAAACAATGCACAATGTTAGCTCTACAATCTATAATGTACATTTTTGCACTCCTTTGCGCTATGCTGGCATGGTATAGTAATGATTTAGCATAATAGATTATATTCTGTGATGCATTTTTGCTATAAATTCCTTTTCTTTTTCTGCTTCTGTTAAAAGCTTTTAGTTGTCTTTGTTTTTTTTCTTATCTTTTCCTTTTAATCTTCCTACTGCTGCTCTTGCATCCTACACCGCTTTCTGCCTCTGGCTCTAGCCCGCAGTCCTCTAGAGACTTCTGTGCCCTGTCTAGCAACCCGCATGTCGGATGATGATCTCCGAGTGCGGCGCAGCCCCAGCATGGGATTGCTCAGTAAGTGTTGGAGAATTGGGGCATGGGAAAGTATGCAAAAGAGAAGGGGTTATTATCTATGACAGATGAGGAGGTATGCAGAGGTATACAAAGGTCCTCTTTGCCCTGAATAATAATTTTGCAAACGTTATTGTGTACTCTAAAACACTAAGTTATGATTAAAGTGCAAGCACAAAGTAGGGTATTCTCAGGTACTTGCATCTATACAGACTTGCATTGTTGTGAGAAGGTGATCTAGCATGTTTCAAGTGCACTCCTTTAGTGTACAGCAGTACACTAAACCATGGGTAAAAAGTGGTATCTGCCTCTTATAGCCACAAGTGTGAGGCCATGTACCTTAACCCTGTGAGTGTTTTAATGAATATAAATGGGGATTAATTTAATTTTCCATTGCAAGATAAACCTCACATATACATACATAATCCTAGTTATTTTCTGATCTTAAAGGGTTAGGGTCATGCACCAGAGACAAAATAGTACAGAACAAATCTTTTCATGTACTTAAAGAGGCAACTGAAAGAAAGGTAGCCCATAGGTGTGTAGGTATGGGACCTATTATTGAGAATGTATAGCTGAGGATATTCTAAAGCATAAGAGGTGGAGCTGAAATGAAAGTGGCCCAGTAAATACAATTTACTCAGCTGCCTGGCTGGATTTTTTTTTCTAGAAAATAGTGTATTTCTGGTTCATTACTGCTGACTTATTATTTATCAAGAAAGCATTGTTTTCTGTTTAATGCAGAGGAGTTTGTCTGTACACAGACAAGAGTTTCAGGATATAAAAGGACTTGCTGGGGGGGGTTCACTTCATATCAGAGTTTCCAGTGGTGATTTTATTTGACAGGGTCCTAAATATGTGCCAGTGTGTAGTCTGGGGCTCTATATACAACTGCTTTAATGGGTTCCCAGTAACATTCTCTTGCTACTGTCCATTGTTATCACAGTAAACATGAAAAGTAATACAAAGTAATTGCATTAGCATGTATTTCCAGAACAGTGTTTAGTGCAAATTTATTTAGGAGAGCTGTGACAGGATATGTGGAAATGATATCATAGAAATAATAGGAAAGGGATAATTGCTACTGAAAGGCAATCTTTTAACTCAATTTCATAAAGATGACTGCTATGCTTTCACTTGGTGCCTCCAGACCGCTATTTAGGAACGTGACACCTAGAAGCTGTAAAGTAAAGCTTGGATTTGATATAAAAGGCTAAGGGTCTGATTCATCAAAGTACGAGTTCAAATCCCGAATTGGGTAAAATTTGGATTAGATACGATAATTTCTGATGATCGCAAATATCACGAAAATGCTTACAAAAAATCATATTGGTCACGATAATATTGTATTGGCGATCCGAAAGTCACAAAATTTTCGTATCCAAACGATTGTAAACGGCGGGAAAACCTTTCTGACTTTGATCCTTCTGTGCATGATTTTGGAAGCCTTAGTCATAGGACTCAATAGCACTCTGCAGCTCCAATCTGGCCCAAGGAAAGTCACGATACCGAAGCTTGAATGAATCCAAAACTTTCGTACTCGGTGCGGCAATACAATTTTGTGGCAAAGTACGAAAGTCGTGCAAAGTACGAAAAAGTTGCGCAAATATACGAAAAAGTACAAACAAATAGGATTTTTTTGTATTTTGTACCCCTCAGTGTGTACATAAACAGATACCTGTAGCTAAATCTGGCAATATATAGTCTGATAAAGGCTGCAGACTTGATGTGGTCCTCTCCCGACAGGTACCATGTATGGCAACTTGATTTTCCCACCCTACAACTTTTGAAGATGTTCTGTTTTTGCTAGTATACTATATGTATATATAAACCTTCTTTAGCACAAATGCTGCTGTCCTACAACTCCTGGCTTGACATTGGTAAAGGCATAGTTTTATTTTTTTTTTATAATAAGCTTTTATTCCACTGCCCCCCCCCGTTTTGAATTTCAGCAGCTGTTTGGTTGCTAGGGTTCAATTTACTCTAGCAACCAGGCAGGGGTCTGAATGGGAGACTGGAAAATGAATGGAAGAGAGAGCCCTCATCTGAAAGCGTGAAAGAGTCAGAAGTGGAAACTATAACAATGGAAAAAACAAAGGAAAAGCTGATAGTAATAGGGTATTCTATAAGATGCTAAACTTAAACTTATAACTTCGCCTTAAGTGTTAAGGCATGCTGAGCTCTATTATCCAAAAATATATTACTCACATTTTTACCAAAAAACATGACTGCCTTGACTACATTTTCTAACCTATATCGGTTTAAACTATATACATGAGCAAGTATATATAATGACTTGTGAAGCTATATATATCTTGGAATGGGACCCAGCATACAAAGCTAAGAAAGTATTACCTTTAGGGCATTTTAATCAAATGTTTCACTATTAAAGCTTAACATATGTGTTGTGATTTTGTAGGCAGTCCAACAATGTCCCCAAGAAATTTGACATCTTCCAGCCTGAATGATATTTCCGACAAGCCTGACAAAGACCAGGTGAGTGCATATTTTGGTACTGCTTAGACAACCACAATAATGGTTATCTTTTCAGAATCCCTGTTCATGTTTCCTACTGGAACTAAAATTTTTTTTTCAAACTGGTTAGTCTAAATTATTAACCCTGACAATTCATACTACTGATTATGCAGAACAATACATACAATGTTCTGACTGTGAAACTGTAGAGTTCAAATTCTAAAATGGAGCAGAAATGTTATCTTGAAGGGAAAACACATGAGTGTTCCAATTTTTTGCTAAGGCCAGTCACATTCCAAGTCATTGTTGCTGCTGAGAAAGGGGTCAACATTGAGCCTTTGCTGAAGGAGAACTAAACCCTAAAAAAAATATGGCTAGAAATGCCATATTTTATATAATAAACTGACTGGACTGGCTTAAAGTTTCAGCATCTCTATAGTAGTAATGATATAGGTCAGGGCTGTGCAACTGGCAGCCTGCCGCCCCCCTCTGTGTGGCCCCCCACTTGTCTGGCTGTTGTGACTGCTTACTTTTGTGTAAGCTTTAAATGGTAAATTAACTGTCCCCCTGCATTGTTCACACCTTAGATTCAGGCTGTAAGCACCCACATTGTTTACCTGTTGACACCTCACACAGACTGTAAGAGCAGGGCCAGCATTATGTCACTGTTTGCACACACAGGCAGCAGGAAGAGTATGGCACACACAGGCAGCAGGAAGAGTATGGCACACACAGGCAGCATAGGGCAGGCAGAGTATGGAAGGCAGCATAGGACAGGTAGAGTATGGCACATACAGTATTCTGCCTTCCCTATGCTACCTGTGTGTGCCATACCAGCGTTGGACTGGAACCCCAGGGGCCCACCAGAAAACCTTAGACCATGGGCCCACTCTCCAAAATATTGTTCCCCCTTTCCTCACTCAAAATCGTTATTCTCCTATTATTTTTATTTACATGCTAGCATCTATTTTTCCTATTTGTTCCCATTCTGAAATAGGGAATGACCATGAAGTAGGCCAAATAGTTAGGAGCAGGAGGGCCCACTGACACCTGGGCCCACCAGGAGTTTTCCTGGTATCCTGGTGGGCCAGTCCGACACTGTGCCTTCCCTATGCTGCCTGTGTGTGCCATACTCTGCCTGCCCTATGATGCCTGTGGGAGGTGAACCTGGCAGGGGTTTGTGCTGTGCCATCCACAGGGGAGGAGGAGGCGTATGGATTTAAGGGTGTGTCTTAATATGACATAATATAATTCTTTCACATATGAATGATGGGGGTGCACTCCCACCATTAATGTGGGTGTGTTCTTAAAAACGCTTGTGATAACATGGGTGTGGTTTAAAGTGGGTGCAGTTTAAAAAAGGAAGTGGTCAAAACTGGCTTCCATTATTGGCTGTCCACCATGTAGGCCAGAAAAATTCCATCCCTTGGTATCGCAGAAGTTGGACAGCCCTGATATAGGTCTTTACAGTTGTCACAGTAGCCCCCCATCTTGAATTCTGTCCCCCATCCCCCGGAACATTAATACTCTATTTATGCAGTATATTTTGAGTCAGTCCCTAAGCTCAGTAACTGACAGCAGAACAGAGCATGTGTAGGGAACCAGCAGAAAAGCAGATGCGGAGTTACTGGGCATCTGTGGAGGCACAGATCTCCCTGCTAAAAGGCTGTGGTTGCCTTGGGCTGGTACAGAAGCCCAAAACATAATGTACAACATTTCTGCCCTACTTCTTTAGTTAGGCTTTAATTCTCCTTTAAAATGGGAAATGGATTGTGACCAAAATGTATCAATTGTACATTCTTAGCACTTGCCCCTGAGACAAAATATACACACAAAATACACACACACATAACAGAGACACAGTACCACATTTGTACGGAAGCCTGGTTTATTTTCTAGTCATAGGTTTTCTACCTTGATCTGGTTAAGTAAACAACAAAAACTACATAAAATATTGGCTGAACATAAATAACTTGTGTCATTTACTAACGGCAATAACTGCACGAGGCCTGTAGTTTATATTAAACACATAGTTTCATTTAGCACCTAAATTTGGCAGGGTTAAAGCTTTATCTTCTCTGTTTTTAAGAAAGTCCAGTGCCCATTTACAGGTGACTTTTATTGGTGTACTACAACTCCCATACTCCCTAATAATATGGTCTATTGAAGACTGGAGACATAACATGCCATTTGTAATATAGTGCTATCTGCTTTATGTACACAGTTTTCTTAGCATGTATCAATCAGAAGTTAATTTATTGTATGTGTATAATAATCTTCATTAAATATGCAGTTTCCATAACAGTGGGTTAGGATGGTACATATCTTGATGCTGCTGGAACTTTGCAAGGATTGACCATAAATAGAGAATATTTCCCTGCTTTGATCTGTTTTTTTAATATCCCACTAAATGCCACATATATAAATAGCTTAGGGCTGTATGGGGCCATGATGAAGGTTTCTGTGAGGTGCAGGTGCGATTAGGGGGTAAGAGATTTCACCTTCAGAGAGAAAGAAGCAGCTGTTGATTGACTGCTTTCTGTAATCCGATTATAAATACTAAGCAACATAGGCCTGCTCTGCAGCAATAGTCAGAGGGAAGAGCTGGTATAATCAAATGGAATTATAAGTAGGCCAATAAGTGGGAATTGCTGCTGAGACAAAAAGGGCATTTCTGGTACAACATCATTAATGGCAGGATGCAGAGAAATAATTCAGTACATCATTAAAACTACAGAAGAAATACTGCATTGTTGTTATTGAGCAGAATTACAAATAATGTGCATACAGCAG
The DNA here is from genome assembly GCF_000004195.4 of Xenopus tropicalis. Lineage (NCBI taxonomy): Eukaryota > Metazoa > Chordata > Amphibia > Anura > Pipidae > Xenopus > Xenopus tropicalis. Next base: position 81,212,883 of record NC_030677.2, on the reverse strand, counting down.
CATTGTGTATATCTGTATATCAAGGGGCAGAGAACTAACTATCAAACTGCAGAGGGGATTTCCAGTTATTCCGAGTTATTACCACTTTCTTGGCAGTAAAGTGCTTAATGAATTAACACATTTATTAATGCATTTACCCTGGAAAAAGCATGCTCATGAATTAACAAAGGGGGGGGGGGGGGATTATTTAGGGGGGGTGGAATTAACAGAATGAATTATACAGTTATACCCAGAGATGCCATAATTGATGCATTTCAGTGCTGCTTTGTACAAGGACATGGTGATATTTTGCCCCATTGCAAAATCCATAGTAACAATTAGCATGACTTCTTCAGCTTATGTAGACTATTTAATGCAAATGTTTCATATATTTCTGTGAGTTACAGGACAAAAAATATTGCACCCTATTTAATACAGTTAAAGGCAGGCAGTAGGGGTCATTTATGGATGCAACTGCAGTTGCGGTCATGCAAACAATATTATAAATATCCTAGCTTTTAACTGTTAAGGCCAACAAATAGCTTGCTTGAATTGTTATATGCAGTAAAGATACATGAAAACAAGTATTCAGTTTGCTGCAATACAAATGATTATGCCAAACTCAAAACATATACAAATCCTGGGATTCAGTTTTGGGTCTAGGGTTTTGGTACATCCCTAGAGATCACAAGTCCTGCATGAAAAACCAAAGCCTCTGCTTCTTTAAATGTATATATTTTATACAAAGTTATATACTCAGTCTTAACTATTAATCAAAAAAACTTTAATTTTGGCCTATACTGAATAAACCAAACATAAGGGTGCTTTTATGTTATTCAGTATTCCCAGTGCACCTATGGCTATATTATATTATATACACACCCGTACCCTAGGAAATTAAGTGACATATGTCCTTACATATTATTTCATGCTACTTTCCTTGCAAATAAATAATACATGCTGCAATTAGTGCTTCTTTTTGACACAGCCTACACCTAGGCATTAGCGGAGTTATTTAAGATTAATCTGTTGTTTAAAGAGCATTGCTTTATTTTAACAATGTTATTGTTTCAAGAAAAAATTGCAAATAACACTTTGAGTTCTCAGAATGAGCCCATTACTTTAGCTCTTTTGTCTCCAATTCATAATTTGACTGTTCTTAACCAGCTCCCCTGCAAACAGTGTCACTGTAATTCTCCACATTAATATCATTGCCCTGCTGACATCAGCCATTCTTTGTACCACTTAGTTCTCTATTAGGCACAGCTAGTCATATCTGAGCATTTGCAAAGCCAAGTGGGTTGGCTGTAATTTATACAATGGTGTTTGCACTCCAGAGACTTCATTTGTGTTTTTCTTTAGTGCATTTTGTGCATGTTTAATGGTAGTGTATGATTTAGAAGAAAAAGTGTGCCCTACAGTTGCTAATGCAAGCATAAAACTCTGTGCATTAGTTTCCAACTATACTGGCCTATAAAGCATTACTATGAAGTGCCACTGATAAACATACAGTTTATGCCCCTGTGAGTGAACTATAAAACTCAAGTCAAGTAGAACTGCTGTAATATATCATAACCCAGCAGGCAATTAGTTTTTCAATTTGAACATCTGCCTTTTCTGCATACTCAACTATCCTACACTATACTACAATCTCACTTTATAGTAACACCAAATATGATGACGATAATAATAATATCTGTAGTATTCTCTGTAAAGATCTCCAGATGTAGTAGATTGTGTAGGAGTTTTTCCATATGGATTTTAATGGCTTTAGCAAATTCATGCCTGAGACATACTGACTGCAATGTGTTGAAAAATGAGATCTGTTCAAATAGAACTGTATGGCAATATCACTATTTATGGCTTTTCTAATTTTAGAGAAGGTAATTGATGCAATTAGGTTTTTATTGACCCACTTTAATTTACTTCAATAAAACTGATATGTGAGCTTATTATTATAATGCTGATATCAGCAAGCAATTACAGTAAGAAGAAAGATACAGCTGCAGGAACCCTAGTTTATACAGATAAAATACATTATCATTATTACTATTATGACATATTTAGAAAGAACCAATATATTCTGCAGTGCTAGAAAAAATAGATGCGTGTAAATATCAAATACTGACCACTTCTCTCCTGACAGTTATTTAAAGGGGATCTAAACCCTAAGGGGTATATTTATCATGCTGTGTAAAAAGTGGAGTGAAGCATGACCAGTGATGTTGCCCAGGGCAACCAATCAGCAATTAGATTTCAACAGTTAGAAAACCAAAGCAAAGTATCTGATTGGCTGCTATAAGCAACATCACCAATAATGTTTTACACCACTTTTTACACAGCATGATAAATATACCTCAAGTATGTGTTCTACTGCACCATCTAGTTCTCTAAAGTAGATTAGCTAAAATGCAAGTGTACAGTAACCAATTAAAGTGCTGCTTACCAGCATTATGTCAGCTGTTATCTTACATATTTAGATTATTTTGTAGTATTAGTCTTATTAAATTACACTGTCAGCGGCAGTGGAAAGGTGGAGAAAAAATTTATAAAACAATATTGCTGTGAGAACACAACTCCTCTGGTGCTGAAGTACATCTCCCAGCATGCTTTAACCCATGAATATGTTGTGCATTTGTGGTTAAGCAGTAGTGTTTATATTATTATTTAATATATTTAATATTTTAGCACAGACTTGTCCACAGACTTGTTAAATTACTATATAGGCTCTACTATAATAACTGGATAATCACGTGATCAATTGTTCGGTGTTTACTGTAATGGGTCTATTACTATTATAGTTTGCACCAAAAAGAATCTGTTTAAGTGTCCCCCAGACATTTGCATACATGCATTTCAACAAAAATGCCAAGCATACAAAAGGATATATATTCGATTACCTAGATGCCGTGTGCAATTTCAAGAGAAATCGCCATGTTTTTCTCCCACAATGTAATATTTTTTCCAGAATTTTTGCATTGCTGTGTCCATTGGTTTTAAGTGCAACTGACTTTGGAATAAAGTGCAAGTTGCCCACTGAGCTTGTGGATGTAAATGAGCCCTAATACATTTAAGAAGCCAGTGGAACTGTTTCAAGAAATGCCAACTGACCTTTAAAATTAAAGAGACATTTGTGACTAATTAGTAATTAGAGCTGTGGATATGGGTTGTTAAAAGACTGTAAATCTTCATTTTTTTGTTGGTAAAGTCACTAAGGGCTCTGGCACACGGGGAGATTAGTCGCCTGCAACAAAACTCCCTGTTCGTAGGCGACTAATCTCCCCGGATTGCCATCCCACCGGCAAAAATGTAAATCACCGGTGGGATGGCATACGCGGCGGCGCGACTTAAGTGAAATTGCGCAAGTTGCCTCGAGAGGCCGCGTATGCCATCCCACCGGCGTTTTACATTTTCACCAGTGGGATGGCATTTCGGGGAGATTAGGCGCCCGAGACACAGGAGATTTGCCGAGGGCGACTAATCTCCCCGTGTGCCAGAGCCCTAAAGAAGGCATTAGATAAAACATACTTTAAAGAGAACAAAAGATTAATCAAAGAAGTAGGCTAAAAATGTTGTACATTATGTTTTGGGCTTCTGTACCAGCCCAAGGCAACCACAGCCCTTTAGCAGGGAAGATCTGTGCCTTCAAAGATCCCCCAGTAACTCCCAATCTTCTTTTCCACTGATTTACAACACATGATGCAAAATATACTGTATATATAGAATATAAATGTAACAGTATAAGGCTGATTAGTAATTTATTCAGATTCATATTACGGAATCAGTGCAATTAGCATCATAATTTAATAATTAGTCCTGTAGCATCAGGTTATATTACAGGCCAGCCTCATCTTCTGCTTGATAATTTGTGGCGACCCCTAAGCTGAGCTGCTCAGAGCACACTGAGCATGTAAGTATTGCAGACAGTTTCCAAGATGGGGAACTCCTGTGACAACTGTAAAGAGCTTTATCAGTGCTACTATAGAAATGCTGAATGTTTGACTAGTGCAGTCACTTTAGTATATAACCAAAAGAAAGAAAGATTGCCAGCGCTTAGTTTGCCTTTAGTATATAAAATATGATATTTCTAGCCATTTTCATTTTTTAGGCTTTAGTTCTCCTTTAAGACATTTG